>NC_081414.1:640984907-641308032 GCF_030272615.1 Cryptomeria japonica
GATCTAATGAAGGACATCCCATCCTTGCAACCTAAACACAAAACACATGCAATATACTGGTAACCGGTAACACAACACTAGATAAAGTAGAAAAAGCAACCAGCAACACCAAAAAATACATAACTGGTAAACAATATGAACAATTCTTATAACAGTTTAATGAATTACATATTCCACATGCCAGACAACAACCTAGGATTACAAAAAAAATCCCACATCTCAAAACCATGAACTGCAAATCATCTGCTCAAAAAAAAGGTCTTCGGTAACAGTCTGCACTGTTCTACATTGATCTGGACCTCAGCCCTTCCGACTTCAGTCCTATTGAACCAAAATCTCTCTAGAAACTACATTTTCTCTTGATATTTTCTTCCTCAGACCTCTGTCCTATAAAATGATTCTCATAACTTCCCTTTATACCATCCGCAAGAAATAACAACTCGATCAAGTCGGCCAAAGACTAACCGATTCATCATGAAATATGTAAACAATAACATGTTGACCCAAATCAGCAAGAAAATCTCCAAAATGCATAGAAATTCATGTTGGAGTTGAGAAACACAACACCAGAGGAGCCTAAAGATCTTCCGCAAGCTAAAACAATCCTTTACAAGGAGAAGCAATGAAGCAAAGCAATATGAAGAACAAAAACACAGGAAAACCTGAATATTCACCAAAAATGTGTAATGTAATAATCCTTCTTCTTACAATGAAAAGAAAGAACTCAACCTTTAATAGGTCAAGAAACCCTAAAAAGGAAAACCTAGGTTTGCACATAATAATTAATAAAAGAATTAATTATTATGCACCTAAAGTTAGCTTAAGTGTAAAAGAGATAAGGGAACTTAAATAATTAAACAAATATTGTTTAATTAATCAAGTAAATTCCTGAATACTCTAACACCCCCCCTTAAGCTAGACTTAGGGAGAAGCTAAAACCTAGAACAACTACTGAAAGCAAGAAAGGTGGGTCCTAGCAACAAGGCTTGATCAGGTACCCAAATACAATGAAATCTCTTTGAACTGGAGAAATAGAGAAAACCACGTGGGAAAAAACTCTACTCCAAAAAGAGATAGAAAAGAACACCACTGAAGCATGAAGAATTGGAAAACACTGTCGAAGAATAACTACTGATCTGAAGAACCTCCACTTAAATAGAACATGACTAGGTAGAGAAGATTGTAATCTGTATGAGTACCCTCAAATGACACTACTCGAATTAGAAGGCAAACAAGGCAAACAACTGATATCAAAGATACAGATTGCATGAAAACACCAAAGCTTGAAGAGCTGATCAATCGAACCATGAAAGCATTAGAACTAATAGGACAAACCTCCCCATAATGCTAAAGAGGGAGAGGGATAGGTACAGTGAAAAGAATGGGCAACAAGAACTGCATGATGAAGAACTAGGAACAACAAGGGTGTAAAGAAAGTGCATAGTATTGTGGAAGGAACAATCACTTGACACACATCATGAGGAAAATGTCATGGAAGGAACACTCACTGGAAAATGGTAGATGGCAAACAAGGCAAATATCAACCCCCTTATGGCACTTTATATGTAGTGCATGTACAATAAGGCACAAGATCTGCAAGATCCCAAGTAAACAATGCATGATGGCACATTATCTCAATGCGTTTACATAAATATAATGCTACAATGATAAGAAGACTTTAAATAGAAAGGAGAACCAAAATAGAGACATAATACTCAGAGAAGAGATCCCAGGACCTGAAACAACCAAGATATCCACCAGAGTGCTGAAAAGCAAAAAACTGAATAAAATATGCATGGAGAAGAATATGGAAATAAAAATAATATGGCTGAAAAGTGCACATCACAGCCTTTCCAAAAATATAAACTTTGCGAAAAACAAAGTTCGGATGCTCATTCTATGTCTCCCAAAGTGCAAAAACGAGACCCCAGTTTGACTGGAAAAACAAAATGTCAAATAGAAAAAGTGGAAAAACATACCAACATCAAGAGGTTCAGCTTGGAACCAAATTTTTGATGCCTATTTGTTTTTGAAAACACAACTCTGTATGCCCAAGATATGGCCAAAAAACCAAACCCCCCTTCAAAACAAGAGGAAGGGGTAGTTTGGTGGCTGGGCGGGCGGAGGTGGCCAGTGGGTGGCGCTCTGGTGGTGGTTGGGTGGAGCTTCGATGGCCAGGTGGTGCCCCGGTGGCCAAGCCAGGGTGGCTAGCGGGTCGGGTGGTGGTTTTCGGTAGCGAAAGGGAGACCACTCGTGATGGGCAAAGGCTTTATAGTGGGGTGGCGGACGGCAGGGGCCAGAGCCAGCGGGGGTCGTAGGGAGGTCGGTGGCGGCTGAGGGGCGGTGGGGTGCTATGGGCGGCGAGAGCTAAGGAGCTATAGCGACCGGGGGTGTAGTGGTGGCAGCGGGGGTCAGAGCCGATGGGGGCCATAGGGAGGCCAGCGAGAGCTGCAGCGGTGGGGGCCAAAGCCGACGGGGGTCACAGGGAGGCCGGCGGGAGCAAGAGCCGGCGGGGGCCGGAAGGTAAAAGCCGACAGGGGGGCCTGAGGATGATGGTGTGAGGCCCAAGGACTGTCAGGTCAGTGGCAATGTCAGGGGCCCCATGGTACCCTGCGTACCATGGGGAGCCCCCCCCAAAACTTTTTTGATTTTTTTTTTTTGTAACAAGACCAACCTTCGCTTTTTTTAAAGATTTTTTTTTCCTTTTTTTTCACAAAATCAAAATTTTGGCCTGCATGCCGTAAAAAGGCAAAAAAATATTTTTTTGAATTTTTTCTCGAACTATGTGCCTAGGTCGTATGACCTGGATCTGGAGAAAAAATACTCCCAGAGGCTCAAGAACCAGAAAAGGTCAAGTTTTAAATGACCATAGGTGTTTTTGGGCCTTCTGAGCACGATGGTGATTTCTGTTTAGGCCCAAAGTGCTCAGAAAAATCCTATCCCTAGGTGCATAAAAAAACTTTCTGAAACCCCAGATCTGCTTCCAATGCAAAAATTCTCAAAACAAGAATAGATAGCTGCAGATCTGAAGCTCTGATACCATATTGGAGTTGAGAAAATACAACACCATAGGAGCCCAAATGATCTCTGCAAGCTGAAAAACCTATTACAAGGAGAAGCAAGGAAGCAAATCATAGAAGAAAGAAATACATAGAAAATATGCTCAAAAAGAGAGCTCAATATTCACAAAATGTGTAATGTAATAATCCTTCTTCTTACAATGAAAAGAAACAACTCAACCTTTAATAGGTCGAGAAACCCTAAAAAGGAAAACCTAGGTTTGCACATAATAATTAATAAAAGAATTAATTATTATGCACCTAAAGTTAGCTTGTGTAAAAGAGATAAAGGGAACTTAAAATAATTAAACAAATATTGTTTAATGAATCAAGTAAATACCCGAATACTCTAACAATTCACACGTTACTCTGAAATTACCAGTCAAGGCCCAAAGCAACCTCTCCCAATGATCCGCAAATTATAGAAATCAACTGCCACCCAATTTAGCTACGCTCCACACACAACAAGACTAACTGGTAAGAACACATCAACACCAGACCAATACCGGAATCGATATCTGACCAGATTCAAATCCAAATGCCATGAATCCCGAATATGATAAAGATAAGGAACTCAAGATGATAAATCCAAATCCATAATGCTAAATTCTCAAACATGAAGAAATGCCACGATCTCTAAGCGACTCCACAGTTAACTACTCCAACCAGTTTGAACTACTCTGGTGCTCCTACATTAGACTCTCGGGGTTAATTGAAAAGTGGGTCCCATCAATTGATCTAGTTTGGCGATCTGTCAGTAGATATTGTAACTGACTTAGGAGTTTTGGTGCAGGAGCACCTAGGACTAGTAGACTATCTATTTTTTTCAATTTTGGCTTGTACTGACCCTTACCAGGTCAGTAGTGAATAAGGACTCCAGGAGGGTCTAAGAGTTAGTGTTTTGAGTCAATGTAGGCCTAGGTTGAGTTCATTCTTCTTAGGTTTGCATTTTTGTGTAACTAGTGGATTTGAGTAGGTAATTGACCTTCTTGATGGTTAAAGATGTCAAAACTAGGTGTATGTATTAGGGAGGGTTAAATTAGTCTTAAACATGTTTGAAAAGTCATGTGTGATGGCTTAGAATAGGTCTTATAGGTTGAGAAGACCAAAATGTGCAAAGTTACAAAAAGTTGTCATGACAACTTTTGTCCTGAATTGGTTAGCGATGGAGTTAGGGATTGTTCAATGCCCTAGGATGACCCCACACATGGGAAATACATAAGTACCCTCTCTTGCATGGTTACCAAGGTTGCAGAATGTGTCATGTAAGTTCAACAATCTGAAACTACTCATTTTCAGACTAGTTGGCAGCATTTTGGCTTGATTTTACTCATTTTGGAATTGAAAATGGATTGAATCCATTGCTCCAATAATGGATTTACTTTCTCTAGTGTTTTATAGTACTTTTGTTTCCATTTCAAGCTTTGTAGATATTGTTCATTAGTGTTTTCTTGCTTCAGTTTGCAAACAACCAGTTTTGGCTTGTATATAGCAGTTTTTTTGTAAATATGGTTGCCCCATGAGTTCCACACATTCTGCCATCATGTCTTGCTGTAAAATGGAGGGAAACCACCTATACAGTGTACATATTCAAGGGAAAGTGCTGGAGAAGAGTTTAAGCATGACTGTCACCTTGTTCTAGGTGAGTCTAGGAGCAACCCGACTAGAAGAAATAAGGTGAAAATGAAGTGCCAAGTGCAGAGGTGAATGCCAAATCCATTTCTAAGTTTTTGGAGAGGTCCAAGGAGTTGGGACAGAGTTTCCAATGCAAGCAGAAGCCTTGACAAGGTCATTTAATGCTCAAACCCCAACTTAACCATTCACTGTCGGCTAGAGGCCTAAAAAACCCTTCAAAACCCTCATTTTGGGGTTAGCACATTGCATGGTGGGATAATAAGCCTAAACCACAAAAATATCTTGAGGTTAGGTGAATCATTGAAGAAAAACCAAACTTGTTTGGGGGTCTTTTGGACCATTTTCACTCAAGCCCTAAGATACCGGTTTTAGGAGGCCTAATTGGGGCTAATTCCTTGTAGCCCTTTTCTAGGCAAGATTTTGAAATCAATAAGAAACCTAATGATTGAAAAACTCAAATGGACCCTAAATAAATTCAAAATTTTTTAAAAGATACCTCCACACCTCTGCATCATCTCACAATAATAGGATTTCAATTTGATAACTTGAAGCCAAGAAGCCATAATTGAGCACATGGGAAGCACTATGAATTGGTAGGTTTCCTAACCAAAACACCTGAAGAAAACACCTTCGAAAGGTAAAGAGTCAAGCCCTAGAAGAGACTGAGAAGGAATTGGAGGTCTGGAGAGTAACTAGGCCTGGTGAGTTAGTGGAATTGAGCAATACCAACTAGGTGAAGTGTTAAACAAACAAGGTGAACCCCATCAAATTGGTATCAGAGCCTATAAGATTTGGGCTACGTGAGTAGATGTCCTTAGTGGAATCTATAGGAGATAACAACATGGTGACCAATGTAGAGTTGGAAAAGAAAGTGGATGATCAGGAGGAAGACAATAGACTCCTGAAGGAGAAGTTACTAGAATTGGAGAGTAAGCTTGGAGATGTAGAAACCAAGGCAGATGAAGTGTTGGTAAAGGTGGAAGGAGTGGAAGGGAAGGGTAAAGAAGTGTTAGAGATAGAAAAAATACTAGAACCTGATCCTATCCTAGAGAAAGAACCTTTCCTGAAGGCATTGAAGGCCTTGAGGGGTAAATCACTGGAAGGATTGCCATTGTTCACTGGTAAGACGGAGGCAAAAGTAGTCCTAGAATGGATAGAAGGCATGGAGAACCATTTTGAATGTGAAGGCATAACTAAAGCCCAAAGATTCAAAGTATCCAAGTCAAGGATGAGAGGAGCTACTATCACATGGTGGAAATTTGTACAAGATGAAAGGAAGAAAATAGGCAAAGCACCCATCTCTTCTTGGAAAGGGATGTTAGTCAAAATCAAAGAAGTCTATCTCCCTGATGACTATGAAGTACAAATTCATAGGAAGAGGCAAAACTTAAGACAAAAAGACCTTGATGTTAGTATCTATATGGAGGAGTTTCACAAACTTAGTCTTAGATCTCATGCGGTGGAAGAAGAGAGTCTCAAGGTTGTTAGGTACCTAAATGGTCTACAGTGGAACATCCAAGAAGAAATCAGTCTAATGAGCCCAAAAATAGTCCATCAAACCTATCAACTTGCCCTTAAGGTGGAGGAAAAACTTAAAAGAAGACATGACTCAAGAAACAATAGGGGTAGGGGCAGAGCAAAATATAATAGAGGCCATAGGGGAGGCTTTGGAGGAAGAATTTTTGAACAAAGAACACAAGGAGAGTCTAAAATCACTGAGCAACAAGAGAGTGGCACTAGTAGAGGAGGATTCAATAGAGGAAGGGGATCTAATAGTGGTTTCAGAGGAAGATCCAATGACCAAGGAAGAGGTTCCTCATATTTTACAACAATGAAGTGTTACCATTGCAGCCAACTTGGTCATCCAGCATTTAGGTGTCCAGAGAAGGGATCATCATCACATGGTAGTGAAAGAAGAGTGAACTGTCTTCAAGAAGAGTCTTCAAGAAGCAAGATTTTAGAGGTTGCCTTAGAGAAAGAGGTAGATGACAACTTGATGATAAGGAGAAATTTGATCAAAGATCCGGTCAGAGAGGAGCCAAGCCAAAGAAGGTCCTTATTCAGGATCAAATGCAAGATTATGGACAAAGTGTGCAAAGTGATCATTGATTTAGGGTCTATAGACAACATTGTGCCAGAAGAGGTAGTGAGTAAACTCAAATTACAAAGGATACCTCACAACAATCCTTATAGAGTCACTTGGTTGAACAAAGGACAACATGTCCTAGTCAATGAGCAAGCATGGGTTTACCATTGGGAAGTATAAAGACAAGGTGTTATGTGATGTCCTACCCATGGATGCATGTCATCTTCTATTAGGAAGACCATGAAAATTTGATAGACAAGCTATACATGATGGATCCAAGAATGCATACTCATTCAAGAAAGATAAAGTCACATTCAAGATTCAATCTATCCTTTAAGAAGGTGAAAAGAGGGTAGTAGGTCCTAATGTCCTTTTGGTGAGTGAGAAAAAGTTCTGAAAGACACTTGAGGAAGGTGAAGGTATAGGGTTTGCACTTGTGATGAAGCCCAATGAGGAAGACAATAAAGAGAAGCCAAATTTGCCATTAGAGGTGCAAGATTTGTTGAAGAAATTCAAAGGCATAGTAAGTGAAGGATAGCCAACCACCTTACCTCCTACAAGAACCATAAGCCATCAAAGAGATTTCATTCCTAGAGCATCCTTTCCTAATAAGGCAACTTATAAAATGACTCCTCAACAAAATGTTGAAATTGCCAATCAAATCCAAGAGCTTCTAGACCAAGGCCTAATTAGGAAAATCATTAGCCCTTGTACTATCCCTACCATGTTAGGACCAAAGAAAGGTGGTACTTGGAGATTGTGTACTGATTCTAGATCCATAAATAGGATCACCATCAGATATAGATTCCCTAATTCTAGAATAGAATACTTAATGGATTGTTTAAGGGAAGCCAAGTACTTTACCAAGATTGACCTTTAAAGTGGATATCACCAAATTAGGATTAAGGAGGGTGATGAATGTAAAACTGCATTTAATACTACTGAGGGTCTTTATGAGTGGCTTGTAATGCCATTTGGCTTATCCAATGCTCCAAGAACCTTCATGAGACTCATGAATGAGGTGATGAAGGACTTCATAGGTAAATTTGTGGTATTATAACTTGATGATATTCTCATTTTCCGTAAAGATAGGGTAGATCACATTAATCATTTGCAAGATGTATTACAAAGATTGTATGATGAAAAGCTAACCATGAACTTGGATAAGTGTGAGTTTTTTAAGAAGGAGATGGTTTACCTTGGGTTTTTGTTGTCTCAAGGAAGCCTCAAGATGGATCCCAGCAAGGTTGAAGCCATTGTAAATTGGCCCACTCCTAAGACAACAACAGAGGTGAGAAGCTTCCATGGACTAGCTCAGTACTACAGGAAGTTCATTAGATAGTTCAGTGTTATATGTGCATCAATGCTAGACACCATTAGAGGTGGAATAAAAGAAAATTTTAAGTGGGGTGAAGAAGCAAACAAAGGTTTTGAAACCTTGAAGGAGAAGATAGCTACTCAACCGGTGCTAGTGTTGCCTAGTTTTGAGAAACTTTTCATTGTAGAATGTGATGCAAGCAATGTTGCAGTAGGTGCTGTCCTAAGACAAGAAGAAAGACTAGTAGCTTTCCATAGTGAGAAGCTAAGTGATGCGAAGAGGAAATACTCCTCTTATGATCTTGAGTTGTATTCTTTAGTGCAAGCATTGAGGAAGTGGAGACATTATCTCCTCCCTAAAGAATTTGTGGTCTATATGGACAACCAAGCATTGAGTTTTCTAAACTCACAAGACAAACTCAGTCATAAATACATGAAATGGGTGGAGTATATGCAAGCCTATACATTCACCATTAAGCACAAGAAAGGGTAGTTAAATCGGGTAGCCGATGCATTAAGTAGGAGGCTTTTGATAGTCAATGAAATCCAATTGAGAAGCATAGGTGTGGACAATTTTAGAGACTTGTACCCGAAGGATGAAGACTTCTCAAATGCCTACAAGGTGTGTAAGGAGTATCAAAATCACTTCCATAGTGAGTATTCTAATTTTACTTTGCAAAATGGGCTATGGTTCAAAAGTGGGTAGCTTTGTGTGCCTAGAGGCTCAATGAGAGAAAACCTTATACAAGAGAAGCATAATGGCAGCCTTAGTGGACATTTTGGAGTCAATAAGACTCAAGAGTTGGTTCAAAGGTACTACTATTGGCTAAGGATGAATCAAGATGTGAAGAAATATGTGGAGACTTTCATAGTTTGCCAAAAAGCCAAAGGTACTTCTACAAATGTCAGTTTATACCAACCTCTTCCCATACCAAATAGACCTTGGGAATGCATTAGCATGGACTTTGTAGTAGGTTAACCAAGGACAAAGCAGGGATATGATAACATTTATGTCATTATGGATAGATTTAGAAAAATGGCTCACTTTGTGCTTTGCAAGACTACTCATGATGCATGCCAAGTAGCTCATTTGTTCTTCAAAGAGGTAGTGAGGATACATGGTTTACCCATGAGCATTGTTTCAGATAGGGACTCAAAGTTTATGAGTCTTTTTTGGAAGACACTATGGAAAAAGCTTGGCACCAACCTCTCTTTTGGATCAGCCTACCATCCTCAAATAGATGGGAAGACCGAAGTGGTGAATAGAAGCTTGGGAAACTTGTTAAGGTGCCTTACTAAGGAATATGGTCAAATATGGGATCAAGAACTCTCACAAGCTGAATATGCATATAATGACACCATGAATTGGACTACCAACAATAGCCCTTTTGAAGTGGTCTATGGTGTGCACCCAAGAGGAATTTTGGAGTTGAGAGAATTAGGAAGTGCAACAGAAAGAAGTGGATATGCAAAGGACTTTGCTCAATCAATGAAGGAGGTCCATGAATCAGTTAAGCAAACATTGATGGAGAATACAAGCAAACTCAAACAAAAAGTTGATGAAAGAAGGAGGAATCTACAATTTTAAGTAGGATATCTTGTCATGGTGCACCTAAACAAAGAAAGGCTATAGAAAGGAGTTCCAAACAAGTTACAAATGAGGAGGATAGCTCCATGTGCCATTCTAGCCAAGTATGGAGAAAATGCATACAAGGTGGATCTACCTAGTGACATAGGATTGTCACTGGTTTACAACATAGCAGACTTAGTTGCATACAAGGGACCAATTAAAGGTTCATATTATAGTCACTTAGAGGTATCAGATGATGTGAACAACCTTCAGTTACCAGCCAAACCAATTCCAAAGGCCGATAAGGTGTTGAGTTCAAGGATCGCCAAGAACATAAGGTATCAAACCTATTGGGAGCACCTAATGAAATGGCAGGGCATGGATGATGCTGAAGCTACATGGCTGCTTGAGATAGAGGTTAAGCAGCTTCAAATTGATCAGAATCTGATTCCCAATGAGGTGACATGATCTTCTTTTGTTTGGGAGAATGGTGCAGGAGCACCTAGGACTAGTAGATTATCTAGTTTTTTCAATTTTGGCTTGTACTGACCCTTGCCAAGTTAGTAGTGAATAAGGACTCCAAGAGGGTGCAAGAGTTAGTGTTTTGAGTCAATGTAGTCCTAGGTTGAGTTCATTCTTCTTAGGTTTGCATTTTTGTGTAAATAGTGGATTTGAGTAGGTAATTAACCTACTTGATGGTCAAAGATGTCAAAAGTTGGTGTAGGTATTAGGGAGGGTTAAATTAGTTTTTAAAATGTTTTAAAAGTCATGTGTGATGACTTAGAATAGGTATTATAGGTCGAGAAGACCAAAATGTGCAAAATTGCAAAGTTGCAAAAAGTTGTCATGACAACTTTTGTCCTAAATTGGTTAGTGATGGAGTTAGGGATTTTTCAAAGCCCTAGGATGAATCCATACATGAAAAATATATTATTACCCTCTCTTACATAGCTACCAAGGTTGGAGAATGTGTCATGTAAGTTCAACAATATGAAACTACTCATTTTTAGACTAGTTGGCAGCATTTTGGCTTGATTTTACTCATTTTGGAATTAAAAATGGATTGAATCCATTGATCCAAAAATGGATTGAGTTTCTCTAGTGTGTTATAGTATTGTTTTTTCCATTTCAAGCTTTGTAGATATTGTTTGTTAGTTTTTTCTTGCTTTAGTTTGCAAACAACCAGTTTTGGCTTGTATATAGCAGTTTTTTTGTAAATATGGTTGCCCCATGAGTTCCACACATGCTGCCATTAGGAGTTGTTATGAAATGGAGGGAAACCACCTATAAAATGTACATATGCAGGGTCAAGTGGTGGAGAAGAGTTTAAGCATGACTGTCACCTTGTTCTAGGCGAGTCCAGGAGCAACCTGGCTAGAGGAAATAAGGTGAAAATGAAGTGACAAGTGCAGAGGTGAGTGCCAAATCCCTTTACAAGTTTTTGGAGAGGTCCAAGGAGTTGGGACAGAGTTGGAAATACAAGGAGAAGCCTTGACAAGGTCGTTTAGTACTCAAACCCCAACTTAACCATTCACTGTTGGCTAGAGGCCTAGAAAACCCTTCAAAACCCTCATTTTGGGGTTAGCACATTGTATGGTGGGATAAGAAGCCTAAAACACAAAAATATCTTGAGGTTAGGTGAATCATTGAAGAAAAACCAAACTTGTTTGGGGGTCTTTTGGACCATTTTCACTCAAGCCCTAAGAAACCGGTTTTAGGAGGCCTAATTGGGGCTAATTCCTTGTAGCCCTTTTCTAGGCAAGATTTTGAAATTGGTAAGAAACCTAATGATTGCAAACCTCAAATGGACCCTAAATGCATTGAAAAAATTTTAGAAGACACCTTCACACCTCTGCATCATCTCACAATGATAGGAGGTCAATTTGACAACTTGAAGCCAAAAATCCATAATTAAGCACATGGGAAGCAATGTGAATTGGTAGGGTTCCTAACCAAAAAACCTGAAGCAAAGACCTTGGAAAGGTAAAGAGTCAAGCCCTAGAAGAGACTGAGAAGGACTTGGATGTCTGGAGAGAAACTAGGCTTGGTGAGTTGGTGGAATTGAGTAACACCAACTAGGTGAAGTGTTAAGCAAACTAGGTGAACCCCATCAGGTTCGTCAGTTTGACTACAGATTCTAGTTGCCTCTCCTCAGTGATCTATCGATCCACTCTACAGCCTGCCTCCAATCAGCGATCTGAACAAGTCTCCACCTACTAACTTCTTGTTGCCCCATATTTGACATACCAAAAATTTGAAATTGAAATGGTCTCAATGTTGAATGAAGATCCAATAGGTGTTTACGCGTGAGTAGTCAACATGTGATCCAAGGTCGTTGTTAGTCATAAATATTAAAAATTAATGAATTTTAGAAATTACCTATAATTGAGGGAAATCATTTGATAGATATATTCTTAGCATCATTTTGTGTCATGTGGCTAATTTTTGCCCGAACCCAGTTCATAGTTTATCATATATTAAACTTTCAAATTTTGATGTCCCTCTCCCAAAAATGATTAAAATCTCTCATCCTAGGTATCATCATGAGAAATAAATGATGACGTTGACTCATTTACCAACCATCAACATGTGTTTCAAATTTTAGAGCCTAACTCCCTAACATTTGGAACATATGGCTGTCTTTCCTAAGTTTGGGCATTAAATTTAAAATATTTAAATTATTTTTCAAAAGGTAATTTAATATTTTAAATTATTTTAATATTTGTGGTATTTTAAGGGAAAAAGTTGTCTAAAATCATTATTTTCATTTATCCTTTATTCTCCTTCATGGTCGATGGTTTCTAAGGTCGAGATCATAGTCTTTGAAAGAAGTGGTTAAAGATGGTTCGTTTTCAAACATTTTAACCCATATCCATAACCTCAAAAAGAAAAAGGTTAAGAATGCTCCAAAATGGAGCATTTCTAACCTTATTTCTTAACCTTGTGTGGACCCACTTAGTATAAAAGGGTTAGAGATGCTCCATTTTGCAGCATTCTTAACCTTCTTCATAAGAGTTAAAAGGGTATATGCACGAAGTTGTGGTACCAAAAAAGTACTACACTTCAATTAAAAACAAAAATTGTCATAAGGTGTGTGCCCTATAGTGCGGGCTGATGAATACTAAGAGGGGGGGGTGAATTAGTATTCCCAAACTCTTAAACAAACTCTTAAGCAGTTTAACTATTGACCAAAGTAGCAGTTTAAACAATAAACTGATTAAAACATAAATAAGCCAAACAACAAATAATGCATTCACCCACAGAAGCACAATCACCATAACACAAGATGTTTTGACATGGAAACCCAAATGGGAAAAACCATGGTGAGTAAAAATCACAAGTCAACTATCTACAGAATATTAACTAGACTAGTTAAGGTTAGACCAGTTAAGGCCTTACAATGTTCTTCATCAGAACAGATCCTGTTAGGAATCCAGATCTCTGTTACGAGATAAGTATTGTTAAAGATTACCCTGTTAGAGGATTTTAGATCCACAACTATGAACCACCTTGTTAGAGGATTTACAATAGGCTTGGCTGGGCCTACTCAATTAAGGGTTTCAGATTTGTCGAAGGTATTAGTAATCAACAAGTGAATGATATAGACAGTAGCACATAATGCTTGATTAGATCCTTGGCAGCTCATTGTTAATGCATTCCATCATTACTTCAGTCTTCTATATTTTCACACTCTCTATCTCTGTTATGTGAGACCTTTTCTTGCATAGACCTTATCTTTGTTCGCACATCACACACACTAAAATGCTAGACATGATGTCCTCATATAGGAACCTAATTTCATGTTGGTCCAATAAGATTAGACTACAATTTCCTAGGTACAGTGCATCTAGACATATTTGGTAACACAACACATAAACACCACCAAAGTGTTGGTGGATAATAACTCATCACACATTATACCAGTTAACAAAGTATACCGATTACCGGTTGACAAGTGAAGACTAGAAAAATCGAAACATAGTGTTTCAATCAAAAGATTAACTATCGTTCGGGGTCTTCACTCTACTTTGAGATCTTCATAATGATATGTATTACTGGTTGGAATGACTACCAGTTGAGAATAACACATACATTAATAAGTGTGTGTCCATCAATGAAAATCACAACTAATTATCATCAAAATACCAACAATCTCCCCCTTTGGCATTGATGGCAACACTTAGAAAAATTTTGACATCTAAGTGCTTACAAAATAAAATATAGATATCATAATCAAAATTAGTCCCCCTAAGCATATACACTACTCCCTTTGCAAAAATTACAAGTGTGAAATTGTAATGCTTGCAAATTTATTTTTTTTAAGATACACTACTCCCCCTTTGCCAACAATGACAAAGTAATGCAAAATATTCCCCTTTTTGCATAATATAAAACAGAGTATGTGTTCATGACAATAAAGAGTGAAACTTTTCAAAAAGAGACTTAAAGTTTTGCATGAAATTTTTCATGTCTGAAGACCATGACTCAAGAAGTGAGGCAGCAATTTCACTCTCGGTCTTCATCTGGAAGGCTAATTATTCCATTGCATCGATGGTGCTCATTTCCTGTGCTACAGTAATAGCTTCCAAGTTTAGGAAGCACTTCTGAAGAACCTACAATTTTGGAAATAGGAGCAATTGAAGTTCCTGCAGATCTTGAGTCCGATGGCAGACCTCTAAGTCAAGCTTTGTAATCTGATGCTAGTAAATATGAATAGTTTGTCCAATGGCTGTGAATAGATCGTAGGGTAGTTTGAAGTTGTTGATATACTTCTATAACTCTGATTGTAATTGAATCTTTTGTTTCAGAGAATCTTCACAAAATAGATGAGGCTGACATATTTTACTCAAAAGTAGGTTACCTTCACCCATAGTTGAACTTATATCATCTTTTTGCTTAATCATTTTTGCCTTGTCTTCATCCATTTGTTCTACTAAGGCAACTATGAGTGCCTTTTCATGATTTTTCTTTGCAGTGGCCTCGACAACATCTTCCAAAATTTGTATCTAGTCATCCACAACTGTGCAAAGAAGTTTGAGCTTGGCCAACGAGGAATCGGTACTAGGGAGGTTAGTACCGGGGATTAGATTGGAAAGGGTGTCAACAACAAACTAAATGACATCCTGCTCCTTCTTTCTCCTTAGTTCTTCCACTCTCTCCTGTGCTAGTTGAATGCTTCACAGTAGCTCAGTTTCATCAACCAAATGAGTTAGACAGGAAAGAGTCAAATCGGTGTGACTGGTGGAATCAACATGCTAAGCTTGATCTTCGGTTTCCTTAGGAGTTTGTCCTCCTTCTTTTGCCTTGATCTTCGCTTATCTTTTCTTCTCTTCTTCTTCTTTTTCTAGAGATACCTTGGCGGCCTTCACTTTTTCCTCTTCCACTCTCCTTTTCTCCTCTTCTTTTTCCTTTTCTGCTTCCTCCTTCCTCTTTTCTTCTTCTTTATGTTTCTTTCTTTCTTTTTCTCTTCTTCCCTCTTCTTCTCTTCTTCCTTCTTCTTCTCTTCTTCCTTTTTCTTCTCTTCTTTCTTCTTCTTCTCTTCTTCCTTCTTCTTCTCTTCTTCCTTCTTTTTCTCTTCTTCTTGTTTTTCTTTCTCTATTTGTTCTTTTTTCTTGTTTTTCTTGTTCCACTTTCTCCTTTTTCTATTTCTCTTCTTCCACTTTCTCTTCCTTTTCTTTCTCTACTCTTTCCTTTTCAACTGATTCCTTATTTGGAGTGGTATCCTTAATATCTAGTGCATCAGCATCAATGGGTTCATTTTGTTCTACCATTCTTTCACTCAGACTGTTAAGGATTTCATCCTGTTTGGCTATGGATAGGTTAGGTTCTTTCTCAGCTTGTCGATTAGCTTCGGATACTTGTTGCATTTTGACAGAACCTTTAACCTACAAATGGGTGTCTTTTTCCACTTCATAAGTTTTGCCTCCGAGTAGTTGAAGTTTTCTTCTTTGCATGAACAAAATGCCTTTGTATTTGTCAATAATCTCAAATAGTTCTGAGTTAGAGGCATCTAGAAAATATTGAGCAAAAACTTTCTCCTTGATGTCTTTCTCTTTTTCAATGGCAATGGGCCATTTGTTGTCCAAAGAGTCATACAAATATTTAGAAGTAACTGATTTAATTTTAGAAGGTGATCGATCATTAATATAAAAATATTTAATAAGTTCTTCTTCAACATCCTCTTTTTCACTATCATTGAAATCATCAAAATATTATTTTAAATCATCAAGAACTTTTCTTCTAATATTCTTTATGGTCCTTTGACAATGTGTCATAGGTTTGTAAGAAGAAATGTCTATATTTACTGGTGCAGAGGTGGTTGGTATATTACTGGTTGACTTCGTCTTCTTGCTTGATTGCCTTGACTTCTTCATTTCTACCTCTGAATCAGTACCTTCTAAATCCGATGAGTTATTCTTGGTTTTCCTCTTTCTTTTGAATATCTTTTCCAGAATAGCCTTTGGTTTCTTTTTGGTTGGTGACCTCTTGGTCACTTTAGGACTGGCAGCAGATGTAACCGGTGCTGATGTTGATGGCACTGCTTTACTCTTTTTCTGCTTCGGTACCTCAATAGATTTGATCCTTTCTAAGTAAGTACCAGTCCTCTTCTTCTTAGGATCTAGTGGTGAAGCAAGTAGGGTAGAGGCATACCCTCTCAATATATCATTTACCACTTCATAGCCCATAGGCCCAGCTACATATTTTATGGGTTTGACCACTTCCATTATGAAATGATCTATTTTGATTATACAATAGACGTCATCTTCATATTTCTTAACCAGATCACCAGATATTCTTATTCTCTAGTTAATTTTTAGTTTGAATTCATCAAAATATTTGTTCAGAGTCTTCAGATATGTAGTTCCTACTACTTGCAGACTCTCCTTTATTTGTTTGGAAACTAGTAGGTTAGTTGACCATTGAATATCACCAACTCCAGGAAAATATCTTTGAAAGTAGAAAAATAAACTGACAAGTAGTTGACCAAATTTAAACTTCTAGGTTTTGTCCGATTTGATCGATTTCAGGTTATCTATGAGTTGTTTCTACATACAAGTGCATAAGTCACATTCTGCATTTTCTTTTATCATCCTATAGGCGGCATGCACTGCAGCTGAAGGAACATAATTCATTCTAATAGCATAGAATATTTTGTACCCAATTACCATAAATGCATACTTCGCCAAATCATCTTTAATGGTATTGACCATCATTTCCCATTGGTCACTCACAGAACCGGTGAGCTCTGTCACTTTGTTTTTGGGGATCTTTCAAAGAACAGGGACTTCCCCAATATTGTAGAATCCGGTCATGACATGAATTGCTTCCAATGTAATATCATGGGTTCGCTCAAGGTACATCTTGTCACCATGAACCTTACTAAGCATAATCCTAATGCGTTCTTCTATAAATTCTTTGAGAAAGTATACTGCATTATGCAATTTATTCTTCTCTATTATGCTATATTCAAGTTTAATCTTTTTATCATCTCCACAGAACAGACTCAGCTAGGAGTGAATTACTAGGGACCCTAGGTCTTCTAGTTTGCAATCAATATATCTTAAAATGTCGCCTTTGACAATGACTCTGGTGGGAATTTGAGATAGGGCATTATATTTCATTTTAAGAAACTCAGGTGCATCCTCAGATTTAGTAGAACTAGAAGGGATTATAGAAGCCATATCTAGAAGATTCCAAATAATAAGAATGTTTCAACAAAAAATACCTTCACACTCTGAACTAGGGTTTATTGTTGGTGAGCACAACACACCTCTTCAGAAGCTTGTTTACCACTTTGACTTTCATACTGATAACTTGAAGTTGTTGCAAAATCTTGTGTAAGATTCCTTTCTGAATTCTTTCGAATGCAAGATGACTCGCTTTGGTTGTGCAACTTAGACTAGAAAAATTCTTCTCCAAAAATAGGTAAGTAAAAATGATGACAAAAGTCACTTTTAAACATGCTCTCACCTACCATAATAAATGCATCACTATTAGGGCTCAAACCCTAATTTTATCTTTTACCTCTTCATTTCTTATGTCGATTGATAGGTAACAAATACCAATAAAGATGTTTTACCAATATACTCTAGGGGTTCAAAATATTTTACCGATATGTTCCCCTTTAAGATTTTCAAAGCTCAGTTCACCGGTTAAGGGATTTCCACACTAGGTGCAGAAACTGGTACATCTTGTGGCTTTTCTTCAGATTTCTTTTTCCAATTTTTATCCATATTCGCCTGAATGGTTTCAACATAAATCTTTCGTTTTAGGTTGATTGGTATGTCTTCTGATGGATTCTTTCTCAGTCTACATGCTCTGACAATATGCCCCAGTTTGTTGCAATGATAGCATACCATTCCAGGTGTTCTCCATGGTCCGGTGTTCATATTTTCATTCTTCCTTCTGCATGTTGCAGTAGTGTGACCGCTACCATGACAAATCAAATAGGTTACTCTCAAACTTGTTGCCGCTTCATAACCATTTTACCAATGGTCATAGGTTCTATACCGGTAAGGGTTCCGGTTCATAGGAGGTTCTGAGACAACTCCTTTAGCTCTTGGTGGATAACTTCGAGAGTTGTTCATAACCAACCTGCACTCAAAATCTCTATGCCCAAACTTGTTGCATGCATAATAGTGACCATTAAATCTACTAGTTCTAGCCTCATTATTTTGAAAGTAAGGAAATTTATTGTAAGCCTTGCTTCTACATATGTTGGCAGTATGTCCTTCCTTAAGACAGTTAAAGCAAAGAGGTTTAAACTTTTGCTTACCTTTACTCTTGCTATTATTCTTAGGTGCCAATTTCTCCTTTGGTGCATCACTCTTGGTTCCAGAGGTCTCACCTTCCTCATACCCAGAGAAACCAAGTCCAGTGGTATCCTTTGATGGCTTTACCAATTCCAGCTTTTGTTCTAACTTAGCAACACTTTGGTTGAACTTAGCAAGTATCTCCTTTGTCTTAGTAAGTTCCTTGGAAAGAGCATCATTGGTCTTCATCAAGGTTTCATTCTGAGAAATCGCTGAATTTAGTTCAGCTTGTATTTCTTCTTTCTCTTCTTTATCTTCTTGCAGATAGGTAGTAATGGTACCGACTTCTTATTTCAATTTAAAGATCTCATGCTCCTTGTCCTTTGCCAAATCTTTAGCTTTTCTTCTATTTTCTAGCTCCCAACTCATCCTAATAGTCAGTCCTTCCAACTCCCTCCTTAGGTTAGTTTTGGATTCATTTAGTTTCTCCACTTCTCCAACTAGGAAATCCATATCTACTTCATTGGAAGAGGTATTTTCAATAAATTCCATCAACTGCTCAACAAGTTGTTTTCTCTTGGCCAAAGAGGCCTTATATTTGACTTTGAGTTCATCATAGGCTCTCTCAGAATCACTAAGATGATGAGTGAGTTCACTCATGTTGTATTCCCACATATCTCCTTCCAAGTGGTTAGACTTATAGAAAAGTTGGCTCTAATACCAATTGATGAATACTAAGGGGGGGTGAATTAGTATGCCCAAACTCTTAAACAAACTCTTAAGTAGTTTAACTATTGACCGGAGTAGCAGTTTAAACAATAACCAATTAAAACATAAATAAGCCAAACAATAAATAAAGCATTCACCCACATAAGCACAATCACCATAACAGAAGATGTTTTGATGTGGAAACCCAAATGGGAAAAACCACGGTAAGTAAAACTCACAAGTCAACTATCTGTAGAATAATAACTAGACCGCTTAAGGTCAGACCGGTTAAGGCCTTACAATGTTCTTCACCAAAATAGATCCTGTTAGGAATGCAGATCTTGTTAGGAGATAATTCATGTTAAAGACTACCCTGTTAGAGGATTTTAGATCCACAACTGTGAACCACCTTGTTAGAGGATTTACAATAGGCTTGGCTGGGCCTACCTGGTTAAGGGTTCCAGATTGGTCAAAGATATTAGTAATCAACAAGTGAATGATCTAGAAAGTAGCACATAATGCTTAATTAGATCGTTGGAAGCTCCGTGTTAATGCACTCCAACATTACTTCAGTCTTCTATATTTTCACACTCTCTATCTCTATTATGTGAGACCTTTTCTCGCACAGACCTTATCTTCATTCGCACATCACACACACTAAAACCCTAGACATGATGTCCTTATATAGGAACCTAATTTCATGTCGGTCCAATAAGATTAGACTATAATTTCCTAGGTACAATGCATCTAGACATATTTGGTAACATGACACAGAAACGCCGCCAAAGTGTCGGTGGATGATAACACATCACACGGTATACCGGCTAACAAAGTATACTGATTACCGGTTGACAAGTGAAGATTGGAAAACTTGGAACGTAGTGTTCCAATCAAAAGATTAACTGATGCTTAGGGTCTTCATTCCGCTTTGAGATCTTCATAATGACATGCTATTTCAGTTGGAATGGCTACCGGTTGAGAATAATGCATACATTAATAAGTGTGTGTCCATCAATGACAATCACAACTAGTTATCATCAAAATATCAACACGGTCACCTTATAAGGTGCATGCCATATTAGCTTTTCAAACCTTAAAAAATACAAGTCCGCATTTTAGATACATTTTGCACTCCCAAACCCACGTTTTGGTGATTTGGGGTCCCATTTTCTTGTGCTCACCCTTTGTAGAAGCTTGATTTTGGGCACTAATTTTTCCATCTCTCATCAAAATGCTACCATGCCATGGAAGAGCTCAAAGAGGTATGTATTTTTGTTTTCTTATTGTCATTTTTTAATTAATTTGAAGATTAAACTAGGTTTCTTGATTTAAATTTATTTTCATTATGAGGAAATGAGATTAGACAAGAAAATGTTGAAAACACTCAATCACCTCCTCATAAAGACCACATTGAAGAAGAAGTGCATCAAGAACCTCCTACAATCCCTAGACATCCCATAGGTACACAAGGAAACCTATTAGGTCAAATAGAAAATAGCCAAAAAGAGCTTGAAGGTTTAATCACAAGGCTAAAAGATCCCACTGGAACAAACTCCCATAGTACAAACCTTTCCAGTTATTTGCAATATATTGTATCTCACATACAATCTGTGAGTGGGAAAATAAATTTTTTGTCCAGTAAGAAGGAAGAACAAAAGCAATTTTATGCTCACAAATTTGTTGGCATTTTTAGATTGTTGGAAAAGTTGGCAAAAAACCAGTTGAGTGTATGGTTGCCAAACTGGTGGATGGATCTGCAATTTGAGTAAAGGCAGATTGAAGCTTAAGAAGGATCTAATCAAGTAGATGTAGTATTATTTAGACAGATCAAGAAAACCTATTGTTTTCTACTAATTACAACATAATAGAAATCTCTTAACTGAGTAAGCTCTAACAAGTTTGGTTACTTATTAAATCCTCTAACAAGGTGGTCCATTAGTTTGGATTCTCAAATCCTTCAGTGAGGTTACTCCTAATAGGGTATTATGCTTTTCATCAAGGCATATTTATAAATCCTCTAACCAGGTGATTCCTAATCGGAATTAGTTCTTAATAGGACTTATTGTAAAGCTTTAACATGCTTGGCTCCTAACAAGGAAAACTTTAGAAGAGTTCAGATAGCTATCCTTGTGAGTCTCATCTCACCATGGTGTTTACCTATTTGGGTTTTCCACATAAAAATATTTGTGTCAAGTGGTGAATGTTTTTGTGGTTATGATCTTATTTGTTGATTTGATTAACTACTTAACTATTCTGACAAGGCATGATAACTAGAAGCATTGAGAGATGAATATGTTGATATTTGTTTAAGCATTGTTGATGTTTACAAGATTGAAGTTGTTTACTATTAAGGTTGTCATAACAGTCAAACCAGTTGATGTTGGTTAATGTTGAGTATTGATCTTGATAATGAAAGTTTACTTTGTGAGTTTGATTTTGAGTTTGGGAGATTGTATCAGTTTTTTTAGTATACTGATTCACTCCCCCTCTCAGTATTCTACCAGATACTTATTCTTTTATCATACCATCAATTGGTATCAGAGAATCTCAGGTCCTCTTTAACCTAAAATCCTAATAGCTTGAGGAAAATGTCATGTAGATCATGATGAAGCAAGAAGGTCTGAAGTTCAACAAAGATAACTATAGGATATGGAGCAACATAATGAAAATTCACATTAAGAGTCTGGGAAGTCAATATTGGGATCATGTAGAAACTAAGTACACTACACCTACTGGAACTCTGACTGATGATCAGAAGAAAGAACAGTAAAAGAATCATCAAGCATTAGAGGCTATTATCAGTTCCCTGACTGATGCTGAATATGTAGATGTTCAGGGTCTTGAAACTGCATATGAAGTGTGGAAAAAACTTGAAGAGATTTATAGTGGTGATGAACATGTTAAGATTGCTAAAGAAGAGAGTTTAAGAGGAAAGTTTGATGACATGAGAATGTCTGAAGGCAAAAATATCCAGTGGTATGGTCAAAGGATTAGAGAAATAGTTGGTGAAATAAAAAGTGCAAGAGGGAAAGTGGAAGATGCCATAGTGGTTAGTAAAGTACCAAGAACCCTACTACCGGTCTATGCTATTTGAGTTGTAGCTATTCAGGAGCTGAAATCCATTGACAAGAAAAAGGTAACTCTTGACTCTATTATTGGCAAACTTATTGTAGATTAGGAAATTGAATAATCATCAAAACAATAGCAATTAGGACAACCACAAAACCTAAAGCTGCTATGAAAGAAATCCCAATCCAATCAATGAAGACATAAAGACAAGATATTCAAATCAAATGAAATCAAAGTAAACCGACACAGATATCTCCCTCATGTGGCTCCATTGTTCTTCTTTCACCTTCAAATTTGATGTAGATCTCACCTATAAGTGTAAAATGCAAGTGGAAAGCAAGTTGTTGAGAGATGAAATTCGTAGCATAAGGTTACTCAAAAATGTGATTGATTCCAAAAATGTGATTGATTGATCGATCCTTTCGTTGAAGAAAATCATCCAATTTATAGACAAATTGGAGAGAGGACAAGATTAGCATGAAGAGATTTGAAAGGAAATTCAAATAAAAAATGGCAAAATTATTACAAATGTATGACAATTTCTATGCAAGGTGTATGACAAATTATGACAAGTTGCTATGCCATTCCCATGAAATTAGGGGAAATATTAGAAAAATTAAAGAAAATAGGAGAAATAGAAATTAGGAATTAGGAGAAATTAGGAAATTAGGAAATTGAGGAAAAAGATGAAATAGAAATTAGGTGAATTAATTAATAGGTTTTCATCCATTAATTAATTCATGAAAGAGACCTAGGACTAAATAAATAGATTTATTTAACCCACAAAGAAGAAGAAAAGGATTAAATGAACAAATCATAAAACCTTAGAAATAAGAGGACAAGGAATTAGGTCAAGACAACAAGAAATTATTGTAGGTTCGATCATGATTCTGATTAACAAAGGACCAATGTTGATAAATGATTGAGATTGGTTGACAAAAATCAATGACAAATTGACCAAGATTGACAAGGAGATCAAATTGATAGGCGCTAATTTATGAGGAACAATGACTAATCGATCCAAATTGACATGATCGAAAAGGACAAGGATCGATGACGAATCGATTGCAAAATGACAAGATTGACAAGGACAAAGATCGATGATGTATCGATCACAAAATGACGAGATTGACAAGGACAAGGATTGATGACAAATCGATCACAAAATGACAAGATTGACAAGTTGATAATCACAAATGATTACTAACAAGCTAAAGATGATTGAAAGATTGACAAGAGGACAAAACCCTAATTCTATCATCGATTAGTATTGACGATGTCCAAAATGATGATAAATGAGCACGCACCATGATGCGACAGGATAAGATCGACCAAAATCATGACTGAAGATTGCTATCGACAAGACCTAATTCGAAAGCGATAAAAATGAGGAATGCAAAAGAAGGACTCAATGCTCACAAATGATAAAGACTAAGTGCACAACATAGAAGAAATGTTAATGCGACACAAGAACCCTAAAATAAGGCAATGCACAAATGTTAAAGTATGACTCCACAAGCGTTGACCATTTTTAGACGTCTACACTTACTACTTTTGAGTTAAACGGCTATGATTGTAGTGTACAAAAATTAGAATCTACATTTAGAGTTTATGTCTCTAACCCATCTATGAGAATAAATAGAGATACCGGCCATAGCTATGAATCCAAATCTAGTAGAGATGTTGATGATGAAGACAATTTAGTGGATATTGAAGCATTATTGGCGAAACGACTACCTAGAGGTACTGTTAAATACAGAGGTAATCTATCATTAAAATGTTTTGCTTGCAATAAGATTGGTCATATAGCAGATAATTGCCCTAATGGTGAAAATGAATACAAGAGAGACAAATTTAAGAAATATAAGGGTAAAGGCAAAAGAGATTGTCTTGTTGCTATTGACAATGGTATTACTGATGATGAATCGGATGATGATGCTAGTGAAGATATTGTATTTGTGGCTATTAAGGAAGAGACATCTTATCAGAAGGCACTAGTATTGAACATGGATAACTCTGATGATTGGACCATTGATAGTGGTTGTTCACATCACAAGACTGGTGATCTGAGCAAATTTATTTCCTCAAAGGAATTTGATGGCAGTGTTGTCAGATTTGGCAATGACTCACCCTATATGGTTAAAGGCAATGGATTTATTTCTCTTAATGGGAAGAGGAGTGGTGACAATGTTTATTGGGTTGAAGGTCTTAAGCACAATCTTTTGAGTGTAGCACAACTGAATGACAAAGGATACCCACTGGAATTTAGAAATGGCATGTGCAAAATCTTTGACAACAAATTTGAATTGATTGCAACTGGTAAACAGACCAGAGGTAATCTATTTCATCTTAATCCAAAAGTTAGCAACTGTTTGATTGCTAATATAGATGATAGTTGGCTTTGGCATAGAAGATTTTGTTATATAAATTTTGACAATATTGTTAAAGTGAGTAAATCTAAGACAGTAAGAGGTCTACCTCAGCTAGACAAACTGCTTAATGCTCTTTGTAAAGAATGTTAGTTAGGGAAGATGAATTCTTCTACTTTCAAGAGCAAGTCTTTCTTAGCAGAGCACTTGTTAGATTTGGTTCATATAGATCTATGTGGACCATTAGGAACTAGAAGTATTTCAGGTGATAGATATTTTATGATCTTCATTGATGATTTTTCAAGGATGATGTGGGTCACATTCTTGAAGGATAAGAATGAATCTTTTGGTAAATTAAAGGCATTCAAGGCCTTAGCTGAGAAAGAGAGTGACAAAAAGATAAAATGTCTGAGAACAAATAAAGGTGGTGAATTCACTTCTGTGGAATTCACTAAGTATTGTGATGAGAATGGTATCAAGCGGCAACTTTCTTCACCAAGGACACCACAACATAATGGAATAGTAGAAAGAAACAATTGATCAGTGGTTGAAGCAACTAGAACTATGTTGATACAAGAAAATGTTGTGAAAACATTTTGGAGAGAAGCTGTAAGTACAATGGTCTATACAATGAACCATGTTCTGATAAAAAGAGGTAAGTACAAGATACCTTATGAGTACTGGTATGGAAGATCACTTGATGTTAGCTATTTTAAGATCTTTGGTAGTAAATGTTTTATCAAAAGAGGTGATTACATAAGCAAGTTTGAAGCAAAGAGTGATGAAGGCGTATTCCTTAGTTGTTCCACCAAGAGTAAGGCCTACAAATGATTCAACAATCGGACATAGAGAATTGTTGTGAGTGTTGATATTCATGTAGATGAATGTCCTGAAGTCTCAGAAGGAACCAGCTCAGAGAGAAAGGATGAAGATCCTTGCATTTTGCTTTTGGAACCTGAAACAGTTAAATTTGAAATTGGTAAAGAAAATCTTGACGTACTTGTTCAACAAGAACAAATAAATTCAAAGGAAGAAGAAAATGAAGAATCTGAACGTGAGGAGAATGATCATGTTATTCCTAGATATGTGAGACTGAATCACATTCCTGAGAAGATTATTGGGGATAAGGATGCTAGAGTACTTACTAGAAAAAGAATAAGAGAGATATCTTGCATGATCTCCACCTTTGAACCAATAAGTGCTAAGGAGGCATTTGGTGATGATCATTGGGTGAAAGCAATGGAAGAGGAATTGGATCAGATTGAGGAAAACAACACTTGGACACTGGACACTGGTACCTCAAAGTTGTCAATATTCAGCATCGCATTTCTTGGCACCTCCTAATCATAAGAACAAGTCATCTAATCCTACAAGGTCGTGATATGGCACTCTAAAAAATCCTCTCTCGGTTTAGGTAGACTTATATCCAATTTCTCATGGCGAAACTTTCTTGGTTGCAACAAAAAGCATCAAATGAGTTCAATGAAAACTTGCACAATGCCCCATCTTTCAATCCTCTTATCGTGGCATCAAACCGTCAGCTCATACGCGTTGGGGTGGTTGGGTTTACGTTGGGAATGCCTTCTTTTTTCTCTCCAACTCTTCTGATCAATGTTGTCCACACCCTACCAACAAAATCACTTAAGTGCTCAAGTTGATCAAAGTTGTCAATATTTGGCATCATGTTTCTTAGCACCCGTTAATCATAATAATGTGTCGTCTAATCCTACGGGGTTATTTTATGGCACTCTAAAAAATCCTGTCTCGGTTTAGGTAGACTCGGATCCAATTTCTCATGGAGACACTTTCTCAGTTGCGACAAAAAGCGTCAGATGAGTTCAATGAAAAGTTGCACAATGCCCCATCTTTCAATCCACTTGTCGTGGCACCAAAACGTCACCTCATACACATTGGGGTGGTCAGGTTTACACTAGGAATGCCTTTGTTTTTCTCTCCAACTCATCTGATCGTTGCAGGCCACATCCTAGTAGGGAAATCGCTTAAGTACTCAAGTTGTTCAAAGTTGTCAATATTTGGCATCGCATTTCTCGGTGCCCGTTAGTCATAAGAATGAGTCATCTAATCCTATGGGTTTGTGAGATGGCACTCTAAAAAATCCTCTCTCGGTTTAGGTAGACTCGGATCCAATTGCTCATGCCGACACTTTCTTGGTTGCGACAAAAAGGGTCACATGAGTTCAATGAAAAGTTGCAAAATGCCCTAACTTTCAATCCGCTCATCGCAGCACCGAACCATTAGCTTGTAAGTGTCCAAGTTGTCAAGTTTACACTAGGAATGCCTTCTTTTTTCTCTCCAACTCATCTGATTGATGCATGCCACACCCTACCAACCATCCCATTTAAGTGCTCAAAGCATGAAAAGTTTTCAAACTTCAGCTATGCGTTTCTCAATGCGTGTGAGACATATGAATGAGTCATCTGATCCTATGGGGTTGTCCTATGACACTCTATTAGGATATACATTAGATTAATAGACCTAAATAATCTTAATTATTATTAATTGTTGGGAGTCATTTAAAGTGCCTCCATTAGGGTATGCATTAGATGAATAGAAGTGTATGGGCTATGCAATGTTTTTAGAATGGGTATTGGTACAATGGTGTCTTACATTGTCTAATTTTGGTTCTTTCCATGTTTCCCTTATATAGTCTTATTTTGACTATAACTATTGAATTTGTGTTGATCCCTATAAGCTTGTGTCTTGCATTACAAACACAAATTTAGGTTCAAAGCTTAAGTAACAATAAACTTTGTGCAATTATTCATTTAATCATTTGTACTAAAATTATGGATAACCATGATAAATGATTTGCATTAACCAAAAAGCTATAAATCTATACAACATTATATACCATTTAAAACTATCAAATGTATCAAATATAGACAAATAGGCTTTCCAAAAGCCATATTGACATAGAATGTCACGTATTCATAAAACAAAACATATGTTCAAAATTTCTATAAAGGCATACAACATGATAGCCAATAAAGTCAAATAGGATCTTACCAAAAGCCATATGGACATATAATGCCACATATTCATAATACAAAACATATGTTCAAAATTTCCATATAGGCATACAATATGGTATCCAATAAAGTCAAATAGGAGCTTGCCAAAAGCCATATGGATATAGAATGTCACATATTTATAATACAAAACATATGTTCAAAATTTCCATATAGGCATACAACATCGATTGGGTTAGTTCAATAAAGGAATGAAAGCATTCCTAGCATAAACTCAGCCACCCAGACACATACGCGCTAATGGTTTGGTGCTGCGATGAGCGAATTGAAAGATGGGGCATTGTGTAACTTTTGATTGAACTCATGGGAGGCTTTTTGTCACAACTGAGAAAGTGTCACCACAAGCAATTGGATCCAAGTCTACCTAAACTGAGAGAGGCTTTTTAGGGTGTTGCAACATGACCTCATAGGATTGGACGAATTGTTCTTATGTCACTAATGTCGAGAAATGTGATGCTGAATTTTGACAAATTTTCACACTTTGAGCACTTTAGGGATTTTCTTGCTAGGGTGTGGCCCACATCGATCGGGTGAATCTGATAGAGGAATGAAGACATTCCTAGTGTAAACTTGGCCACCTAGACATGTACACAGTGATGGTTTGGTGTTGCAACGAGTGGATTGAAAGATGGAGCATTGTGAAACTTTTCATTGAACTCATGTGATGCTTTTTGTCGTAACCGAGAAAGTGTCACCACGATAAATTGGATCCGATTATACCTAAACCGAGAGAGGAATTTTTAGAATTCTATCTCATGAACCCATAGGATTAGACGAATCATTCTTACATATCACTAACATCAAGAAAAATGATGCCGAATTTTGACAATTTTTCACACTTTGAGTGATTGACAAAAAATGAGCATTTTTTACATCTTTTACCATATTAGCCTAAAACTTCACAAAATGATCCCATGTGATCTCTAATGATCCAAAATGACATTATTTACATAAAATCACATAAAACAAGACAAAAACACATTTTTTTATATTACAATGCCTCGAGTAGTCAAAAAATACAAGTCATGTACATATATCCAAATATGATTGATATTATAATTTTTTGTATTTATATTTAATCCAATGAACCATCTGGATCTGCTCTACTCTTTATCGTGTCTAGTATGGCCTCATGGTTAGACTCACAAACCTTCCATAGGTTCTTGTTTAGTGGTCTACCCCCATATCTGATCAAATGAACATTTGAAGCTACAACAAGGGTAGAATAATGAAGAATATTCCTATGTGTCTCGAAGTCCTCGAACAACCACAAGTTAGACTTCTTCACTAGGTACCTTCTAATGAATGTACCAGTAACAACTATTGATCCTGTGGGGTACTCAATATTTTGTCCATCTACCATAGGTCCATCCAATTTATTTTTTGCATCCACACAACAATATAGGTAATAATATCTTCCTTCTTCATTGTCTTCATCTGCAATAACTACATAAACATGCCCTGCAATGATAAAGTGAGAAGAATTTAGCAAAAAACTAAGGTAAAATATTAAAGTACAAAAATTTGCATGTGGATAATTTACCTAGTTGGACTAAATTTGACACATGGTCAAAGTCAACTGATGCTTCCATCTATGTGAGTTGTAGTGCACATAGAGGTCAATATGTCTCAAGTGGGATTAGAGGCCTCATACACCATTCCTCCACCCACTCCTTTGACTCACACTCATTATCAGCACGATCTCTACATGAAGAGCAATAACATGCCATCTGTCATTTATGGATAGTCCATGAACCTACATTAGAGATTTTAAAAGAGTGTATCTCACTCAATCTTGTCAATGTACAACAATATTTGAATTTTGCAATGTTAGTATCATTTACCAACCAAAAAACTTTGTGAACTGAAGACTTACCTTGATTACGTGGACTAATTTTACCATTGCACCGCTGAACAATTGATTTTGCATCTTTCAAGTTTGCATTTCCTTTGTACTTTAACTCTTCTCATGCTAAATTTCTTTTAATACATGCTCCTGCACCATCATGCTCCCCTTTTCCATGCCTAGCCTCAGAGAAATTCCACATATGTTGAATAGAAGTCAACTTATGTATTGTAGAATATCTGAAAACAACCTTGTACAAACTTTGTAGAGTGTGAGCTATCATCACTGATGTAAAAATGATAATCCCTCAATATCCTCCTATCCTCTTCCATACTATCATGTGCATGAATAAATTCTATATGCACAAATATAGCAACTTGTGTGGAGTTGTAATATTGCAATTGCACCTCGTTTTGTGGTTCTAGTGTGTAGTTCTCTACAAAGTCAACAATTAAAATGATTGTATTAAGTGGAAATGTGACCTTGCATAACTTAAATTGTGAGTCCAACAAACGAGCTCAATGGTTATGCCTTGCATACTCATATACTATATTCTCATGAAAGATGCCCATAAACTGATACACTGGAATCTTCTCACTAACCAATTCACACCTTTTTGCTTCTTTTTCATCCTTTAGCATGTAGGCCAATGTCTTATATTTCCCAAATTCCACTAATTCATTACCAATTTCTTGTCCAATATCCATATGTTGAGAAATTTGTAAATGTCACAATCCACCACAATGAACACATCTGCCATCCAACCAACACTTATTGTAATATAGTTGACCATGTACTCTTTCACATAAGATGCTAGATATGAATTCCCTTGAAGAATTTGGTGGACCATTTATGTTGCATTCCTCCAAACATTGTTAGCATGCAAAGCTATACATATGTGTTGATAAACATCATAATGGTTAAAAAATTCAATATGTACTCTACAACAACAAGTTGTGCATGTGTGATTTAATTTGACATAAAAAGGATTTACCATTTCAAAAAATCTTTGACTAATTTTAATTTGAGGATACATACATTGAAACTTGGCAAAAAATTGTGTTTGAGTCATATCCAAAAAATGTTTTGGATCTGGATCATGGATTTTACTACCAATCCTCCTTCTTACAACATCTCTTTGATTTGGGGAGACCCTTGTGTTATTCTTCCAAAAATATTCAATTAGGGATCCCAATTGCTTTATCTTTCCGTGGTAATCTACTGGAAAATGCCCATAACTCATCGTTATATGGATCCTCTGCTCTTTGTCCCCTTCACATAGCTCTCATTAGAGTTTTTCTACTTATCTTCAATTGTTTACTTGTCTTTCTAATGAGGAGAGTTTTCTTAGTTTGAGTGCTTACAATTGTTGATGTAATGACATGTCGTGTGGCATTACTCTCTTTTGTGCATGAGTTATTAGAACCAACAGTATCATATGCATTCATCAGATTCTTCACAATAGATTTGTCGCTTGATTCCATCGATGTTCTTAGGCCAAGAATCTTCAATATGGTCCTAAATTTCAGATTTCTCACCATTTCAACAAATATTTGACATCTTCCCGTCTCATTTAAAGGCTCAAAAATATTTTCCATATTGAGTTAGAATGTCTTCGATAGGTACGCTTTGGAATCTTCTCAACCATTGGTTTCAAAACATTAGCATCAATATCAATAAAATACTTAAGCTTTCTATGCAAAATTCTAGGAGGTGTTCTCAAACTTTGAGTTACCTCAAGATTAAGAATGTCAACAATGTTAGGGATAGGTGGCATACCTTCAACCGGAGATGAAAATGATGACATACCTTGAAATTGATGTGTACAAGATGGTGTAGCTCCAATACTTGATGTCAATAATGAAGTACTCGCAATGCCAAATGTAATAGAGGGAGTGCATTCAATATGAGATGTTTTAGATGCCAATGGTGTGCCAATAAGAGATGGTGTTCCTTCAACTTGAGATGTAAGAGATGGGGTGCCTTCAAATAGAATTGTGGTAGACATGCTCTCAACCTCAAGATTCAATTATCTCATTGCATGAAGGTTTTGCATCCATTGCCTTTGTGTGGCCAATTTTGTCTCTCTTAGATTGGATGGATATTTCATGTTCCTCTTCAATTGGCACCTCTTCTTCTATGGTATTCAATTTCCTTGATTCACGAAGTCACTTCATTCCTTCTCTTTTTTTTGCATTCTTAGCTTCATGCTCTTTCGATGTTACATTTTTTGGTTGTTTCCTCAACATGATGATGATTTCTACATGTACATGCACATTAAAGACAATAAAGTTAATTCATAAAAATATTTCAAGAGGCATAAGAGGCAGTCCTAATGCATCTAGGATTGTCCTAATTATGTTAGGATAGTCCTAATGCATCGATGACTGTCCTAATTCTGCATATGTTAAAATGGATATATGAAATTGAAATTATTTCATGTATTCCATTTTTAAATTATTTCATAAGATCTTAAAAACGATGTATGAAATTGCAATTTTTTTTTAAACTACTAAACAAATAATTTTCTTATGCAACTTCCTTAAAATGCATTGTTAAATCTAATGTAAATCTAATAGGATTATAATCAATTTTGACAAAACACTTTTATTCTAACATTTAAACAAAATAAAACTTAATAAGTATTTGAATTCTAAAAACAAGAAAATATTACCTCAATTATTCAAATTTGATAAAAAAAACTATGTTCTTCCTCTTCAACATTGCCAAATGAAAAAAAGGTGGTGGAGAGCTAATGGAATGTATAAAATAACCTTGCATAAGATGTCAACACCATGAAAAAAGCATTTTTTTTTTTCTAATCATGCGCAAAAAGAAGACAAAATGAGAGAATGTGGGCTTGGATCATAGGTCAATGGTTCCATATAACCATTTTTTTAGTGCAGCTCATTTGGCTAGCGCCAAATACGACGCTAGCCAAATGACTTCCATTGAAATTTTTTAACCTTTGATAAATTTATACTCTATACCCTATAGTTTGATAGCCACAACCATAAAAATTAAACCATTTAAAACCTATAACAAATACCCTAGATCGTATGATCCAAAATGCTAAATCCTCGACCCTATACAATAACCATAGACCCTACAACTCAATATGCTAAACCATTAGAGGTAAGTATGGAGGGTGAGATATAGAGGGGAGGGGAATAAAGGGGGTGAGACACTTATAGAAGGAGGGAGAAAGAAGAGGAGGGATACAAGAACAAAGAGAGAGAGAAGGGGGGATTGCGGGAGAGTTAGAGATAGGGGTAAGGAGGGAATGGAGATACCTAGAGAGGGGAAGGAATGAGGAAGAAAGTGATGGAGATACCTAGAGAGAGGAGAGAGTGAGGAAGAAAGTGACGGAAAAACCTAGAGAGGGAAGGGTGTGAGTAAGAAAGTGAGGTCAACAAATTTGGGTATAAAGGACATAGAGGGGAGAGGGGTTTAAGGATGGTGGGGGGGATATAGAGGTAAATATTCAAAGGGATTAAGAGACTTGGTGATAAAGGGTATAGAAGGTCCAAGGGAGTTGATAGGTCTAGAGGGGAGAGATAGGTACTGAGGTTTAAGGAGGGTGGAGGGGATAGAGAGGTAAACATGAAGGGAAAGAGAGACTTGGGTATAATGGACATAGAGGGAAAGGGAGGTAAAAGGCCATAAGGAGGATGAGGGGAATATAAAGGTAAACATGAACGGAATGAGATACTTGAGCATAAAGGGAATAGAGGGGAAGGGAGACCTAAGAGGATTAGAGGAGAGAGAGAGAGAGGTGGGATAAAAGAAATGTAGAGGGGAAGGGAGGTGAGAGGCACAAAGGGGAGAGAGATATGAGATGGGGGTGATAGAGAGCTAAGCATGAAGAAATTGTGGGAGAGACCTAGAGAGAGGAGGGAGTGAAGAAGAAACTAAGGGAAAGAGGCTAGAGAGGGAATTAGATGGGTGTAAGGATGGAGAGGGAGATAGCTCAAGGGATAGGGGATTAAGAAAATTGTGAGAGCTAGAGAGAGGAGGGACAAAGAAGAGTGTGTATCTATAATAATGAAGAGCTCAAGAAGAGGTAAGGGGAGAGAGAGAATATGTGATCTAGTTCTTAGAGAGAGATGGAACTATGAGGGAAGGGAGATAAATATGGGCCAATTTAGGGAAATTTAACTACTAAGATAGATTTTGAGAGGTGAGAAACCTAGAGGGGAGAGGGGTGATATGTGGGTTTAAGGATGGTGGGGGGGATATAAAGGTAAACATTCAAAGTGACTAAGAAACTTGGTGATAAAGCGCATAGAAGGTCCAAAGGAGTTGAGAGGTCTAGAGGGGAGAGATAGGTACTGAGGTTTAAGGAGGGTGTACGGGATAGAGAGGTAAACATGAAGGGAATGAGAGTCTTGTGTATAAAGGACATAGAGGGAAAGGGAGGTAAAAGGCCATAAGGAGGATGAGGGGGATACAAAGGTAAACATGAAGGGAATGAGATACTTGGGCATAAAGGACATAGAGGGGAAGGGATACCTAAGAGGCTTAGAGGAGAGAGAGAGAGGTGCGATAAAGGAAATGTAGAGGGGAAGGGAGGTGAGAGGCACAAAGTGGAGAGAGATATGAGATGGGGGTCTAAGGAAGGTTGGGGGTGATAGAGAGGTAAGCATGAAGAAAATATGGGAGAGACCTACAAAGAGGAGGGAGTGAGGAAGAAAATGAGGGAAAGAGGTGAGAAAGGGAATTAGATGGGTGTAAGGATGGAGAGGGAGATAGCTCAAGGGATATGGGAATAAGGGAATTGTGAGAGCTAGAGAGGGGAGGGACAAAGAAGAGTATGTATATATAAGAATGAAGAGCTCGAGAAGAGGTAAGGGGAGAGAGAGAATATGAGATCTAGTTCATGGAGAGAAATGGAACTATGAGGGAAGGGAGATAAAGAAGGGAGAGGTGAGATGGGGGTTTGAGGAGGGTGGGGCGATAGATGTAAACATGAAGGAAAGGACATATTTGTGGATGAAGAACATAAACAAGAAGATAAGTGAGAGGCATAGATGAGATATTAAGGAGGATGAGGGGGATACAAAGGTAAACATGAAGGGAATAAGATACTTGGGGATAAAGGATATAAAGGGGAAGGGAGGTGAGATGCTGGAGGGGAGAGAGACATGGGAGACTTAGGGATAAAGGACATAGAGGGGAAGGGAGGTGGGAGGCATAGAGGGGAGAGATGGGAAAGATGAGGGTTTAAGGAGGGTGGGGGTGATAGAGAGGTCAACATGAATGAAATGAGATACTTAGGGATAAAGGACATAGATGGGAAGTGAGGTGAGAAGCTCAAAGGGGAGAGAGAGGTGAGATGGGGGTTTAAGAACAGTGAGGGGGATAGAGAGGTAAACATGAAGAAAGTGGGTGAGAGACTGAGGGAAAGAGGTGAGAGAGGGAATGCAATGAGTGTAAGGATGGAGAGGGAGATACAGAGGGATAGGGGAATAAGGGAATTGCGAGAGCTAGAGTGGGGAGGGACTACGAGTGAAGTGAGGTAAAGGTGGGTAATGGGATATCTATCTCATAGAGGAGGGTAATGGGACATGGATGAATATGGATACCTCGATAGCTCAATGTGAGATGGATAGAGGTGGATACCTTGATAGCTGTAGAGAAAGGAGAGAGAGTCCACAATTGAGAGAGGGGAGTGAGATATAAAATGAGAGACAAAGGAACAAAGAGAAAGAGGGAAGGACAGGTAGATGGTGAGTTTTTGAGGGATTTCGCTGCTAGGGTGTGGCCCACATCGATTGGGTGAGTTTGATAGAGGAACAAAAGAATTCCTAGCATTAAATTGGCCACCTGGACACATACATGTTGACAGTTTGGTGCCGCGATAATCGGATTGAAAGATGGGGAATTGTGCAATTTTCATTGAACTCATGTGATGCTTTTTATCGCAACTGCGAAAGTGTCGCCACAAGCAATTTGATCCGAGTCTACCTAAGCTGAGAGAGGATTTTTTAGAGTCTCATAACATGACCTCATAGGATCAAATGAATCATTCTTATGTCACTAAGGTCGAGAAACATGATGCTGAATTTTGACAATTTTTCACACTTTAGGGATTTTGCTGCTAAGGTGTGGCCCAAATCAATCGGGTTAGTTCGATAGAGGAAAAAAGGCATTACTAGTGTAAAATAGCCCACCCAGACACGTATGAGGTGATGGTTTGGTGTTGCGATGAGAAAATTGAATGATGGGGCATTGTGCATCTTTTCATTGAACTCATGTGATGCTTTTTGTCGCAATCGAGAAAGTGTCGCCACGAGAAATTGGATCCGATTATACCTAAACCGAGAGGTTTTTTTAGAGTTCCATCTCATGAGCCTATAGGATCAAATGAATTTTTCTTACATTTCACTAACATCAAGAAAAATGATGCCAAATTTTGACAATTTTTCACACTTTGAGTGATTGACAAAAAATGAGCAATATTTACATCTTTTAGCATATTAGCCTAAAACTTCACAAAATGATCCCATGTGATCTGTAATGGTCCAAAATGACATTATTTACATTAAATCACATAAAACATGATAAAAACACAATATTTTTATATTACAATGCCTCGAGTAGTCAAAAAATACAAGTCATGTACATATATCCAAATATGATTGATATTACAATTTTTTGCATTTACATTTAATCCAATGAACCATCTGGATCTTCTCTACTCTTTATCATGTCTAGTATGGCCTCATGGTCAAACTCAAAAACTTTCCATAGGTTCTTGTTTAGTGGTCTACCCCCATATCTGATCAAATGAACATTTGAAGCTACAACAAGGTTAGAATAATGAAGAATATTCCTATGTGTCTCGAAGTCCTCGAACAACCACAAGTTAGACTTCTTCACTGAGTACCTTCTAAGCCATGTACCAGTAACAACTATTGATCCTGTGGGGTGCTTAATGTTTTCTCCATATACCATAGGTCCATCCAATTTCTTTTTTGCATCCACACAATGACACAGGTAATTATCTGTTCCTTCTTCATTGTCTTCAACTACAATAACTACATTAACATGCCCTGCAATGATAAAGTGAGAAGAATTTAGCAAACAACTACGGTAAAATATTAAAGTACAAAAATTTGCATGTGGATAATTTACCTGGTTGGACTAAATTTGACACATGGTCAAAGTCAACTGATGCTTCCATCTGTGTGAGTTGTAGTGCACTCAGAGGTCAATATGTCTCAAGTGGGATTAGAGGCCTCAGACACCATTCCTCTGTTGGTGAATGCACACTCCAATGAGACATTGTAGGTGATTGAAAGTTTTTTCATTGATGGAAACCTTACAATCCTATGAAACTGGCAAGGCAATCCACCAGCACTAGCAAAGTCAGACTTTACATTGGCACACAGACCACCGATACCGACAGTGAAAGGAAGCATACCGACATAGAAGCCGACAAGAATTTTGTTAATAATATATTTTATTTATTATTGTAAAATCATTGTAAGCCGACTTGGCAAGTTGTAAAATGACTCTTATATAAGAGAGTTCATTGTAGAACATGGTAATGATTTATGTATGCATGGAGGAATGTAATTAGGCGAAATAAGGCAGACCTATTATGCGAATTATATGTTAAGGGTTTATGTATGAAGCAGAGCTATAAACCGATACTAGATCTGGCATAGTAGATGCTATTTTGAAGTAGTACATCACATTGGATTTATATAATCCATTTTGTAAGTCCGTGTGACTTCCCATTTTGTAATTGAGCAGTGAGCTCTAGGTACTTGGCCTTCCTGCATGTTCAAGCCCCTCTTATAGCAGTAATATTCTCTTATTGGCCAGTAAGTGAATATTGTGGGTCACAAATCCCACTGAGGTTTTTCCCACACCGGGTTTCCTCATTAAACTACTGTGTTATGGTGTGTTTTTCATGTGGTTGCTTTTATCTCTATTTATTGCATTACTTTCTGTTTACCGGTATATAGTATTAATATGCTCTACATGTTTTAAGTTAAGAAAATCTATTAACCGATTAGATACTGATTCACCCCCCCTTCTCAACATCTATGGGAATCCTAACAATTGGTATCAGAGCTTGGTCCTCTATTTTCAGAAGCCTAACAGCATGAGGAAGATCTTGACACTGGTAACAGACCTGATAAGACAAAGAAGGTCTCAAATGACTTAGTGATGAACTTAACAGGTGCAACATCCGAGAAAAGATCTTTAAGGGTGAATGATGTAACCGACATCAATGTCAGATTCATCAGCATGATTCTAGGTGATAAAACAACGCATGCAAATAGATTAAATTCAGTTTCTAGTTTATGCATAAAGCATGCTTATGACATGATCAATGATAATGCAAAAATTTATGTCTGTGAATGGTTGAAGGATGAACTGATTGACAATCTTGGAAAGATCAAGAAGGACAAAAAGGGGACATTTAGATTTGGTAACCTACTTGTCTGCTTAATGCTACACATAAAAAAATAGGTGCCCGGTATAGGTAAAAAGAATCTTGGTTTTGACATACCAGTAGGCAAACAACTATCTGATTTACTAAACAACATGTGTGAAAACAAAGAAAAGAATATAAATGAATACTTTCAAGCATTGAAGGCCCAGATGAACACTAGAATAAGACTATCACAAGAAATTGTAAATAAATATAAGGATGAAATATGTTTTGTCATTAAGAAGGATGAGATTTGGATGGAAGCATTTATCCCAAGAACAATTTGGGTTACTGAGATGGGTTATGAAACTGATGATCATATAATTGAAACATATGCAAAAGCCCTTCTAGAAGCACCCAAGGAACCTGAAGAAGAGGTATTGGGTAGTGCTGAAACTATTGAGAATCAAATCCAATCTAAGAAAAGAGTAAAGAAGGTAGAAGCAGTAGTGAGAAGAGGATCAAGGCATGCTAAGGTTATCAAAGAAGATGTACTTAAAAAAACTAGTATCACTAAAGATGAGTTAGAAGCACTACAGCTAGAAACTCACCTTTCATCGGTAGCAACTGTTAGGCCCAATATGGAAAGCTAATGTACTGAGAGGGGAGGGGTGAATCAGTACTTCAAATCCTTTTCTCAACAATATCTTTACTGTTATGCATAAACCAAAAACTACTGTAACATAACATAAAGCTAAAACAAATGAGTAACAATCATACATGATTCACTCCATAACACATATATTTTGGTTATGCAGAAACTCTTGGTTAGAGAGAAAAACTGTGGTGGGGATGGCACCCACAACTTCACTACTACAATAATAAAGAGTGCTTAGTTAGAGCTACATATTTAGCTATTTCTGATAGCTTACCTTGTTAGGAGTAACAAGATCTGTTAGATCTACCTTGCTAAAGGATTTTACAACACTAAATATATGCTGCACCTGGTTAGAGGATTTACAATTTATAGACTTGATTAGAGTCTTTTACCCTGTTAAAGGTTTCTCTTACAACTTCAAAATATTACAATAAGACTTTACAAATATCTGCAACTTTACATCTGAAATGTTGTAGCAGATTCTATGTGCTCAAAATAAGATTACCTTGCCTATAGCATACCTCGGTAACTCATAAAGTAAATCGGTAAACCCTTATGTTTACTCTGTTCCTTGACTGTTCTCTGATAACCTTCTCAATGACCTCTGTGTCTCTATAACAGTCATAATACTCTATGATTTCTCATGTATCACACAAGTCTTGCTTCATACACATGTGCACACACATTTCTCACATTCACATATGTTTCTAACCCTAAATTCATGTTGTATAAATAGACTTCTTATGTCGGTGATCTGATTCATTGCTTCAATCTTACAAACATGATTTCTTGAATAAATAACCATGCAAAATATTTCATTGGTTAGATGACCTCAAAATTATACAAAATATGTATGTGCAATTTCCAATGTGATAACGGTTTTGTGTGCCTTGATCTTGTAACACATTTTCATATGTGTGTCCAGGTTCAATGAATCTGGTAACACTTTTCACTCGGTGTATATCAACTCGGTGTATTATCTTTACTGCTCGGTAGACATGAAATAACACTCGATAGACAGCTTGATGTATACTGAGCTTTGTGACTGTTTTCCTTCTGTAACCGACTAGGCTGTTCATACTGACTAAATATTTCGGTAGTGGTAACCGCCTAGAGTATATAGAATGACTTTGTATATAAAACTAATTCTTTGCTCGGTATACTCCCCCTGTATACTACACTTTGGTTGTTTGATACTTTGAATACTATACACTCCCCCTGTGTACTTTGATGCTATATATACTCTTGATGATATACTTTGATATACTCCCCCTTTTTGACAAACATCAAAATTTAGTTACCATTGGGAGGTGCCAACTGATCAAAAATGGATTTGTACTTTGTCTTGGCTTCGGTGAGAGCGACAGAGAGTGCATCCTTTACACTGTCCATTAAAGAATTATGTGCATTAATATTAGCCAATAATGAAATTATGCCATCTAAAGTGCTTCCCTCTTGTGTAGTAGAGAGATAAGTGGCTCGGTTTAGCTGTTCTTGAACAGATGAAAGATGAGGAAGGAATAATGTTTGAAGTGTCATTATGTCCATCCTGATCTTGTGTTCTTCATTCCTTAGTTCCAATTGTTGAGCCATGAGCTGTTGTAGCTTAGTATAAAAATTCTGAACTGAATTGGGCTCGGGGGTTAGCTTATTTGAGAGATCAGTGATCTCTTTCTCAATTGCTTCTATTTTATTCTTAATGTCCTTAAGAAATAAAGAAAATGTGCAGAGTTTCTGAAATAATGAAAGAATGTGCTTGAGTTGAGGGGACAACTCAGCAATAAATTTGACAAGTTTTACCTTGCCAACAGCAATGGATTTCTGTACTTCCTCTATCATCTTAGCAGTTAGCTCCTTGTCTTTTAGTTTGCTCAAGTATTTGGATGCATCTATGCCAGATGTCTCAATCTGATTTAGGAGTTCATCCAATTGAATATGATGGCTACATTGGTTGATACTATAGCTGAAGGTAGCATGTCTGATAGTAAGGTCTTTACCTTCTGAAGTACTTTATTCTTCTTTTGTATGGCTAGTTGCTTCTCCTGTTCGGCCTTTGCTTTGCACAGTTCACCGAATTCAGTGAGTGCTTGCCCTTTCAATTTGGAGATGTCTACAATGGGCAACACTATCGGTTTTGATAAATCAATTTTGAAACTATGCTTTTTCAACTTCTTTTCTTTACCTTTCACCGGGTGAACCACTACAATAGCTTGAGAGGCTTGAGAACCCTCGGTAGGTTGCTTGGTAGACACAACACTTTTGTCAGTTTCTTTAGCCTCGGTAGTGTCCTTCTATGTCTCGGTGCTTGGTGTCTCAGCTGTAACATTTTCCGTGCTAGAAGGTGCTTGAGAGGTTTGTTCTTGTGAAGTACCTTCTGTTGTAGACTTTTGACCTTCAGTGCCTTCACCTATAGCTTGAGGAGCTTTGGTTGTAGCAAGTTGATTGATTGGTGGGTAAGGCTGAACTTGTTCCAAAATAGATTCACTGGAGACAAGTTTTGCATAAGCATTGCCTTCTATCATTTCTTGTTCAAGTGCCTCTGCATCCATGATATCTTCATCTATTTGAATGGTGTCAGCAGGGTCTTGCTCGGTGACACCAAGCTCTTGGTCAATGACATTGACTATTTCCACTGTAGATTGTTCACCAACATTCTTTCTTCGAAAGATGGTCTTCCATTTCTCTTTTGTTTCCTTCTCCACTTCTATATACAGGCCATTCATCAATTTCAAGGCCTTTTGTTTTACTATAAATTGAGTTTGGTTGTTTGTCAGATGTTCTTTTATTTCATCAACCGACATATCAGGAAAGAGATGCACCAAACTTATTTCTCTGATTTGTTTCTCCGAGTCTAGGGAATATTGCCATCTGGTTTCAATATGTGCATATAATTCCTTAGGAATAGAATTACATACTTCTAATGGGACCACTCAGAATTTGAGAAGTGTGCAAATGACAGCTTCTTCAATTTGCCTCCTTTCATCAGCAGATCTAGATTCATATTTGACAAATCTGAATCAACCAAATCCACCATATTCCTTTAGATTATTACAAAACATTTCTACACTATGTACATCTACCTTCTTGCTTTTCACAATCTAAAATTTATTTGCATCTTCAGATTCAGTATCACTCGACTATTTTGGCAAAATGAGTCTCTGAGTAGATTTCTTTTAAGTTCTAGTTACCTTAGGAATGACAACAATCTTTTGTTTCTTACTTGGTGATGTAGCAGATGCCCTTGTGTTAGTATCTTTGTTGGAGGGGTCGCTAGGGCCATTGAAGTGTCCTGTTTCTTTCTCTTCAACACTTTTCCCTTAGGCAATTCAGTGCTAAGTGTTATGGCTGCTTCTTGGGCTTTTGTCTCCTCTTCGATGATGGCTAGAACTCCTTTGACAGGTGTGGAGGAAGACTCTTCTCCAAATTTCTCAGTTAATGCCTTAACCATCTTTGTAGCTTTTCTTGTAGCCTTAGGTACTACAATGCTCATTTTTACTTTTTCCTTCACCTCTTCATAGGTTCCATACCTTAGCTCGGTAGTATGCCTTGGCAATGATAGATAGGAATCAATTTGTTGTTGTGTGATATCAAAATCAATCTTGTAACCCATAGGTGACAAAGATTGAGTCCTCGGTTCCACAACATTCACATAACAGTAATCGGTGTCAACCTCAAAACATATTTCATCTTTGTATTTTTCTACCAGCTGTGGTGGAATCCGGTACCTGTTATGCATTTTCTCTTGGAACTTGCTGAAGTAATCATCCATTATATCATTAAAGTTATCACCTAACTTCTTGATGAAGTCATTGATCTGATGGGTGATTGGTCGATGTAGTTTCCAAACAACTTTACCGACTATTGGAAAAAACTTCTCAAAGTAGAAAAACATACATACAAGTAGTGATCCAAATTTTAGAGTATTTGTCGTGTTGTTCTTTTTTGGCTTATTGATTGTGTTCAAATTTTCAAACAATTTCTTCAGTAATACTTCACACAAGTCAATTTTCATGCCTTTCTTAACAATTTTGTATGCTAAGTCCACTGCTGCACAGGGTACACTATTTTCCCTTGCCGATTGGAAGAAATAGTAACCAATTACTCTAATGGCAAATTTGAGTTCAAGATCAGTGACATTGTTCAACTTCAGACCTTTGCAATCCGATTCAACTCTAGTCAAACTGATCAATTCCTTCTGTGATATCATTTTATATGCTTGAGCATGATCATATATAGGATAACCGGTGATCAGATAAATGATTTCTTTAGTGATCTTAAATGGTTGCTCTTGTAGCCACATGAAATCATCATGCACTTGACTTAGTACAAACTTGACCCACTGGGGTTTGAACACATGGGGATAGGTTAGGGCTTTAGTCAATCCCTTGATTTTGATATGCTCATACTTGCTATCAATTTTACCATTTGTGCACAATTCATCATATGCATCTTTGATCTCAACATGACCAAGTTCTTCAACACGACATTTTGTGAAGAATCTCACATCCTCGACTAACAAGACTCGATCCGTGATGAGTGAAAAAGTAGTTTTGTCATTCGGTTTAGATGCAATTTTGGGAGTCAAAGAGTATTTTAGTGAGGGCTTTTCTACATTTGTGACAACAATGGGGTCTTGGATCTTAGATGCCATTTTGATTTCAGATAAAAATTGACATAGGAACCTTAGGGTTTGAGAACTTAACAAACGGCGGACGCTTCACACTCAGCAGATAATAACAACTTAATGAGTTCAGTAAACCAGCTTAGCAATGCAATGAGATTCGATGTAAATACCTTAGATTTTGCTTTGAAGATGGTTTGATCACCTTGATTCGCTCTGCTCTGCTTCTCAAAAACTTAGTGAATGAAAATGATTGTGAAAAACCTTTTAAGTACTCAAAAATACCTTATCGGGCTCCGTGCAAGTTAGGTCAAAGACATTAAATGCACTCAGTTCACTTAACTTTCTTTCCCTTTTTTTTGCGCTTTGACCGAGTAACCAGATTTCCTTCATATACCAACTTGACAGGCTTCCTGAATTCACCGACTTAATAGTTTTCCTGTAAAGTGCTCCAAAAGACTTTGATAGAATTTCAAACTTACTACTACATCTTACTATGCAGATTTTGAATTCAGTACATACTAAAATAGGAACTGTTTAAGATTTGACCTTGTGAGAATGCAGTCCCTTCATACCTTTACCGATTAATTTGGAGTGGGAGCACCTAACTTGGTAGGTAAGGTGCTTTCTTTATTTGACACAATTTCCTTCTTTCTCCAAATCATCTTTAATTTCTCTTTTATTTCCTCAGTGTCTTCTCTAGGTTGATCTCTGCAATCTCCAGCCAAGTGTCCAACTTTGTGACAATGAAAACATGCCATACCAAGATTTCTTCATGATCTTTGGTTATTCATTCCAAACCTTATAAAGCAGTTGGCACTTATATGTCCATATCTTCCACAACATTCACACCATATCCTTGTATTGTAATCCCATGGTACTGTAGAATATTATCGGCAAGGATCAGTGTGAGTTCGGTAACCTCTAGTATTTGCTTGGTGTGCAGACCACATTTGGTTCTTTTTCTTAAACCAACACTTCTCGGTACTATGTCCATATCTATTGCAATTTTTACAAAACCCTTTGAATTTTGCCTTCTGATAATTGTTAACAGACTTTGTCCTATATTGATTAGATGTGTGACCATATTTATTGCAATTGTAACAATAACCATTGGTCTTAGTGGTATTCGGTTGCTTACCTTTTCTGATTTGACACATGCTGGTAGTATGACCTTGATTTCCATAGTAGTAGCAAATAGGCTTCTTCCTTTTGATGTTATTCCTTTTTCCAGCTTGTTTTGATGATTCTCCTCTCTCTGTAGTGCAGATTCCCTTCTCGGTAGAGTCTTTTCCTTTGTAACCGAGTCCTCCTTCTTTGTAGGGTCATCTTGTGTTCAGTTGCTCATCCAACATCTTTGATGCTTCATAACTCTTCTTTAGTGTTTCCTTGGATTTCTTCTCTATTTCAAGTTCATTGCTCAACCTTGATACTTCAAGTTTCAATGCTTGATTCTCATCATCTTTCAGATTTGCTTCATGATGTGTATAACCTAGTTGATCTGTCAGATTTTGTTGAATACCAGTTAGACTTATGATTTCATCATTCTTATTAGATACTAAGACTTCAAGTTGTTGTTTCTCTCTTGCTTTATCCTTGGCTATCCTTAATGCATCTAGATTTTCAGTCATCTGTGTACTAAAATGTTCATGTTCTCTTTTCATTACTTTTAGTTGATCGGCCAATGCTTTGTTCTTTTCTTTCAATATTCCAATCATTTCTTTAGTTTCTTCAGATATACTATTCTTAGATGATGTCTCGATTTGTTCCACTAACTCTTGAGAATCCTGGAAGTCATCAGATAATCTTCTCCTTTCAGAGATTTTTGCATTTGCCTCTGCATGTTTGCAATCACTTGATTTGCATTATCTAGCTCTTCTTGTAGATGCACAATCCTCCAAGATTGTTTATAGCCTTCCATTGATAAGATCTTTCTCTTTAGGTAGTTAAACCCTTTTCCAAGAGTCAAGCTCTGATACCAATTGTTAGGCCCAATATGGAAAGCTAATGTACTGAGAGGGGTGGGGTGAATCAGTACTTCAAATCCTTTTCTCAACAATATCTTTACTGTTATGCATAAACCAAAAACTATTGTAACATAACATAAAGCTAAAACAAATGAGTAACAATCATACATGATTCACTCCATAACACATATATTTTGGTTATGCAGTAACTCTTGGTTAGAGAGAAAAACTGTGGTGGGGATGGCACCCACAACTTCACTACTGCAATAATAAAGAGTGCTCAGTTAGAGCTACATATTTAGCTATTTCTGATAGCTTACCCTGTTAGGAGTAACAAGATCTGTTAGATCTACCTTGCTAAAGGATTTTACAACACTATATATATGTTGCACCTGGTTAGAGGATTTACAATTTATAGACTTGATTAGAGTCTTTTACCCTGTTAAAGGTTTCTCTTACAACTTCAAAATATTACAATAAGACTTTACATATATCTGCAGCTTTACATCTGAAATGTTGTAGCAGATTCTATGTGCTCAAAATAAGATTACCTTGCCTATAGCATACCTCAGTAACTCATAAAGTAACTCGGTAAACCCTTCTGTTTACTCTGTTCCTTGACTGTTCTCTGATAACCTTCTCGGTGACCTCTGTGTCTCTGTAATAGTCATAATACTCTGTGATTTCTCATGTATCACATAAGTCTTGCTTCATACACATATGCACACACATTTCTCACATTCACATATGTTTCTAACCCTAAATTCATGTTGTATAAATAGACTTCTTATGTCGGTGATCTGATTCATTGCTTCGATCTTACAAACATGATTTCTCGAATAAATAACCATGCAAAATATTTCATTGGTTAGATGACCTCAAAATTATACAAAATCTGTATGTGCAATTTCCAATGTTATAACGGTTTTGTGTGCCTCGATATTGTAACACGTTTTCATATGTGTGTCCAGGTTCAATGAATCTGGTAACATGTTTCACTCGGTGTATATCAACTTAGTGTATTATCTTTACTGCTCGGTAGACATGAAATAACACTCGGTATATAGCTTGGTGTATACTAGGCTTTGTGATTGTTTTCCTTCTGTAACCAACTAGGCTATTCATACTGACTAAATATTTCATTAGTTGTAACCAACTAGAGTATATAGAATGACTTTGTATATAAAACTAATGGCAATTTGATAAGTAGTAACAACAACTTCTTTGGAAAGTGATATGCCAGCTGCATTTAAAAGAGTTGTGAGGAAAAGAGAACCTTCACCGGTATCTACACCTTCGCCTAGAAGAACCAGACAAAAACAATAGGCAGTAAGGCCCCTGGCTAAGAAGATAACTCCTAAAAGGAAAAAGGTAACACCAAAGAAAAGGACTCAACAAAATATTGCTCCAATTGACAGACTTTTAGATGAAATAACAGAGGAAGGAAAGCTAAAGAACATAAAAAAATTATATGATTCACTATCAATTGATGACAAGGAAAAAGTTGAAAATAGTGTAATTCTACACTTGGATATCTACAAGAAATTCTTGATGCAAGTTGTGGATGAATTACCGGCTGAACTATTTAAAAGACTTGAAGCAAGAAGGCAAGCTGTTGTAGAGCTTGACAAGAAAATAAAAGTGGAAAAACTCCTTGTTGTTTATCCTGTTAACTCACCAAAGGAGATAGATGATCTAATTGCAAAGGCTAACCAGTCAGTATTCTCACTGCACACCAGCATATAGCACTTATGGTTGGTAGAGTAAATGAGGTTGTAGAGGAAACTGCAAATGCATGGGACATATTCCTTGTTGAGAAAGAAAAGCGGGAAGAATATAGAAATCCCAAATCTATCAAAGTATATCAGAAAGATAAGGACAAGGGAAAAGGCAAGGTTGGTGGACCTCTGCGCATTAAAATAACAGATAATCTACCCCCACCATCTTTGGATACTCCACCAGTAGCAACTACTAAAGATCAACCAGCCAATGAGAGTATGGATATACCACAAGAGGACACAAATCCAAATTCTGAGGTACTATACACAATTGACATTGATACTCAGAAAGTTAACAATGTGGTAGATAAGGACACAACTAGTAAGACAAATATGGCTAGTGAGCCACCGGTAATAGATAACACAGAAGGTAAATTGATAGATGGTAACACTGAGAAACAAGCAGAGCAACAAGCTGATCAACAAACAGAGCAACAAGCAGAGCAACAAGCTCCATCACAACAACAGGTTAATACAGAGTCAGTGCCACCGACAATAGCTGAGCAAGACAAACCTTTGCTTAAAGGAATGGAAACACAGACTGACCTACCAGAGGTCACCATAAGCAAGGATACTGCTCACACCGGTGGAATTCATAATGTTGGCTCTTCAAGTGCAGGATTAAAATCAACTAATGTAACAGAAGTTCTTTTGGATTCCATAAAGAAAATAACAGATTGTAGCTCACAAGCATACAAGGCTATAGATGACATAATTCCTATTTTGAAAATGATAGCTCTGAAATGTAATGTAGATAATAAGGATTCTTTGAGTCAACTTGACACTTTGGCTAAGTATATTACTGAGAACACTGTGATAGTTGAAAAAATAAAAGAGGATGCATTCAAGGAGAGGTTAGAAAAAGAAAAACACAAATTCTTTGAGGAAGAAATAAAAAAGTGTACAAGGCAGTTTGACACACTTCTACCGGAACTGTGTAGTACATTGAAGGAATTCAAAACTTTGTACAAAGATACCTGTAAGACTAAATTTTTGACAGTTGATATAGATAGAAAGATCGGCAAGATACAAGAGGAAATAAATCAACTAGCTGACAATTTCATTAATTCATCTGATTCATTATCAATTTTTGAGCAGAAGATAACAGGTTTTGAGGAAGAACTATTAAAGCTAGAAAGAGAAAAGGAAAGAATAAAAAGTAAGGCTAAGGATCTTAAATGGAGACTAAGTCCAAAACTGGACTACCTCACATCTTTAAGGAAAGAGATATCTGATGCTTTGGTTCAAGGACAGAAAACACCGATAGAGCAAATGCAACACCTCACCGGTATAGTTCAGAGGACAGAGGCAGCAATAAAAGATAGCAAAAAGTTTCTTGAAAGCCTGAATTTAGTTTTGGCGGATCTTTTTCAGATTGTAACTAACCGGTTACAAGGGTGAAGTAGGAAACCACACTATATTGACACTTTGACAACCTTTGTCATTGATACCAAAGGGGGAGTAGTGGTATGAGAAAAATCCAATAACTTAGGGATCATCTGCTTAGGGGGAGCACACAGTTTTTGGTAACATTTTTGGACTTCAATTTTTGGATACACTTTTGAATTTTTCTCATGAGTGTTGCCATCAATGCCAAAGGGGGAGATTGTTGGCAAATGCACACTCCAATGAGACATTGTAGGTGATTGAAGGTTTTGTCATTGATGGCAACCTTACAATCCTATGAAACCGGAAAGGCAATCCATCGGCACTAGCAAAGTCAGACTTTACACCAACACACAGCCCACCGACACTGGCAGTGAAAGGAAGCATATCGGCACAAAAGCCAATAGGGATTTTGTTGATAATATATTTTGTTTATTATTGTAAAATCATTGTAAGCCGACTTGGCAAGTTGTAAAATGACTCTTATATAAGAGAGTTCATTGTAGAACATAGTAATGATTTATGTATGCATGAAGGAATGTAATTAGGCGAAATAAGGTAGACCTATTATGCGAATTATATATTAAGGGTTTATGTATGAAGCAGAGTGTAATGCCCCGCCAGGAAACCCCTAAGGGTTTAAATTAAAAGCACTCAAATAGAGTGTAAATTTTTTATTTTTTTTATAATAATAATTAAGAGGGTTAATGAAAAGGTTACAATATTAAGATAGATTGAAGTTAACTCAATTCATTATTAGACACGACATCAAAATACAATGGAGATTATCTGTCAACTTAGATAACACAGCGGAAGGCTCAGCCAATCCTAAGGAGTTTCCTAACGCGATTACACAACCTTACACCTAACTCAACTTGCGTCATCAGAAGCATTAATCTGGATATCTTATTTACGAGATACTGCATAGCTCTTGGTTATATATGTGTTCAATGGTTTGACATCTTATAATTTTAGGAAGCGTTCAATTGCTTTGGTTGATGAGGAGACCATCGAGAGGTTAATTACTCAAAGCACTTTAATTCATAATTTCATTAGGAGGTCCCCAATTAGGTTCAAGCGTTTTAAATATAACAAGGTTCAATCATTAGGTTTTTGAAATAACCATCCACACTTGACATCATCCTTTAATACTATAAGCGTGCTTAATGAGATTCATTCGTTTAGGATTAAGCTACGATTAGTAAAACGAGGGTTCCATCATTTGATTTTAAAGTATTCACTCACATTTGATATATTTATTTATTTATTTATTTATTTTTATTATTAAAAGGTATGGTTAGTAGGAAGAATTCGTTCCTTAAGGATTACCTACTATTAATAGAGTGAGGTCCCTTTTATTTGATTCCATGCATAGCCAACTAATGGGTTGAGATTCTTTTATGAAAGGTATAATGTGAGTTGCCATGGGAATTCATTTGAAGTTTTAAAATAATACCACTAGATGGCTAGAACCATTACGTTGAAAATGTAATTGGGCCACGAGAGTTCATCCTTTAACTTCAAGATATAGTTAGCAAGGTAATATTTATCATTTCAGGGTTAAAGTAATAAGATCATAATGACGTTCTTCTATTCGGATTAAAATACAATTATCTATTTGCATATCTCTTGTTTTGTTCTCTTCTTGTTAAATGATCTTAAAATGAGAGAGATACTTTTACTAGGATTTAATGTATAAACAACAAATCAATTACTTTTCCAATTTTAGTTTAATTTAGCATTCATGAGGGATTCCTTTTATAAGGGATTAAAAGCATGGATATCCAAATGAGTCCACCCAATTATAAATGAAATCTGGTGAGGATTATTGATTATAATTACAACATGGATTATTAAGTATATCCATCCAATATACAACATGGATGCCTAGTTGAGTCCTCACGAATTATCAAATTAATCTGGTGAGGATTAGTGTTAAGATTTAAACGTGAAATAACTTATCAAATTCATTCAATGTAATGAAACATAATTGACATGGCGTGATTCATTTACTAAGGTAAACAGATAGATATTTATATGATGTTCATTCTTTAGTTTTAAATCTAGGAATTATGGCATAAATTTTAACTTTGTTTCTTTTTTTTTTTTTTTTACATTCATTCCATTTATATACTTAATATCAAGTTAATCCAATTAAGTAATTCTAATTAAATTTCTTCCACTATTACATTTTAAATTAACATTACCAATTTACTTTTTCCACACTTTAAATTTCAATATTTAAATACCATGCCATATTCATAATTCACAACGTTTTATGAACTTAATTAACTACGTTTATCCATATGAAAAATGTTATACATTTAAATTTGAATTCATTTAATATACACGATACACTTTGCAAGAATACAACCATTCAAGATAATATAAAACATAAAACAAAGTACGCTATAAACATCGCATGACACAGAATATGATCTCGGAGTTCACCCCGGATGGGCTACATCTCCGGGTCTGCTCAACTGCAAGACCCTTTTGGTATTATATCATTAGGAATACAAAATTTAGAAGTCTTTTACATCTTGCCACTTAGGCGAATACAATCAATATACAACAGACACTTCGGACATCAACTACGAATGATCCCTCTTAGAAGCGGGTCAAATTGAATCATAACAAATAACAAGGTTTGAAAAACAAACACACCAAGGTATGACGCCACCCCCAACCAAGCAATTATGGCACTTATACTTACAACATTTTCTTTTTTTTTTTTAAATCGATACGATATCCAATTTACATGCATACTACTAACATACTGACAAAGTAATTACAAAGTATACGAAAATAATTTCGATGCAAATTTCATACTCCCCTATACTTTAGTTTTCATTTGAAACCTTATACGATATAAAATCTATTTACAAGAAGAACAACGTCTTATTATGATATATTTAATGACGATAGCAATGGTGTTCTATATCAAGAGTCTTTAAAAACAGTCAATATTTAACCTCTTCGCTGAGTATACTTTCCGATTATATTGGGTTCCAAAATTAACCGTGATCAAAATAAATTAAACAAATTATGACTATAAAATGTTATTTCTCAATTAAATCCACAAATCTATATAAACTCCAACTTTGTATTTAATATATATATATATATATATATATATATATATAAACATAATTTAGCGTAATAAAAATTGAATAAAACTAATTTCCAATACCATGGACCTTTTAACCATAAATCCCTTTTTTTTTTTTCTCATTACTTTTCCACGGCATATATCTCAATACATATTTTTTTGTTTTAAACAATCACAAATGATATACCGTAACCTTCATATCTGCATTGATAGGGCAAACCCTAAACCTAACGCTGCCCTTTCTGTGGCGGCGGCACCACTGCGGTAGCCGCAGGTCCGCGGCGCCCTGTGGCTACCACGGCCCCTGCGGCCGCCGCAGTGCCGCGGCCGCCGTTTCCTACACCTGCGAGCGGAGGAGGGAGCCACGGGGTGGCCAACGGGTGAACACAGGCGGAAAATGCGAGCGGTGGGGGGGGTTAACTACGCGAGCGGGGGTGTTTATACGGGAAACGAGCGGGGGAGGGGGAATAGTGTGCGGGGAGGGGAAGGAGGAGCGGGTGGAGCTCCGCTCCCCGCCCTCCAAACCCCATCCCATGCATATTTTTTTTAACGAACAAACGCACAGTCTAAACCAAACAATAACACGCCCAGTTCTAAAAACATATATTTTCTATTTTACACAGTCCGAAACAATGGAACCCAAAGCGCCCGCCACAGTAAGATCATAAGAGATTAAAAGAAAAACGCACAGGCTAAAGATCATGAGTTCGTTTTTAAACGAACTGTATTATAGGAAATCAAGATATTTGAAGATAACATTTTTTTTTTCTGACACAAACAGGTTTAAACACACAAAAGATAGGGGGATTTACAACACTTCAAAAAAACATTTCCAGATCTATACCAAGACCCCAAATCATTCATGGATGAGACTATTTCTTTGTATTCAACAAATAAATAAGGTAGTGGATTCGAATCCTACCTCATAGTGCAAATTCCGGGTATGATTCTTGAGGAAGAGCTTCTCCAATCTGCTGCTTCAATCCAAAATTTCTCCAATTTTCTCCAAAAAAAGGACTCCCAAGCCAAGAACCCCCAAAATGTCTCCAAAACTAGGTTAAAAAGAAAGAGCCCTAATTTTGCCCTAATTTTTAGATTTCGAAATTAGGCATTTATTTTTGAAATAAAATGAATGAAAATGAAATGGAAGTCATTCATTTACCTTATTTAATACATCTCATTTGTTTTTTCCTTATTAAAATTATAATGCTTCTATTTCTTTTAAATTTTAAATTTCTCAATATCGATTTAGTTCTTCATTTATATTTTGGAACTATTGACCGGGTAAGGCATTTGATTAATTTAATTCTCTAAAAGTCAAACTTTTATACTTTATCGACTTTACAAGTAAAAGAAAAATAATTTCATTTAAATAATAATAATTTACCCCTTTTTCTTCCAAAGTGCAAAAATGAGTAATTTAATTTCTATCTCTCAATGACTTTAAAATTTTTCCTTTCTAAAACGCACAATTTATTAAAATCGTCGTTATTAAAATTAACTATTAAATTAACTCGCTGCAACAAAATAGAACGACATTTTAAAATACACGACTAATCTAGTACAAGAGTCTTATTTATTCTAATTTCTCAACTACAAATACGTAAAAGTTACAAATGCATAAATGAGCACACTAACCCCAGTCAAACACCTTAAGCTTGTTACAATAACAATTTAAAGCAATCTCTTAAATTAATGATTAATCATATAGAAGAAGCTACCCATTTAAATTTCTAAATTTCTAATGTGCTCGTCTACTCATAAATTTAAATTTAATACTTAGGATCACAAACCTCACTTACCTCGCGCATGGCACGCAAATCGAGGGAGTCCTCCAAATCTCTCGACATGCATCCCAATGAAACGCAAGCCCCACGAATCCACACACGATGCTCACCTAACCATGGCTAAGGCAAGACAAGAGTTATATGACCACTAAATCCGAATTCAAAAGATGAATGAGCATACTCAACCTTGCAAATTCCAAAGGAGATGAACCTTGCCCTAAGCGATGTTGTACCTGCAAATCTCCTGCACCCATGAATTCATACAAGCATGCATATACAAATACATATTAAATGAAGACGTTAGCTCAAGATTTATCACAAGGGTTAGGAACAATTACATTTTACACGAGAATCGATGCAAAAGCACAATAATAAGTATGCTCAGTTTATCTATATTATCTAAACTACACATTGCATATCGGTTAATCTACCATTCGAGAATGCCACATAGGAAGTCAATCAAGGTTAAACGGGTTTTAAAAGTCCGACTAGGGTATGGGCATTACATTCTTCCCCCCTAGGTTCCGACTTACTCCTGGAAGTCGCAAAGTTAAACGGAAGTCCTGCAACACTTATTAGTCCTTAAACTCAATTAACAATTTTCATTTTTCACAAACAACTATTTTGTCAACAATTTAAAACATTATTCATCAATAAAAATGCATCTAACATCATTCACACCTTCAAATATTCTATAATTTACACTCAATCACAGCAAGGATACGAGACTTTTCCCTTTTTATTTCACCAAATTTAAGCAATTTAAAATATATAGGCACAGTTTTCATACTCATCTATCAAACATGACAAGAAAACATGCTCTCAAGGTCAATTTCTTTCACCAAATCCTCTCTTTCACAAAATTTTATCGCATAGAACTAGCTTCACATATCAATTTTTTTTTTACAACCAAGTTAACTTTCGTCAAATAAGAGCAATGTAAGAACTCAATTGTTTACATTTTTCAAACATACAAGAACCTTTCCAATGACTATGCCCCATAACATAGTGACAAGTTAATACCTTTTAATCCATGATTACACATAATACCCATCCACAATACTGGGTTGCACAACACAATAGGCCACATGTGAGCATGTCTAATGCTCGGTCAAAGGTAACATATATGATCCACATCTCTCTGTCTGCTCTCAGAATACATACATGATCAACAATTATCCAACATCTCACTCAAGGGCTTGATGGTGCTAGGGTACACCATAGCGGTGCCACCTTCCATACAAGTCCCTCGTGAATATCCCTTGTTGTGTAAGGTGTTTAGCCTCCAAGAGATAGTCACCACTTATAGGTAGGTAGTGGATCTTAGCTATTTTCACAGCCTCACATACCTCCATCCTCAAGGTTCCTTGCGTCTACTTCCTCGTATACACTCATCCAAGCCCGTCTCCTACGTTCTTGGAGAGGAATTCACATTACAACACAAGACCAGCTTACGAAAACAACAAGGATAAACCGGTTTAGCCACCAAAGTACAAAAGATTAAAGATAACAATTGTCAATTCCAACAATAAAACAAGAAAATAATTTCCGGATTTGCAACATCAAAGCAAGTAAGATCAAGATTGCAAGATCATGGCTAAACTATCAAGGTCAAAGTAAAATAAATTGCTGGCCCACAGAAAATAAATAAATAAATAAAAGAAATTCATAAGTGCACATTACATCACTATGTGACTAGTAGCTAGCCACCAACGAGGAAGGAAGGAACAATCGTCTAGCTATCCTAGTAGCTCATCATGTGGTGTGACCAAGTCACACATCCACATGGCATGGCAGTGTGCACCTCGGCATCACCCCGCATCACGTCGTCACGTGGCGTGGCTCTACCCAATACATAGCGGTAGACCACATGGAAATGTCTACTACATCCCGCATCGTGTCTCAGCACGGCATGGCAATACTCCAAGCGGACAAAGCACGCAATGGATGTACCCCGCATGGCAGTGTACCCCACAGATAGAGCACGCGCTGGTCACAGTCCGCATAGCGATGTTCCTCTCAGGATACTCGCCGTAAGCCAGAGGTATACATGGCTAAGGTCTACCCATAAGTCTACCAACACTAGCTAGTTGGTAACTTATGTAGAACAATAACACGCCTCTCATGAAGACAAGGCAACAAATGCTCCAATGGAATCCAACAATATGCTCAAAACTGTCATCTATATGCTCAAGATAAAGGATAGGAATAGGCTGGCACATATGAACCTCGTAAATCGGTTCATCACAAGGGGAAGTATTGAGTACACCTATGTTATAGTTTCGTTACAAAACCATACTTTTCCTCAAAATAGGGAAGCTAAAGTCGCTTCGCGTCGACATTACTCGTACGCTGTTCATTCTATTCAAGGAATGGTGACTTCTACTACTACCCCTTCACATACTGACTTATCAACAACCCGTGGGTTGACACTCAGTAAGGGAAACAAACAAGCAACACCACATAGATAGGTATGGTTTCCCATACTCATAAACAACACATTCCCCATGGTTGATTACTTCACCATCCCATGGGCACACAAAGCAAGTACGGGTTTTCTCACAACACACACAGAATAGCACTATTACTGGTTTAGTCACATTTACGGGGAGTACTTTACATTATACTAACATATACTTAAGGGAAATTTTAATTAAGCTTTACACATGAACCTCCAAACAAAGTTTACTCTAGATCCACGTACTGAAACTTTCAACAATTCAGATTTACACAACGAGATAACATCATTCTAATATCTTTCTCAATCTTCCCTAAGCATTTTCATTCACATTATTAACTATGCAATTTCCCTTTTCAAGATGAAAAACTTTCCCCTTTCAATTAGAAGCCCAAAGCAACATAAAATTTCACAGGCATTATAGCAAAACTTCTTCTTAAATCACTGCATTCTAAATAGTGTTTCAAAAACAACAATTCCTATATTTTAAACGAGAGGAGGAAGAGAGTTGGGAAATCAACTATTTCCTACGAATACACAAGAATTTCAAAATCACTCCATATGCTCGGACATAAGTTTATCATTTGAGTTGCACGGTTTTCATTTTTCTATCCTTTAGGAAGGTTCCAAAACATCCTAACATGACATTTCTAATCATTATTGCTGCACTATAATGTTCTAGTTTTCCGAACAAGAATTCAAAACAATCAATTTTTCTTTTGTAATACAAGCCTTCTAAAGCACAATCACTATTCATAATACGTTACAATACAATAATACCTCAAATTCAACATTGAAACTTCATAATATGATAAGGAGGTAAATAAAGAGCTATCTACTAGATTTTACACATTTAGTGCATACAATTCCACAAGTCTTTTATTTACTCCTTTCGAAACATAATAAGGCAATTATCTAATTCCAAAACAAGTTAAATGGTGCGTCACTTAATAGATCTTAAATCACACTACTTGAATAACACATAAAACAATCTTTTGAGGAGCACATCCATTTACTCTTGAAACTACTACAACATGTCCTCTTTGGTTTTCCTTTCACATCAAGCAATTTTCACAAAATCAACTATACGCATATTGATGCACCTTACTTAAGATAAAATTTAACTATATTACTCCTACCAAGCACATGGAGCACCCTTTAATGCAAACATACAATTTTCTATCATTAACCAAAAATTAACTCCTAAACCAATCCTTTTCACAATCTAAAGCACAAAAACGTTATGAAACTCACACCAGGCTCAAGAAATATCATCCCTTTCTCTTGCAATTAGAAAACTTAGCTAAGAGGTAACTACACATATCAATTCATTTTAATTTACTTAGAGAAAGAGAAAAGAAGATGAGTCATAATCACTCAATGTACTACATGATAAGCATTAACATTTGTCATACTAGTCCTTAAAGTGGACAATCATCAAAATAGAGCCAAAACCACAAACAACACATTTCGTACTTTTAGGTTCAAGATATTAACAACCAGCTTAGATGGATTAGTCAAAAGAGTAAAACCAAGCAAGAACGAAGGTACATACGAATCCTTTTAAAGGTAAGAGAAGTCATAGACCAAGACCTCAATAAGCAGACAAAACACCCATAATTATTTCCAAAACACCCACATCAATAAGGTGAAAACAAAGTGTGAACACACATGTTACACACAAATAGGGTTTGTTAAATCACACCCTCACATCAAGGTGGACAAGCATACAACATAAGATAGACACATACACAACAACTAAGGGCACAAGCGAAACCAGAGATCCCAGTGTTGCAACATGGGCTCTGATACCAAGTGTAATGCCCCGCCAGGAAACCCCTAAGGGTTTAAATTAAAAGCACTCAAATAGAGTGTAAATTTTTTATTTTTTTTATAATAATAATTAAGAGGGTTAATGAAAAGGTTACAATATTAAGATAGATTGAAGTTAACTCAATTCATTATTAGACACGACATCAAAATACAATGGAGATTATCTGTCAACTTAGATAACACAGCGGAAGGCTCAGCCAATCCTAAGGAGTTTCCTAACGCGATTACACAACCTTACACCTAACTCAACTTGCGTCATCAGAAGCATTAATCTGGATATCTTATTTACGAGATACTGCATAGCTCTTGGTTATATATGTGTTCAATGGTTTGACATCTTATAATTTTAGGAAGCGTTCAATTGCTTTGGTTGATGAGGAGACCATCGAGAGGTTAATTACTCAAAGCACTTTAATTCATAATTTCATTAGGAGGTCCCCAATTAGGTTCAAGCGTTTTAAATATAACAAGGTTCAATCATTAGGTTTTTGAAATAACCATCCACACTTGACATCATCCTTTAATACTATAAGCGTGCTTAATGAGATTCATTCGTTTAGGATTAAGCTACGATTAGTAAAACGAGGGTTCCATCATTTGATTTTAAAGTATTCACTCACATTTGATATATTTATTTATTTATTTATTTATTTTTATTATTAAAAGGTATGGTTAGTAGGAAGAATTCGTTCCTTAAGGATTACCTACTATTAATAGAGTGAGGTCCCTTTTATTTGATTCCATGCATAGCCAACTAATGGGTTGAGATTCTTTTATGAAAGGTATAATGTGAGTTGCCATGGGAATTCATTTGAAGTTTTAAAATAATACCACTAGATGGCTAGAACCATTACGTTGAAAATGTAATTGGGCCACGAGAGTTCATCCTTTAACTTCAAGATATAGTTAGCAAGGTAATATTTATCATTTCAGGGTTAAAGTAATAAGATCATAATGACGTTCTTCTATTCGGATTAAAATACAATTATCTATTTGCATATCTCTTGTTTTGTTCTCTTCTTGTTAAATGATCTTAAAATGAGAGAGATACTTTTACTAGGATTTAATGTATAAACAACAAATCAATTACTTTTCCAATTTTAGTTTAATTTAGCATTCATGAGGGATTCCTTTTATAAGGGATTAAAAGCATGGATATCCAAATGAGTCCACCCAATTATAAATGAAATCTGGTGAGGATTATTGATTATAATTACAACATGGATTATTAAGTATATCCATCCAATATACAACATGGATGCCTAGTTGAGTCCTCACGAATTATCAAATTAATCTGGTGAGGATTAGTGTTAAGATTTAAACGTGAAATAACTTATCAAATTCATTCAATGTAATGAAACATAATTGACATGGCGTGATTCATTTACTAAGGTAAACAGATAGATATTTATATGATGTTCATTCTTTAGTTTTAAATCTAGGAATTATGGCATAAATTTTAACTTTGTTTCTTTTTTTTTTTTTTTTACATTCATTCCATTTATATACTTAATATCAAGTTAATCCAATTAAGTAATTCTAATTAAATTTCTTCCACTATTACATTTTAAATTAACATTACCAATTTACTTTTTCCACACTTTAAATTTCAATATTTAAATACCATGCCATATTCATAATTCACAACGTTTTATGAACTTAATTAACTACGTTTATCCATATGAAAAATGTTATACATTTAAATTTGAATTCATTTAATATACACGATACACTTTGCAAGAATACAACCATTCAAGATAATATAAAACATAAAACAAAGTACGCTATAAACATCGCATGACACAGAATATGATCTCGGAGTTCACCCCGGATGGGCTACATCTCCGGGTCTGCTCAACTGCAAGACCCTTTTGGTATTATATCATTAGGAATACAAAATTTAGAAGTCTTTTACATCTTGCCACTTAGGCGAATACAATCAATATACAACAGACACTTCGGACATCAACTACGAATGATCCCTCTTAGAAGCGGGTCAAATTGAATCATAACAAATAACAAGGTTTGAAAAACAAACACACCAAGGTATGACGCCACCCCCAACCAAGCAATTATGGCACTTATACTTACAACATTTTCTTTTTTTTTTTTAAATCGATACGATATCCAATTTACATGCATACTACTAACATACTGACAAAGTAATTACAAAGTATACGAAAATAATTTCGATGCAAATTTCATACTCCCCTATACTTTAGTTTTCATTTGAAACCTTATACGATATAAAATCTATTTACAAGAAGAACAACGTCTTATTATGATATATTTAATGACGATAGCAATGGTGTTCTATATCAAGAGTCTTTAAAAACAGTCAATATTTAACCTCTTCGCTGAGTATACTTTCCGATTATATTGGGTTCCAAAATTAACCGTGATCAAAATAAATTAAACAAATTATGACTATAAAATGTTATTTCTCAATTAAATCCACAAATCTATATAAACTCCAACTTTGTATTTAATATATATATATATATATATATATATATATATAAACATAATTTAGCGTAATAAAAATTGAATAAAACTAATTTCCAATACCATGGACCTTTTAACCATAAATCCCTTTTTTTTTTTTCTCATTACTTTTCCACGGCATATATCTCAATACATATTTTTTTGTTTTAAACAATCACAAATGATATACCGTAACCTTCATATCTGCATTGATAGGGCAAACCCTAAACCTAACGCTGCCCTTTCTGTGGCGGCGGCACCACTGCGGTAGCCGCAGGTCCGCGGCGCCCTGTGGCTACCACGGCCCCTGCGGCCGCCGCAGTGCCGCGGCCGCCGTTTCCTACACCTGCGAGCGGAGGAGGGAGCCACGGGGTGGCCAACGGGTGAACACAGGCGGAAAATGCGAGCGGTGGGGGGGGTTAACTACGCGAGCGGGGGTGTTTATACGGGAAACGAGCGGGGGAGGGGGAATAGTGTGCGGGGAGGGGAAGGAGGAGCGGGTGGAGCTCCGCTCCCCGCCCTCCAAACCCCATCCCATGCATATTTTTTTTAACGAACAAACGCACAGTCTAAACCAAACAATAACACGCCCAGTTCTAAAAACATATATTTTCTATTTTACACAGTCCGAAACAATGGAACCCAAAGCGCCCGCCACAGTAAGATCATAAGAGATTAAAAGAAAAACGCACAGGCTAAAGATCATGAGTTCGTTTTTAAACGAACTGTATTATAGGAAATCAAGATATTTGAAGATAACATTTTTTTTTTCTGACACAAACAGGTTTAAACACACAAAAGATAGGGGGATTTACAACACTTCAAAAAAACATTTCCAGATCTATACCAAGACCCCAAATCATTCATGGATGAGACTATTTCTTTGTATTCAACAAATAAATAAGGTAGTGGATTCGAATCCTACCTCATAGTGCAAATTCCGGGTATGATTCTTGAGGAAGAGCTTCTCCAATCTGCTGCTTCAATCCAAAATTTCTCCAATTTTCTCCAAAAAAAGGACTCCCAAGCCAAGAACCCCCAAAATGTCTCCAAAACTAGGTTAAAAAGAAAGAGCCCTAATTTTGCCCTAATTTTTAGATTTCGAAATTAGGCATTTATTTTTGAAATAAAATGAATGAAAATGAAATGGAAGTCATTCATTTACCTTATTTAATACATCTCATTTGTTTTTTCCTTATTAAAATTATAATGCTTCTATTTCTTTTAAATTTTAAATTTCTCAATATCGATTTAGTTCTTCATTTATATTTTGGAACTATTGACCGGGTAAGGCATTTGATTAATTTAATTCTCTAAAAGTCAAACTTTTATACTTTATCGACTTTACAAGTAAAAGAAAAATAATTTCATTTAAATAATAATAATTTACCCCTTTTTCTTCCAAAGTGCAAAAATGAGTAATTTAATTTCTATCTCTCAATGACTTTAAAATTTTTCCTTTCTAAAACGCACAATTTATTAAAATCGTCGTTATTAAAATTAACTATTAAATTAACTCGCTGCAACAAAATAGAACGACATTTTAAAATACACGACTAATCTAGTACAAGAGTCTTATTTATTCTAATTTCTCAACTACAAATACGTAAAAGTTACAAATGCATAAATGAGCACACTAACCCCAGTCAAACACCTTAAGCTTGTTACAATAACAATTTAAAGCAATCTCTTAAATTAATGATTAATCATATAGAAGAAGCTACCCATTTAAATTTCTAAATTTCTAATGTGCTCGTCTACTCATAAATTTAAATTTAATACTTAGGATCACAAACCTCACTTACCTCGCGCATGGCACGCAAATCGAGGGAGTCCTCCAAATCTCTCGACATGCATCCCAATGAAACGCAAGCCCCACGAATCCACACACGATGCTCACCTAACCATGGCTAAGGCAAGACAAGAGTTATATGACCACTAAATCCGAATTCAAAAGATGAATGAGCATACTCAACCTTGCAAATTCCAAAGGAGATGAACCTTGCCCTAAGCGATGTTGTACCTGCAAATCTCCTGCACCCATGAATTCATACAAGCATGCATATACAAATACATATTAAATGAAGACGTTAGCTCAAGATTTATCACAAGGGTTAGGAACAATTACATTTTACACGAGAATCGATGCAAAAGCACAATAATAAGTATGCTCAGTTTATCTATATTATCTAAACTACACATTGCATATCGGTTAATCTACCATTCGAGAATGCCACATAGGAAGTCAATCAAGGTTAAACGGGTTTTAAAAGTCCGACTAGGGTATGGGCATTACACAGAGCTATAAACTGGTACTAGATCTGGCATAGTAGATGCTATTTTGAAGCAATACATCACATTGGATTTATATAATCCATTTTGTAAGTCAGTGTGACTTCCCATTTTGTAATTGAGCAGTGATCTCTAGGCACTTGGCCTTCCTGCATGTGCAGGCCCCTCTTGTAGCAGTATTATTCTCTTATTGGCCAGTAAGTGAATATTGTAGGTCACAAATCCCATCGATTTTTTTCCCACATCGGGTTTCCTCATTAAACTACTGTGTTATGGTGTGTTTTTCATGTGGTTGCTTTTATCTCTATTTATTGCATTACTTTTTGTTTACCGGTATACAGTATTAATATGCTCTACATGTTTTAAGTTAAGAAAATCTATTAACTGGTTAGATACTGATTCACCCCCCCTCTTAGTATTTGTGGGAATCCTAACATCCTCCACCCACTCCTTTGACTCACACTCATTATAGACACCATCTCTAAATAAAGAACAATAATATGCCATCCGTCATGTATGGATAGTCCATGAACCTGCATTGGAGCTTTTGAAAGAGTGTAGCTCACTCGATCTTGTCAATGAACAACAATATTTGAATTTTGCAATGTTAGTATCATCTACCAACCAGAAAAATTTACAAACTAAAGACTTACCTTGATTACCTAGACCAATTTTACCATTGCACTGCTAAACAATTGATTTTGCATCTTTCAAGTTTGCGTTCCCTTTGTACTTTAACTCTTCTCGTGCTAAATTTCTTTTAATACATGCTCCTACACCATCATGCTCTCCTTTTCCATGCCTAGCCTCAGAGAAATTCCACATATGTTGAATAGCAGTCAACTTATGCATCCTACTCAACCAATAAAACATCCAAGAGTTCTTAAATTGTGACGCACAATTATCTGACCATATGATATGTTGATGAACTGATATTCCTCAACTAGCAAAATCATCTTAGAATATGTGAAAACAACTTTGCACAAACTCTGTAGAGTGTGAGCTATCGTCACTGATGTAAAAATGATACTCCCTCAATATCCTCCTATCCTCTTCCATACTATCATGTGCATGAATGAATGCTATATGCACAAATATAAAAACTTCTGTGGAGTTGTAATATTGCAATTTCACCTTGTTCTACAGTTGTAGTGTGTAGTTATTTGAAAAGTAAACAATTGAAATGATTGTATGAAGTGGAAATGTGTCCTTGCATAGCTTAAATTGTGAGTCCAACCAACGAGCTCAATGTTTATTCCTTGCATACTCATACACTATATTCTCATGAAAGATGCCCATAAACTGATACACTAGAATCTTATCACTAACCATTTCACACCTTTTTGCTTCTTTTCCATCCTTTAGCATGTAGCCCACTGTCTTATATTTTCCAAATTCCACTAATTCATTACCAATTTCTTGTCCAATATCCATATGTTGAGAAATTTGTAAATGTTGCAATCCACCACAATGAACACTTCTGCCATCCAAGCAACACTTATTGTATTATATTTGACCATCTACTCTTTCACATAAAATTCTAGATATGAATTCCCTTGAAGATGTTGGTGGACCATTGATGTTGCATTCTTGCAAAACATTGTTAGCATGCAAATCTATACATATGTGTTGATAAACATCATAATGGTTAGAAAATTCAATATGTACTCTACAACAACAAGTTGTGTGTGTGTGATTTATTTTGACATAAAAAGGATTTACCATTTCAAAGAATCTTTGACTAATTTTAATTTGAGGATACATACATTGAAACTTGGCAAAAGATTGTGTTTGAGTCATATCCAAAAAATGTTTCAGATATGGATCACGGATTTTACTACCAATCCTTCTTCTTACAACATCTTTATGATTTGGAGAGACCCTTGTGTTATTATTCCAAAAATATTCAATTAGTGATCCCAAGGCTTCAACAATTACTTTATCTTTCTGTGGTAATCTATTGGGAAATGCCCATAACTCATTGTTATATCGATCCTCCACTCTTTGTCGCCTTCCCATAGCTCTCATTATAGTTTTTCTACTTATCTTCAATTGATTACTTGTCTTTATAATGAGGATAGATTTCTTAGTTTGATTTCTTACAATTGTTGATGTAATGACATATCATGTGGCATTACTATCTTTTGTGCATGAGTTAGAACCAACAGTATCATATGCATTCATCAAATTATTCACAATATATTTGTCGCTTGATTCAATCGATGTTCTTAGCCCAAGAATCTTCAATATGGGCCTAAATTTAAGATTTCTCACCATTTTTAACAAATATTTGACATCTTCTTGTCTCATTTAAAGGCTCCAAAAATATTTTCCATATCGGGTTAGCATGTCTTTGACAAGTATGCTTTGGAATCTTGTCAACCATTGGTCTCAAAACATTAGCATCAATATCAATCACATACTTAGGATTTCTATACAAAACTCTAGGAGGTGTTCTCAAACTTTGAGTTACCTAAAGATTAGGAATGTTAACAACATTAGGGATAGGTGGCATACCTTCAACCAGAGATGAAAATGATGACATACCTTGAAAATGAGGTGTACAAGATGGTGTAGCTCCAATACTTGATGTCAATCATGAAGTACTCACAACATCAAATGTAATAGAGGGAGTGCATTCAATATGAGATGTTGTAGATGCAAACGGTGTGCCAATAAGAGATGGTGTGCCTTCAACTTGAGATGTAAGAGATGGGGTACCTTCAACTTGAATTGTGGTAGACATGCTCAACCTCAAGATTCAATTGTTTTATTGCACAAAGGTTTTGCATCCATTGCCTTTGGGTGGCCAATTTTGTCTCTCTTAGATTGGATGGATATTTCATGTTCCTCTTCAATTGACACCTCTTGTTATGTGGTATTCAATTTCCTTGCTTCACGAAGTCACTTCATTCCTTCTCTTTTTTTTGTATTCTTAGCTTCACGCTCTTCTGGTGATACATTTTTTGGTCGTTTCCTCGACATGATGATGATTTCTACATGTACATGCACATAAAAGAGAATAAAGTTAATTCATAAAAAGATTTCAAGAGGTGTAAGGGGCAGTCCTAATGCATCTAGGATTGTCCTAATTATGTTAGGACAGTCCTAATGCATCTATGACTATCCTAATTATGCATATGTTAAAATGGATATATGAAATTGAAATTATTTCTTGTATTCCATTTTTAAATTATTTCATAAGATCTTAAAAAGGATGTATGGAATTGCCAATTTTGTTTTAAACCACTAAACAAATAATTTTCTTATGCAACTTCCTTAAAATGCATTGTTAAATCTAATGTAAATCTAATAGGATTATAATCAATTTTGACAAAACACTTTTATTCTAACATTTAAACAAAATAAAACTTAATAAGTATTTGAATTCTAAAAACAAGAAAATATTACCTCAATTATTCAAATTTGATAAAAAAAAATATGTTCTTCCTCTTCAACATTGCCAAATGAAAAAAAAGGTGGTAGAGAGCTGATGGAATGTATAAAATAACCTTGCATAAAATGTCAACATTGTGCAAAAAGCATTTTTTTTTTCTGATCATGCGCAGAAAGAAGACAAAATGAGAGAATGTGGGCTTGGATCATGGGTCCCATATAACCATTTTTTAGTGCAACTCATTTGGCTAGCGCCAAATATGGTGCTAATCGAATGACTTCCATTGAAAATTTTTAACCTTTGATAAATTTATACTCTATACCCTATAGTTTGATAGCCACAACCATAAAAATTAAACCATTTAAAACCTATAAAAAATACCCTAGATCGTATGACCCAATATGCTAAATACTTGACCCTATACAATAACCATAGACCCTATAACCCAATATGTTGAACCTTATGAGGTACGGATGGAGGGTGAGATATGTAGGTAGGGGGGGAATAAAGGGGGTGCGACACTTATAGAAGGAGGGAGAAAGAAGAGGAGGGATACAAGAACAAAGAGAGACAAAATTGGGGATTGCGGGAGAGTTAGAGGTAGGGGTAATGAGGGAATGGAGATACCTAGAGAGGGGAAGGAATGAGGAAGAAAGTGAGGGAGATACCTAGAGAGAGGAGAGAGTGAGGAAGAAATTGAGGGACAAACCTAGAGAGGTTAGGGTGTGAGTAAGAAAGTGAGGTCAATAGATTTGGGTATAAAGGACATAGAGGGGAGAGGGGTTTAAGGATGGTGGGGGGGATATAGAGGTAAACATTCAAAGGGACTAAGAGACTTGGTGATAAAGGGTATTGAAGGTCCAAGGGATTTGAGAGGCCTAGAGGGGAGAGATAGGTACTGAGGTTTAAGGAGGGTGGAGGCGATAAAAAGGTAAACATGAAGGGAATGAGAGACTTGGGTATAAAGGACATAGAGGGAAAGGGAGGTAAAAGGCCATAAGGAGGATGAGGGGAATAGAAAGGTAAACATAAAGAGAAAGAGATACTTGAGAATAAAGGAAATAGAGGGGAAGGGAGACCTAAGAGGATTAGAGGAGAGAGAGAGAGAGAGAGAGAGAGAGAGGTGGGATAAAAGAAATGTAGAGGGGAAGGGAGGTGAGAGGCACAAAGGGGAGAGATATATGAGATGGGGGTTTAAGGAAGGTTGGGGGTGATAGAGAGGTAAGCATGAAGAAAGTGTCGGAGAGACCTAGAGAGGGGAGGGAGTGAGGAAGAAATTGAGGGAAAGAGGTTAGAGAGGGAATTAGATGGGTGTAAGGATGAACAAGGAGATAGCTCAAGGGATAGGGGAATAAGGGAATTGTAAGAGCTTGAGAGAGGAGGGATAAAGAAGAGTGTGTATATATAAGAATGAAGAGCTCGAGAAGAGGTAAGGGGAGACAAAGAATATGGGATCTAGTTCATAGAGAGAGATGGAATTACGAGGGAAGGGAGATAAAGATGGGCTAATCTAGGGAGATTCAACTACTGAGATAGATTTTGAGAGGTGGGAAACCTAGAGGGGAGAGGGGTAATATGGGGGTTTAAGGATGGTGGGGGCGATATAAAGGTAAACATTCAAAGTGACTAAGGGACTTGGTGATAAAGTGCATAGAAGGTCCAAAGGAGTTGAGAGGTATAGAGGGGAGAGATAGGTACTGAGGTTTAAGGAGGGTGGAGGGGATAAAGTGGTAAACAAGAAGGGAATGAGAGACTTGGTTATAAAGGACATAGAGGGAAAGGGAGGTAAAAGGTCATAAGGAGGATGAGGGGGATACAAAGGTAAACATGAAGGGAATGAGATAATTAGACATAAAGGACATAGAGGGGAAGGGAGACCTAAGAGGCTTAGAGGAGAGAGAGAGAGAGAGGTGGGATAAAGGAAATGTAGAGGGGAAGGGAGGTGAGAGGCACAAAGGGGAGAGAGATATGAGATGGGGGTTTAAGGAAGGTTGGGGGTGATAGAGAGGTAAGCATGAAGAAAATGTGGGAGAGACCTACAAAGAGGAGGGAGTGAGGAAGAAACTGGGGGAAAGAGGTGAGAAAGGTAATTAGATGGGTGTAAGGATGGAGAGGGAGATAGGTCGAGGGATAGCAGAATAAGGAAATTGTGAGAGCTAGAGAGGGGAGGGACAAAGAAGAGCTCAAGAAGAGGTAAGGGGAGAGAGAGAATATGAGATCTAGTTAATGGAGAGAGATGGAACTACGAGGTGAGGGAGATAAAGAAGGGAGAGGTGAGACGGGGGTTTGAGGAGGGTGGGCGGATAGAGATGTAAACATGAAGGAAAGGACATATTTGTTGATGAAGAACATAAGAAAGAAGATAAGTGAGAGGCATAGATGAGAGATTAAGGAGGATGAGGGGGATACAAAGGTAAATATGAAGGGAGTAGGATACTTGGGGATAAAGGACATAAAGGGGAAGGGAGGTGAGAGTTTAGAGGGGAGAGAGAGGTGGGAGACTTGGGGATAAAGGACATAGTGGGGAAGGGAGGTGGGAGGCATAGAGGGGAGAGATGGGAGAGATGAGGGTTTAAGGAGGGTGGGGGTGATAGAGAGGTCAACATGAATGGAAGGATATACTTAGGGATAAAGGACATAGATGGGAAGGGAGGTGAGAATCTCAAAGGGGAGAGAGAGTTGAGATGGGGTTTTAAGGAGGGTGGGGGGGATAGAGAGGTAAACATGAAGAAAGTGGGGGATAGACTAAGGGAAAGAGGTGAGAGAGGAAATGAGATGGGTGTAAGGATGGAGAGAGAGATACAGAGAGATAGGGGAATAAAGGAATTGTGAGAGATGGAGAGGGGAGGGTTTATGAGTGAAGGGAGATAAAGGTGGGTAATGGGATATCTATCTCATAGAGCAGGGTAATGGGAAATGGATGAATATGGATACCTAGAGAGCTCAATGTGAGAAGGATAGAGGTGGATACCTCGATAGGTGTAGAGCGAGGAGAGAGAGTCCATAATTGAGAGAGGGGAGTGAGATATAAAATGAGAGACAAAGGAACAAAGAGAAAGAGGGAAGGACAGGTAGATGGTGACTTTTTGAGATACTTAGAGATGGTAAAGGTAGATATAGGTGAGGGGGAGAGTTCACAAAGCAAGAAAGAGGGGAAAGTACCTATAGGGTGAGAATTGGAGAGGGAGAGATAAATATACAAAAGGGAAATAGAGGTTATTTACTTAGAGCCTAAGGAGGGATTGATAAGAGACACAATAGGTACAAATAGATATAAAAGGAGAGAGAGATATCTAATGGGACATTGTTTCAACTAAACATTATTTCTATGCACACATTTGGCACTCTCCCTATTTGGCACATGCCAAATGTGGAATATGGACCACATTTGGCGCTCTCCCAATTTGGTGTGCACCAAATGTGGAATATGGACCACATTTGGCACATGCCAAATGGGCAAACCCATTGATCACATTTGGTGCACACCAAATAAGGAGAGCACCATATTTGGCACATGCCAAATGACCCACTTTGGAAAACACCAAACCTATGGGTTGGATTTGCCTTGGGAATCCAACTCAAAGGATTGGACGACCATTTCAGGTTAGAGATGTTTTTTATCAGAACATTAAAAATTTTGACATATTTTTGGTCATGCTTCTGTCAGGTTTTCACGTGTTTCAATGAAGTTAAAAAAAATACCATGGTAAACTTGAGCTCCCTCTTAGCTATCCAACAATGTAATTTATTTCAAATTTTAGTTTTGCTAAGTCTTTCATCTATAATTTCTTTTGTCAGTGTGTGTATTTTTTGTCAAAAACTAACATGCACTATTTTGGGTATAGATTTTTACACGTTCATCAGATTTTGAAAAAAATTACATTTTTAGAAACTAGACTCCATTCTACACAATTTAAAAAAAAAGTTTCGATTTTTTATTAGTTTTCAATGATTTTAAGGGGGGTCACACTTAAATTTCTATTTTTCAGGATGTGTCCACTTTGAAAATTAGTAAAAAATCATATACTCATTAAAAAATTAGCTGAAAAATCTGGCATAAACTATAAGGTGTTAGTTAATTTCTTAGTCAAGCGATTTAAAAAATTCAAAAAAAAAGTTAACATTTTAGGGGGGCCACCACAGATGCTATGTTATGTTTTTTCCATAAAAATAGGACCATTTTTTGTGGCTCCCCTTTTTGAAGCCCTTAATCTCCACCATTTTCAAAATAAATTAGTAGTTTTGAAAGTAAACTCAAAGCACTCCGACTCTTATTCTTGTTGCATCTTCAAATTTGGAGTGTAATTATGTTCAATTTGTCGTTGAAGTTTAGACTTTGGTGATTTCAGAAAAAAAAAGAAAAAGTGGCATCTTAAGACCCCCTTTTGTTACCACAACTTAGTGCATATACCCAAAAAGAAAATGCACAAATGAAATGCAGTCTCATGGCTTTTTGTAAGCAAAGAAAATATGATTAATAATGCAAATCTGTAGTGCATGTGTTTCTACCTTCCATTCCATCCATATAAAATGAGAGCTCATGAATAGGGCATTGGCATTCATCAAAGCTTAAAAGGGTTAGAGGGATTTCATCGGATGTTGTAGCTGCAATTGCTCTAGAAGAGGTGACTACCAAACCTGAGAATATTGCCTACATGAGATTTACTTGCAAGATATATATGTTGCAATTGGCGGATGTAAAATCAACTTCCATACCATTAATACTTTGCCAGGTTGATATGCATGTCGTGGATGTGGGACGTATGATGAAGAGAATCGAAATTGTACATGATACTTGTTTGATAGAATGTACAGGCAAATCATGGAAGTATGGAGAAAGCAGATTGGTGAACTACAGACAATGCACGTGAACTATTTGATATAATGCATATATGATACTTGTTTGATAAAATGCATTGAATAAATAACATTTTGCAATGTAGATCGTACACATTAAAGAAATGAACAATGCAGATGTAAGATCAAATTCCATGATATTTCAGTGTGAACTTTGCACAGGGTATGGACATTCATCAAAGCATAAAAGATAGAGGAATTTTGGTAGATGTTGTCGTTGCAACTGCTCTGATAGACATGTATGCATGATAAAGCCATTAATTGTTTGACTGTCTAATTGATACGCCATTTTTCCACTCTAAAATTGACCAGTACATAAATCCTCATTTAGAATGATTACAGTGGGGTGGAGAGCATTTGTTAATCCACTAGAAAAGTTGTAGAGCATTAATATTAAGGAGTAGATCAATTTGGTCAGTAACCCATAACAAAGGTGCAACTGCTCTGGTAGACATGAATGTAGATCGTGGAGGCATATTCATGTCGTGAAGTGTTTGATAGGATGCCACAGCTGCATAGACAATGCAATTCGAATTGTTTGACAGAAAGATGTGTTTTTGAACTGCAGTATGTGGAAACCTTGAACTGCAAGGAACGATAACTGTTCTATAGAATGCCCCAAATAAATGTCATCTCATGACATGCCATGCTTGATAGAATGCAAATAGTGGAAGGACAAATATGTAATCAACATCCCATAACATGCCTCAAAGAAACATTCTTATAGAATGCAAAGATTGCACAATATGCATGGAATGGATTTCTTCAAAAGGTTTACAAACTTTAAGAAAATGCAATTGGCATGGGTAAAGCCAAATTTTACAATATCTCACTGAAATATCCCAAATGGACATCATCTTGAGGAGTGGGCTGAAATGATTGCAGGATATTCATAGAATGGTTTTATTGAGAAATCTTTCAAAAGTACTCTCATTGACAGTCATTGCAAAATTTGAGAGGATAGACCAATTTTGTGAATTTTTTTTGACAAAAAGAATAGAATAAAATGTGGTCTTATAATTGGTTATCACCAAATAGAGACCCTGGAACAGGTTATAAACATCCACTTAGGCTTGTCGATGGGAATATTGGTGTCAAATATTATAGTTGGAGATGCTCTGGTAGATATAAATGCAAAATGTGGAATCACAAACAACACATGAATTCTTTGGCAAAATGTTACAAAGAGATGTCATCTCATGTAATGCAACGATTATAGGATAAGCACACAATGTTTTGTTGAAAAATATTTTGAAGCTTTTAAGAAAATGCAAGTGATGGGTGTAAAGCCTCAAAAATAGACATATTTTCTGTCCTCAAGAAAATGGACAACAAGATGATTGTAGCTACAGATGAAGTGGATGAAGATGGAGAAGTGCCTCAACATAACTCATGACTTGGTTCTTCATCGATATTTCAAGTTTGAACTTGTATTTTTGTAAAAGTGACATGTTACTCATTGTAACTAAAGGTTAGAAAGTGGACCTTATTCAAGCAAAAGTGAAGTAGTTTCTAACTAATCTCTTTTTGCATAAAAATAAGTTAGTTATTAACCTATCCAAAGTTAGTTACTAAGGTGGTTATTCTAGGAGGCCTATAAATACAAGGCTATTTTTAATGTAAAGGAGATACTCTTACAGAGGGGAAACTCTATAGAATTTTGTAGAGAAACTAAGTGAGAACTTTTAATGTTCATACCTATGTACTAAGGGGTTTTTGAACTTTTATATTTTCAAAAAGAATAATGAAGAATGTATTGAGTTCGTGTGTCTTGAATGTATTCATGAGTTATTGTTACTAATTTCTCATATGTTGAATTAGTAATCCCTTTATGTATTGGCAAAATATATTGATGAAACACATAATTTCATGGTATAATGACTTGCATGTGCTTGTGCAACCTGTCTCTTCATATGTCGAGGTTTATCGTACTTCTTTCATCACCAATGCATGACTAACCTATTTGGTGGTGACCCCTTTTGTAATTGCTATCATTTAGGCAATCCTACTTGGTATTCCTATGACTTCTAGTAGGGTTTTGATTATTAATATTGTTTAAGTTCTATGTTTTGTCCTTTATGTACTTTCAAGTTAAAAGTACACAAAAATCCCAAATACCCCCATGATACAAGGGAGCTGCCCCTCTCAAACATAGAGGAAGGTTGTGGCTTTACTCCAATCTCTCCAACTGTTGAAATGTTTGTCATTGCTCATCATGCAAATAGGGTTAGTTTTAGATAAACGGCCGCAGTGACAAATATGTTTATCAACACTACCTCAAGCTCAAACCCTAGCTTCGACAGTCTACTTGCAAGCCTTACCGTACCTCACGTTCAATGATCTGAACAAGTCTACAAGTTGCCTCAACTTCTTTTCAACCAACCAGTACACAATCAACACATCCTCCAACAATAGGTTTGAAACCAACTCTGATACTATTTGATGCAATCAAGGTAGGGAGATCTCGTTGTTCTCAAAAAATGAGTAACCCAAGTTCACCTGCAATTTATCTATGAAATAGACAATTTCAAACAATGAAGAACTTTAGGACTTGGACAACATGACAAGGATTTAAATCCTTCTACTCTTCAGGCTCTGCAAAACCTAGGTGGGTATACCTTTGATGCATAGAATTAGACCCATTACACACATATGACAACATCAAACAAGCAGATAGATCTCATTAAAGTCTCAAAACAAGGAGGGTACTGTAGATGGGCTAAATATACACATACAAATCAACTATGTTTGAGCATGAGATAGGTGGAACATTACCACATAACAGAAAAATAAAGATGTTTCTGATTTGATTTTAAAATGTTGCAAGTAACCACTAGCTGTAATGGACCAGTGCCTTAACTAGGGCATGGAGTCAAATACATAACATTATAAGAGAACCTAGTTGCAAATATGGCTTACCAAAATATCCTTGCATTAATGCCTAACAATAATACATTCTACATTCATTCATAGAACCATACATATCCAAACAATGATTCAGTTTCACAATTTTTGCTCCAAGAATTTAAATCCTTCTGTAAAAGATTCCTAAGAACAGAAATTTCACTCCCCCTTAGAGAAGATAAACTCAAAATCCCTTGAAAATTGAATTATATTGAAACAGGCAACAAATGCCTGAAGACAATTCTATGGCACTTTACACCTGCCTTGCACATGTATGACCTGCAACTAAACCAATTACAATCTTATGCAAAATACCCATATACAAAATTAAAACTCTGAAAACATTATTGAACTGGAAATTCATTGCAAATTTGGAACCATTTGGAATTCTCCCTTGGAGCCATTTTCCAAAAATTGGAACCCCCGCAAATGAGAAGAATTCAGAATTAAAAGAGGGAGGGAAAACTTTAGATTTCATCTGGTAGTGACAACTGTCCCACTCGTTCTACCATTTATTGCTCACACACTTGGCCTGCTGAAAAATGAGCTCTTTCAAACTGAAAAATATTCTCTACATTAATTCCCATTTAAAATTCTCTCAAAATAACTGACATGTGTTGAAACTGATTGCAAAAATGAACTCTTCACTTTGAGAGCTTTCCAACGACATATAACACTTGTATGTTATAATAAAAATAACTCATTCAATGAATTAATGTCGGATGCAGATCAGTCATTTAAATTTTTTTTGCATTTTTTACATAGTTTGACTATAGGATTTAAATCAGATTTTTATCCTCTGTTGTGCACCCATCTGTGCCACATGTCAGCCTATGGTTTGCTCATGGGTCCACCTGGGCACCACTTAACTTGCCAACTCACCTTAGGCTGGAACCACCATTGGACTTTGCTCGCCTTGTCGCCAAGTCACGATGGGTAACTGACAAGCAGTTTCCCATCACAGATCAATGACCACCGTTGGATCCTCCGCAACTTGCTCACACTTTAACTTACTTCTTTGTCACAAAATATGGGCCCCTCGAAATGCGCATGCACTTGGGCCCCACTGGGTTGCAAGCTTCCTTCACCCGCCAAAAGCACTTGGCTTTTGAAACTAAGAAAGTGAGTGGATTTGCATTTAAATATTTAGAATAACCCTCCCACTATCAAAGTGGGATAAGTATCCTTTCCCTCTATTCACGCGCCGCATGCTTGAAAATTTTGAAATGGGACTCATAAATTTTTTGGTGTTAATACTTAAGTTCCACATTTTCTCTTCATGAATACATTTCACTTGTATGAAGCATCTTTTACAATTTTTTCACTTTGATATAAGGAATATCAAATCATTCTTGCAACATTTTTATTCTCGTGAGTGAGTGTGCTTCATCCTTTATAAAAAATTGAAACTGCTCTCACTTTGAGTTAAAATGACTCATTACTTTGGTAAAACCTTTTCCTTTTTCCTTGTTTCTCATATGAATTCACTTTTCACTTGGTAAAATAATTGCCCTGCTGGAAATCTTTATTCTGAGTAAATACAACGGTTGTTGGATTTTTTTATCTTCTGCAATAGTTTGTTAAAAGATCATTTTCACCTCTGACTGAAAATGCTTTACCATACAATCCATATACTAACCTTTTACTCATTATTGAAATATTTTCACTTTCAATTGTACAATCTCCTTTGATAGAAAACTTTACCCATACTGGTAGAATCATTAACTCTTCTATCTCTTCCACTTTAAAATTTATGCAAATACTTCACAAGCCTTTTATCTCTTATCAGTTTTTTTGCATATATGAAATTTTTGCTCTGTTGTGGGTAAAACATATTTACCTTGTTACTCTCATTATCACCATTGATAAAAATCTTTACCAATAATTTCTTATAAAACATATATCCGCTGGTGAAATAAAATTTAGAACTGAAATATTTTCATCCTGCATATGAACTATGAACAAAATATTCTTGTAGCATCTGTTTAAAAAGTTCACAAGCCCAACCTGTGATTCTATCACAAGTATCACTACCCCCATCAAAACTTACAAACTGCTGCAGGCATGGAAGAAAAATGGTAAAGGGCATGGGGTCTGGCTTTACTTCTGTTGGTTGCACCTGCTGAAATTTCTAAAGCCATATTAATAAATATACATTGTTTTCTTGCAACCATGGCGGCTGTGAGACTATGGAAAAACCTACATTTTATCTTGCCAAAAATTTTAGAGCAAAGAAAATCCCCTTCATTGCAATTCTGCAATAAGTAATGTCCCTCCTTTTTCCAATCGCGCCATCACGGGATTTCAGAGATGTAAATAAAGTTGCAAAGGGGATAACATTTGATTTTAACTTTTTAACTTTTCTGCGCCCACCAAATGCTATACACACTTTCATTTAAAACTGTTATAAAATGACTTAAATGATATTTCGAATACCAAATAAAATGTTTAATAATGTTATCTCAAAACATATTTAAATATTTCCTGAACCATTTTTCCAATTTACTCCATATGAAATTATTATTTAAATCATAATAATGATTAAAATAATAATATATTACCACTGACCTGAAACCATTAGAATATCTATTTGGATCAATCATCTCCAAAAATTTAATCATTGAAACTTGATTTTTACTATTTTGCAAAATGATCAAAACCACCTCTGTACCCTTGGAAACTGCCTTCAAAAACCACTCAAATGGCCACTTGAGACCATGCCATCTGACAAGCATATAGACTGATATATTGTTAATCACCCTGCAAAACATATTTTCTTGAAGCCTACTAAGTTGCAAGATTTTAATCCCCAAAGTTCAATACTTAGCTATTTCTGCATTGAAAACTGCTAAAAACCTCTTCAAACTCAATTTCAAAACAATTTTGAAAACATATCAGATAAAATCATGAAGAGCTGGAAACTGGCACACATACTCATTTCACTACAAGGAATATCTTGGACCAAGTGGTTTGAGAAAATAATCATCCGATTGAAAGATATTAATGCTCAAAGTGGCCCATTTACATGATGTTTCTGAAACACTGAAAAAGTCCATATGGAATGAGCCTTGAAAGCTAACCAAACGAAGAGCTGGGGGGCTATAAATTGGGTAGATGATAGAAAAAATGATAGATATTCATGATGTACTACTACTTTTAATTGTAGTTCAACCGAGTGTGAGATACAAAATTCCAAAAAGGGTACTAAACTGCTGTTTTACACTGTCTGATTTGTAGAAAACAACAAATTACAAATGATTTAGCTTTGGAAAACATGTCAAATGAAATTATAGGAGTCTGAAAAATGAGCAAGGTAGTACATAATTTTACAGAGAACACAGGGGAACAAGAATTTCTTCATGACAATCAACTAGGCCGAAGATACAGGCATTCAAAGTTGACCATTTAGTGTTTCTGAGAAAACACTACTTGCAGATTTCTACAAATTGCAAATTAGATGGCCTTTGAAAACTGGTCAAATGAATTGGTAAGGGCCTCAAACTGGAAACACATCTTTTCCTACATATTAGAAATACCCTGGAATAAATATTTTGATGTGACAATCAACTAGGCATTTATTACACATATGCAAAGTGGTGCTCTGACTAGTTAAAACAGTGTTAAAACAGGGACTTATGCAAACAACACAAACTACAAATAGATTGGGCTTGCCAAATTGAACAAATGGATTCATAGGGACCTAAAATTTGGCATGTGGACACATCTATATGTCTACAATTTAGGGGTAAACTTTATTTAACATGACGATCAACTGGTCATGAAATGCAAGGCCTCAAAGTGAGTCATTTGATAAAAGATCTACATGTGCATAAAACAACTTTCAGTCCACCCCTTGAAATGGGTACTTGACAAACTGATCTAAAATGAATTCAGAAAGTTGTAATCCACTACATAGGCTCAATGAAAGATGTAGGACACATTTCCTATGTGTTTTCTCATGACAATCACTGGGCTACATTTTGCATGCCCTCAAAGTAGTCCTCTCAAGTTGATTCATTAGGTGGACATTTGAAAGTGCATATGCAAAACTTTGAATTGGGACTCTCAAATTTCTTAGATTTTTATGAGTTCCAACAGATCCAATGAAGGACATCCCATCCTTGTAGCCTAAACATAAAACACCATGCAAGATACCGATAACTGGTAACCCAACACCAAGTAAAGTAGAAAGACCAACTAGTAACAACAAAAAATACATAACCGGTAAACAATATGAACAATTATTATAAAAATTTAATGAATTACATATGCCACATGCTGGACCATAGCCCAGGATTACCAAACAAATCCCTCATCTCAAAACCATAATCTGTAGATCCTCTGCTCAACAAACAGGTCTTCAGTAATAGTCTGCACTATTCTGCATTGATCTAAACCTTAGCCCTTCTAGATTCAGTCCTACTGACCAGAATCTCCCCAGAAACTACATCTTCTCTCGATATTTTATTCCTCTGACCTTTGTCCTCTAAAATGATTCTCATAACTTCCCTTTATACCATCCACAAGCAATAACAACTCGATCAAGTTGGCCAAAGGCTAATCGGTTCATGATGAAACATGTAAACAATAACATGTCGGCCCAAATCACCAAGAACATCTCCAAAATGCATAGAAATTCACATAGACCTCCAGAATTACCGATGAAGGCCCAAAACAACATCTCCCAATGATCTACAAGTTACAAAAATCAACTACAACAAAATTCAGCTACCCTCCACACACTGCAAGACTAACTTGTAAGAACACATCAACACCTGGCCAATATTGGAATCGATATCTCACTGGAATCAAATCCAAATGCCATGAATCTCAAATATGATAAAGACAATGAAATCAAAGTGATAAATCCAAATCCACAATGCTAAATTCTCAAACATGAAGAAATGCCACGATCTCCAAGCGACTCCACAGTTAACTGCTCCAACTGATGTGAACTACTATGGTACTCCTACATTAGTAGACTTGGGTCATCTTCATTTAGGATATGGTTGTCATAATGCTATAGAGAATTTGATATCATGGTTCAATATGACTTTGTTGTAGTGATGTGTATTCACCATTGGGTGATAGCTGATCTTCTTTAATGTTACAAATGTTTTGAGGACTCCTTAGATCTTTTTTCTGCAAAATGGTCTTTCACATTTGGAAGTTCACTTTTATTATACAGTGATCTTGATGATATTTGAGGATGTCAACATATTAGAAGACTCATGGAGTTTTTGGTTGAGGTGTGGTTTATGCTTTTATTTGACATGTTATCCTTGTTCGATAGAATGATTGTTATTATGTGACCATGGTTTACTCTTGATACATGTTTAGAGTTTTGTCATGTTACATTTATGTGATATGTTCATATGGAGCATGTTATCTCCTAGGAGGGGATGGTTAGATCATGTTGTCATGTTTATGTTCTCGATTCTAGAGTTGGAGATTTGACATTGATCATTATATCAAAAAGCCCAAAAAAAAAAAAAGAAAAAAAAAAGAAAAGTCCTAAAAAAATTTGAAAAATGTCCCGAAATAATCCAAAAACATTCAAAAAAAAATGTCTTGAAATAATTCAAAAACATTCATAAAAATGTCTTGAAAAAAAAAAAAAAAGCCCTAAAAATCAAAATGTTCAAAAACCCTAAAAATTAAAAAGCAGTCGCTTTTGTTTCAATTCACCAATAAATTGTCCCTTTTGTACATAGACAAACATTTGTGCAGACAACAAATAAATAACATGTTACAACACTACGCTTAAAAAATCGTGCATTAACAAATGAACTTTTCAATCAAACCAAGCATTTAAACTGATCAAAATTGTCATGTCAATCAATCAACATCAATATCATTTGTCCTTATCAATATTATCATGGGTCTTATATAGGGTGTGGTATACTCGAAACCAGACTCTGTCCTATCTTAGACGGGGTACTGCATTCCCTGAAACTAGACAACATGATTGTCCTTTTATCACGATACTATCACTTTGGCAATGAAGATCAGAATGTTTGTTTGACTTGTTTGAATTTGCGAGTCTTATCTTTTTATTGATTTATTTTTGGCTTCAACCATGTTCCTATGTCACTCGATGATGTCACTAAGTGATTTAGAGTGGTCAGGATGGCTCATGGTCCTTTATTGTTTTTGTCTTCTATTTGTGGAGTGTTTCATAATATTCTAGGGCAAGTATGTCTTAGGATTTTTGAACCATTCCTTGTTTGTGAACATGTCTGTCTTACGCAAAGGGATTGCATTATCATCCTGGCCTTCATTGTTATGGTGTGCCGCATCCATTTTGCCATATCAAATAAAGGATCTCACCTACTAGTTGTATTTGTGAAAGCAAGATTTCATCACTTTAATCATTCTTCGCTTCTCATTTGAATTTCTTTTGGCTAACATTTTTTCTATCTCATGAATCCTTCTATCTATTCATCAAGTCAATTATTATTCTCTTTGATCAATTGAGAATTTCTTCATTTGATATCAATCATCCCTTGTCTACAATCAATTAACATTCTTCACTTCTATCTAACCATTCTTCTCTTCTTTCGAGAGATCATATATTTCTTTCATACATAAACAATCTCTCGAGGGGGCATCCTACCTCCATTCCTTAGTTTGCTGGGGCATGATCATTTTCTCAGTTTTCTTTGAAACAATGCTCAAAATCGCATTGTCTCAAAGAAGGGCAAAATGTAGACACTAAAAAATGGTCAACACATGTGTCTCCTATTTTTAACATATCATGCACATAGTGCCTCTTAGGTTTAATTAATTAATTAAACCCCCTTTTACTAACAATTCTTCTAAGTCCTAAATAAATAAATTTAATAATTTATTTATTTGTCCCTTTTGTCCATTAATTAAATAAATTCATTTTATTTAATTAACTAATTCATAAATATGAGCAATAAATTAATAAATCATTTTTATTAATTTATCATATTTATCTTCCTCCAAAATAAAGATAATTAATAAATTTTATTTATTAATTCATCTTTATTTCCTGCTTTTCTTAATTTTGTATTCTTCCATTTTATCCTCTTATGTGGAGATATTTAATAATTTTTAATTATTAACTCTTCTCATATATCCTCCTAATTTTCAAAATTGGAAACTAATATCTTGCCTTGATTTTCAAAATTAATCTTTTTGGCAATATCTCATTAATCTTAATTTTTAAATTAAAAAATGAGGTATGCATCTTCAAAAATCTACTTTTTGTGATAGGATATTTTATTTATTTTTAATTCTTCTATTTATCTTTTCGAATGAAGATATTTAATAATTTTTAATTATTAAAACCTTCTTGATATTTCAACTTGCTAATTTGGTATTTATGAGAAGATAATTAAAGATTTTATTATTTTATTCTCATAATATCTTCCAATTTGCTTTCTTCTATTTTCGTCCTTTCCTAAATGGCAGCTCTGTTGTGCACTCAATCTTGTCCGTTGATTATTTTCAATCTCAAATCAATCTTGTCCATACAGTCAATCCCCAATTTTTCTATAAATTGGACTCTTTTATTCATCATTTTCAACCACATTTCGAGTATCCTTATGCTGTGTAATTTTCTATCATTTTGTCATCAACTTGCTTTCATTTGTACTTGTATTTGTAGGTGACATCCACATAATTTGAAGGAGAAAGAAGAACAATGAAAGGGAATGTAAGAAACATTTGTGTTGGTTTGTATTTATTTTAAATGTTTTGTTTCCATACTTTTATTGAATGTGTTAGGAATATTCTCATAGCATTTAGCTTTGTGGTTGGCTAATTTGTGTTATTATTTTCTTTGCCTAATTTCCTACATCTCATTTTTTTTTAAAAATGTAATAGGGAATTTGAGCATAAGATTCAACCTATATTACCTAACCACAAAAAACTAACAAGCTATGAAAGAAATCCCAATACATTCAATAGAGCTATGAAGACAAAGCACTTAAAATAAATATGCAAACCATAACGAAGTACTTCCTCCATGATTCTCCATTGTTTCTCTTTTTCCTCCAAATATGTGGGCTTCACCTACAAAATGCAAGTGTGAGAAAGAGAGCAAGATTGCAAATGAGTTCAACAGCGTGAGGATATTTGAAAAGTGGTTGATCCATCGATTAATTGAAGAAAATCATCCAATTTATAGACAAATTGGAGAGAGGACAAGATTAGCATGAAGATATTTGAAAGGAAATTCAAATCAAGAATGGCAAAATTATGACAAATGTGTGATACTTTCTATGCAAGGTGTACGACAAATTATGCACAAATTATGGCAACTTTCTATGCAAAGTGTATGACAAATTATGACAAATTATGACAAGATTGAAATGCCATTCCCATGAAATTAGGGGAAATATTAGAAAAAAATAAAGAAAATAGGAGAAATAGAAATTAGGAATTAGGAGAAATTAGCAATTTAGAAAATTGAGGAAAAAGATGAAATAGAAATTAGATGAATTAATTAATAGGTTTTCATCCATTAATTAATTCATGAAAGAAACCTAGGGCTAAATAAATAGATTTATTTAACCCTCAAAGAAGAAGAAAAGGATTAAATGACAAATCATAAAACCTTAGAAATAAGAGGACAAGGAATTAGGTCAAGACAACAAGAAATTAATGTACGTTCAATCATGATTCTAATTGACAAAGGACCAATGTTGATAAATGATTGAGATTGGTTGACAAAAATCAATGACAAATTGACCAAGATTGACAAGGAGATCAAATCGATAGGCGCCAACTGATGAGGAACAATGACTAATCGATCCAAATTGACATGATTGAAAAGGACAAGGATCGATGACGAATCAATCGCAAAATGACGAGATTGACAAGTTGATAAGAGATTGACAAGATCGACCAAAATCATGACTGAAGATTGCTATCGACAAGACCTAATTCGAAAGCGAGAAAAATGAGGAATGCAGAAGGACTCAATTCTCGCAAATGATAAAGACCAAGTGCACAACATAGAAGAAATGTTAATGCGATGCAAGAACCCTAAAATAAGGCAATGCGCAAATGTTAAAGTATGACTCCACAAGCGTTAACCATTTTTAGATGTCTACATTTTGCCCCTCTTTGAGACAATGCGATTCTAAGCGTTGTTTCAAAGAACAATAATGAAAATGCCCCAGACAATAACAATGACATATGCATACCCCTTGAGGAATTGGCCGAAAAAATCTAGAAAAGAGGCCAAGTGATCGATAAGAATGATAGAAGACGATAGGTTCGAACAGATCAAAAATTGAAGGTCGGATGCACAAAAGACCGCAACTAGACTGACAAAAGAAATGTTAGTAAGAAGAAATTAGACAGAGGATAGTTAAAGATGAAGGAAAAATTGCTTTCACAAATGCACATAAGTAGGTGAGAACCTTTATTTAATGTAGCAAAGTGGATGTAGAGCATCATGGCATTGAAGGCCAGAGCTGGAACGCAACCCCTTTTGCAAAAGACAGACACATCGCACACAAGGAATGAGTGAAGCATACTAGGGTGCATACATCAAGGGTCGAGGTATGTGCAGTGTTCACAAAGCGAACGTACTTATCACAGACACCCAATGATATAGTTGCCCCAGTTTGTGACAAATATTCCACAAACAACAAACACAAAAAAAAAGGAAAGGGACCATGAACCATCCCAATCACTCTAAATCACTCAGTGACATCATCGAGCAACATAGGAACATGATCAAAGCCAAAGATAAATCAGTAAAAAGATAAGATGCAAAAATTCAACCAAATCAAACAAACAGTCTGATCGTCATTGTCAAAAGTGGAAAACAAGAATGATCATGCTGTCGAGTTTCAGGGAATGCGATACCCCATCAAAGACAGGACACAGTCTGGTTTCGAGTATACCACACCCTTTATAAGACCCATGATAATGTTGACAAGGACCAATGGTAATGTTGATGCTATTTTGATTGATGTGACAACTGTGATCAAGTTGAATGCTTGCTTGGTCGAACAGTTCATCTGTTAATGCGTGATTTCATTAAAGCACAATGTTTGATTGATTGTCGTTGGATGTATGCTTAGTGATCTGTCTATGCACAAAGGGGACCATTTATTAACAAAATGCAAAATGCCAAAGAAATTGTTTTTGGATTTTGATGTTTTCACTTTGTAGGAATTTCGAGTTTTTTTACAATTTTTTTGTTCGTTTTTCAGGATTTTATTTGACTTTTTAGGGATTTTTTAGGACATTATTTGATTTTTAGGGATTCTTTTCAGGACATTATATGATTTTTAGGGATTTTTTTAAGGACATTATTTGATTTTTAGGGATTTTTTCAGGACATTATTTGATTTTTAGGATTTTTTTCAAGACATTATTTGATTTTTAGGGATTTTTTCAGGACATTATTTGACTTTTAGAGATTTTTTCAGGACATTATATGATTTTTAGGGATTTTTTCAGGACATTATTTGAAATTTTTTTGGATTATTTCAAGACATTTTTCAATTTTTATGATTTTTTCAGGACATTTTTCAATTTTTATGATTTTGCCCCCAGTGTCTAGCAAGGCAAGGAATATGACAGGTGAATAAATAGGCTTTCTGAAATGTTGGTGGATAGAGGGAAGACAAAGGCCTTTTATTATGGAGACAACACAGATGCAATTTTCAAGGGCTATTGCATGATGGGACAAGAGACTGGATATGACAATGTAAAGCAGGAACATGGCATGAGGGACATGTCAAGAGGTATTTGAATCCATGTTTAAATTTTGCGTCCATATATCAGATCAAGATCAAGGAATGAAAAAGAGTGTATGGATAGTGATAAGATATGGATAGGATACGCAAGACCAAGAATGGATAAGGGACATGGACTAAAGGTTAGGATAGGATACGGGATAGTGGCAGAAAGTTGCAATAAGCCAGGGAATATGGATGAAAGGTTATAATAAGCAAATGGATAAAGACCAAAAGCTATGATGGACTAAAAGCTGCAAACAAGATGCATGATGCTCATGACGATCCTTAGCCTTGTCAAGATCAAAGGTGGAAAGGGAAACTGGACATGAGGGACAATAGGATATGAAGGGTAATGACAGGGGTTCGATAGGATAATGGAAGGGCAATAGGATATGAAGGAGGAAACCTGCTCCCAAGTGTGGTGTACAAGAAGTTCATAAATTACGCATGACACATGTTTGCCAGGTTTTCATCATGGTACTTTCCCAAGGTGCCTGTTTGCCAGGTTTTCACCAATGGATGAATTATTTTTGCTTTACTTTTTTCTTGTCTTTTTTTTTCTCACTTTTTTTTTTTGTATTTTGACTTTTTCAATAGAAGATGGACACATGATAGGGGATGGAAGGAGGACTCAAGCGTCCTTTTTTTTTTTTTGGATAGTAGCCTTAAAAACAAAATCAACCATGACCTTTAAAAGTATGCTCAAAGACGTTGGTAGGATAAGGACATGGAAAATGAGATGAAACTAAGGCAAGGATTTATGCAAAGGATTGGACCAAAGGGATGGAAGGATGGAAAGTATGCATTGGATAATGGATAGGGTATTGGAAGAATTGGGCTTGAGCAGATGGAAATGAAGGCAAGATCAACTTTGGCACACACCTTGAGGGGTGATGGACTGATGGAGGAAGAGTGGGTTTTGGATATGGACATTTTTTTTTGAATGTTTTTGGATTATTTCGGGACATGTAATAGGGAATTTGAGCATAAGATTCATAAACTATATTAGCTAACCACAAAAACTAATAGGCTATGAAAGAAATCCCAATACATGCAATAGAAGAAGGAAAACAAGATTTCAACATAAACATGCAAACCATATGAAGAAAACTCCTTCCTTGACCTCCATTGTTCTCCTTTCTCCTCCAAATAGTGAATTTATGTGGATCTCACCTACAAGTTCAAAAGCATGAAGTAAGATTGATTTTGATAGCATGAGGATACTAGAAGCATGGTTGATCCATCCTTTCATTGAAGAAAATCATCCAATTTATAGACAAATTGGAGAGAGGACAAGATTAGCATGAAGAGATTTGAAAGGAAATTCAAATCAAGAATGGCAAAATTATGACAAATGTATGACAATTTGCTATGCAAGGTGTATAACAAATTATGACAAATTATGACAAGATTGAAATGCCATTCCCATGACAAAAGGGAAGAGAGAAAATAGCTTCCATGATTGCAACAAATGGAAGCATAAACATAGGAGAAAATGAGGGAATGAATTTAGAGGAAAAATTAGAAAAATTAAAGAAAATAGGAGAAATAGAAATTAGGTGAATTAATTAATAGGTTTTCATCCATTAATTAATTCATGAAAGAGACCTAGGACTAAATAAATAGATTTATTTAACCCACAAAGAAGAAGAAAAGAATTAAATGAACAAATCATAAAACCCTAGAAATAAGAGGACAAGGAATTAGGTCAAGACAATAAGAAATTAATGTAGGTTCGATCATGATTCTAATTGACAAAGGACCAATGTCGATAAATGATTGAGATTGGTTGACAAAAATCAATGACAAATTGACCAAGATTGACAAGGAGATCAAATTGATAGGCGCCAATTGACGAGGAACAATGACTAATCAATCCAAATTGATATGATCGAAAAGGACAAGGATCGATGATGAATCGATCGCAAAATGACAAGATTGACAAGGACAAGGATCGATGACGAATCGATCGCAAAATGATGGGATTGACAAGTTGATAATCGTAAATGATTACTAAAAGATGATTGAAAGATTGACAAAAGGACAAAACCCTAATTCTATCATCGATTAGGATTGACGATGTCCAAAATGATGATAAATGAGTACGCACCATGATGCGACAGGATAAGATCGACCAAAATCATGACTAAAGATTGCTATCGACAAGACCTAATTCGAAAGTGATAAAAATGAAGAATGCAGAAGAAGGACTCGATGCTCACAAATGATAAAGACCAAGTGCGCAACATAGAAGAAATGTTAATGCGATGCAAGAACCCTAAAATAAGGCAATGCGCAAATGTTAAAGTATGACTCCACAAGCGTTGACCATTTTTAGACATCTACATTTTGCCCCTCTTTGAGACAATGCGATTCTAAGCGTTGTTTCAAAGAAAAATAATGAAAATGCCCCAGACAATAACAATGACATATGCATACCCCCTTGAGGAATCGGCCAGAAAAATCCAAAAAAGAGGCCAAGTGATCGATAAGAATGATAGAAGACGATAGGTTCGAACGGATCAAAAATTGAAGGTCGGATGCACAAAGGACAAGTAGTGGAAGGCGAAAAAGACCGTGACCATCATAAGATGGAGAGCATGCACATCCATCTAGGTACTGACAAAGATCTATATAGGAGACAAGGAGAAGGAAAAAAGTTCATTTGCACAGGCCAAAGTGGAGGAGTTGTTGCTCAGGAAAAGGACCCTTGTAGAGAGATGGCAAAAATTTCAATGGTAGATCACCTTGGGGAATGTGTATGCACCTATAGATGACCGGATGATGTGGGAGCAGCTGTATGTAGCTCAAAAACCCATATGTTCAATTTTATTAATTTTGCTTGATTGCGGGACATTGCGGGGCCCACAGGGGAGGAAAAAATGCATAATTGCGCCTGTGTTTATGGGTTTTGTGCCTATGTTGAGATGTTCTGCACCTGTGTAAGGTACACAGGTGCAACTTGATGTTGCACAAGCGCAAGACAATGTGCACAAGCGCAATTGTGCACTTAGGACTCTAGTTTGATCGAAAACAACGCGCAGATGATCTTGAAAAGAGGGATAAGGGTAGGATAGGTCAAAAATAGATAAGGAAACCTTGATTGGTGCATGAAACAAGGAAATGAAGCCCTTAGGAGAAAACCCTAAAGCTAACAAATTGTGCCCCAATTGTGATGCAGAGTCGACAGTATCCATTGATTGCATAGGAGAACAGACTTGACTGTTTCATGTTGCGATACAGACTCAGGAGTATTGACAAAGACACATTAGCAGGACTTGGATTATACTACATTACGTACATCCTCGAGATTAGGGCAAACATAGGACTTTTGCATTGGCCAAGCGATGGCATTTAGAGACTTCCTCTTTCCATCTTCCAACTGGAGAGGCGACTGTGACACTAGAGGATGTGTGGCGTATCCTCCACATTCTGATTCATGGGGAGATGGTAGTGTACGGCCTAGCGATAGGGAGAGACTCTTTGTGTAGGTAATTCGAGTGTGACATAGATGACCTTGATATCATAGAGAGGGAGATCCGTTGGGAGACCATGGAAGCAGAGTATGATCAGTGATATGTGGTGATAGCAGTGGTTATGGCATGCCTATTAGTAGGTGACAAACGAGGACATGGATTCCCTATTGGATGGGGAAGAGTGCTAGAGTGAATGGCGATAGAGGGGACTGTATATGCATGGGGACCATGTGTTCTTGCCATGCTATATTTTTAGTTGCATCAGATAGCATATTAGAGGGTACAAACTTTGAGCTGTGGGGTCACACTTTTACAGGTATGGGAATTTGAGCACATAGCCATATGTCGGCTGATTGCAGAGAGATGGATAGTACCACATCGACCATATGTGTACTGTTATGGGGGAGCGCTGAGACAGGGTCCATTCAGATACATATTGTATTGGCGACATGAACTAGACAGGTTGAGAGATTTCACATGGAGGCCATATCATGATTGCCCTGGATTGTCAGATGATGGCGATGAGCTACCATATTGCAGACAGGAGAGATATCTGATTGGGCGACCAGTGAATCGCTAGAGAGTGATTGAGATGTATCTGCCAGAGAGAGTCAGATGATAGTTTAGAGAGAGGCAGGATGTACCGATAGGGACTGCACACTTTGCCCGATCTCACAAAGAGATGAGTCAGTGGGGGAGGATGATTCAGCCACACATAGCATATACCGACTTCATACAGCTACAACGGAGATAGTGGGATTGGAGATCAGATGTTTTAGATGTCGGGACAACAGAGGGGTATGAGCGATGGTTTGCACAATAGCGGCCAGTGCCATTGATGGATCCTGATATTCCAGTACCTAGGAGACAGGAGGACTTCCCACTCGCTGGAGAGGAGGAGGATGATGATGAGGGAGAGGAGGAGGGAGATGATGAGGAGGAAGATAATGAGGAGGGAGATGATGAGGATGAGGGAGATGAGGATGAGGGAGATGAGGAGGAGGGGGATGAGGATGAGGGGGATGAGGATGAGGCTGAGGAGGATGATGAGGGAGAGGAGAGTCCTAGGTGCATGCAGAGAGATGAGCCAGATCTAGCAGATCATGAGTCATTGCAGGATATACCTATAGGGCAGGAGATAGCTAGCATAGAGGAGATGGAGATATGTAGGGCCGTGATAGCGAGTCAGCATGATCACATTGCTACATTGGAGAGATAGAATGCCGTCTTGAGGACAAAGATAACCAGGCTCAAGATACAATGATAGCCCAGGCACAATAAGCAGAGCAGAGAGTGACCGAGTATGTTGGGTTGATTAGGAATGCTAGTGTGTGTGAGATGGCATAGATGTTATTAGAGGTAGGAGATGAGATGCACCATTTGAGGACTCTATATGAGAGTGCAGTTCCACCAGAGTAGAGGGCAGCGTCATATCGATCGCGATCAAGGACAGAGAGTAGGCCATGCTCTCGAAGGTCATTGAGCAGCATGGGGGTGAGTGGACCTATGAGACCACCACAGCTAGGACCAGGGATAGGAGGCGCTTCATCCTTGAGACATATCAAGGATGAGGAGGATAGAGGGAACACCCAGTGATAGAGGCACATGCTCTTTATGATGGAGACATATATAGTTTGACATTATGTACTCAGCCTGTGGGTCATACGTAGGACAGACAGTCCAATTTTGTACTCCAATATTGTTTTGATATATGATATGATATGCAGCTATATGATGGGATGCAATGTGTTATGGCTTATGTTTACTTTCCATGTATGGATGTCTTATGCACTGTCTATGTACTATCTTTGTAACATGTATGAATGTTGTTTATGTTTTTGATGCATTTATAAGATGAAATGGATAAAATGTTTTGTATGGGCTTGATGTAATGCAAATGTACTAACCAATGAATGCATGATGCAACTTATTTTTATTTTTTATTTTTAGAGATCAGAGAACTAGACCGAATGGACTGCCAAGACTAACAGAAGAAATGTTAGTAAGAAGAACTTAGACAGAGGACAGTTAGAGATTAAGGAAACTTGCTTTCACAAATGCACATAAGTGGGTGAGAATCTTTATTTATTGTAGCAAAGAGGATGCAAAGCATCATGGCATTGAAGGCCAGAGTTGGAACGCAACCCTTTTTGCAAAAGACAGACACATCACACACAAGGAATGAGTGAAGCATCCTAGGGTGCATACATCAAGAGTCGAGGTATGTGCGGCATTCACAAAGTGAATGTACTTATCACAGACACCAATTGATATAGTTGCCCCAGTTTGTGACAAACATTCCACAAACAACAAACACAACAAAAAAAAGAGGAAAGGGACCATGAACCATCCCGGTCACTCTAAATCACTCAGTGACATCATCGAGCAACATAGGAACATGATCGAAGCCAAAGATAAATCAGTAAAAAGATAAGACGCACAAATTCACCCAAGTCAAACAAATAGTCCGATCGTCATTGTCAAAAGTGGAAAACAAGAATGATCATGCTATTTGGTTTGAGGGAATGCGATACCCCGTCGAAGACAGGACACAGTCTGCTTTCGAGTATACCACACCCTGTATAAGACCCATGATAATGTTGACAAGGACCAATGGTAATGTTGATGCTATTTGGATTGATGTGACAACTGTGATCAGGTTGAATGCTTGCTTGGTCGAACAGTTCATCTGTTAATGTGTGATTTCATTAAAGCACAATGTTTGATTGAGTGTCATTGGATGTATGCTCAGCGATTTGTCTATGCACAAAGGGGACCATTTATTGACAAAATGCAAAATGCCAAAGAAATTGTTGTTGGATTTTGATGTTTTCCACTTTGTAGGAATTTCGAGTTTTTTACAATTTTTGTTTTTGTTCATTTTTCAGGACTTTATTTCACTGTTTAGGGATTTTTTTCAGGACATTATTTGATTTTTAGGGATTTTTTCAGGACATTATATGATTTTTAGAGATTTTTTCTTCAGGACATTTTATGAATGCTTTTTAATTATTTCGGGACATTTTTTGATGTTTTTGGATTATTTCAGGACATTTTTTGAATGTTTTTGGATTATTTCGGGACATTTTTCAAATTTTTTTTTTTTAGTATTTGTTTTTTCTTAGGACTTTATTTGATTTTTTTTGGATTTTTACAATTTTGCCCCCAATGTCTAGCAAGGCAAGGAATATGACAGGTGAATAAATAGGCTTGCTGAAATGATGGTGGATAGAGGGAAGACAAAGGCCTTTTATTATGGAGACAATACAGATGCAATTTTCAAGGGCTATTGCGTGATGGGACAAAAGATTGGATATGACAATGTAAAGCAATGACATGGCATGAGGGACATGTCAAGAGGTTTTTGAAACCATGTTTAAATTTTGCGTCCTTATGTCAGATCAAGATCAAGGAACAAAAAAAAAAGAGTGTATGGATAGTAATAAGATATGGATAGGATAAGCAAGACCAAGAATGGATAAGGGACATGGACTGAAGGTCGGGATAGGATACGAGATAGTGGCAGAAAGTTGCAATAAGCCAGGGAATATGGATGAAAGGTTATAATAAGAAAATGGATAAAGACCAAAAGCTATGATGGACTAAAAGCTGCAAACAAGATGCATGATGCTCATGGCGATCCTCAACCTTGTCAAGATCAAAGGTGGAAAGGGAAACTAGACATGATGGACAATAGGATATGAAGGGTAATGACAGGGTTCGATAGGATAATGGAACAATGAAGGACAAAAGGATATGATAGGATAAAACCTGTCCCCAAGTACGGTATGCAAGAAGTTCATAGATTACGCATGACGCCTGTTTGCCAGGTTTTCATCACTGTACTTGCCCAAGGTGCCTGTTTGCCAGGGTTTCACCAGTGGACGAATTATGTTTGCTTTACTTTTTTCCTTTTCTTTTTTTTTCACTTTTTTTTTTGGGGGGGTTTTTTGATTTTTTCAATAGAAGATGGACACACGATAGGGGATGGAAGAAGGACTCAAGCGTCTTTTTTTTTTTTTTGGATAGTAGCCTTAAAAGAAAAATGGACCATGACCTTTAAAAGTATGCTCAAAGACATTGGTAGGATAAGGACATGGAAAATGAGATGAAACTAAGGCAAGGATTTATGCAAAGGATTGGACCAAAGGGATGGAAGGATGGAAAATATGCATTGGATAATGGATAGGGTATTGGAAAAATTAAGCTTCAGTGGATGGAAATGAAGGCAATATCAACATTGGAACACACCTTGATGGGTGGTGGATTGATGGAGGAAGAGTGGGTTTTGGATATGGAGATTTTGATGAAGGAATAGCTAGGGATTTTGGGACATAAGGGCCCAAAATGGATGAAGAAGGTGATGGAGGAATAGCAACTTTGGATGCCCATTTTGATGTTTCTTTAGGCTTTTGTGCTTCAAGGAGCCGCTTAGGGATCCACATGGTTTTTGATTTTTCATGCTTTTGTGGTTCTTTGGTGTGCATTGCTTGCATAAGGGATTTAGGAACCCATATATATTTTGAATTTGCTTTACTTTGCTTAGTGGGCCTTTATGACCTTTTGGATATATTTTTTTCTTTATAGATCATATTGTTTTTTTTTTTGACATGTCAATTATATTGGACATGTTGATCCTTGAATACATGTGGATTGCTAGACTTATGACATTTACACTTGGCATCCAAATTGCTTGGAGGGGGAAAGGAATGCATGGATGGATATGAATGAAATGGACTTCTTTTAGATTGATGAAATTTACTCAAGGATGTGTGCCTTTGCTGACCTTGCATAGAGGACGAAGGGATATAAGGACCTAAGATGGATGGAAAGTATGATGGGGAAGGTGTATGTTTTGATTTTGATGGAGGGATACCAATGTCTTGAGAGTGAGTTGTGTAGACATGACCCTTAAGATATTCTTTGATATGGAGGGGTTCTTTCTTATGGAGATCTACTCCTTTGCCTTTATGAATATCTTGACTTGTAGGATACTCTTTTCTCTGGGAAGAAGACGCGAGTCCATTATGAGGTGGATATGATATGAGAGAAAAAAATGAGATCTTGAAGTGGGTTGGATTGCACCAAAGTGGAAGAACCCATTATGCATGTCGAGGGTTCATGAACATCTTGCACTGCCATGTTAGAATCATGAGGGGGATTAGGATCATGAGGGGGACTAGGATTGTGTAGTGGACATGATTCAATGACAGGCTCTTCAAGAGATGGAATGGGAGAAATAATGGGATCATTAAAAGAAATGAGATCTTGGAGTGTATATGGAGCAATAAGATAAGGATATGGAGGAACAAAAGGATCTTGTGGAGGATTTAAAGGAATAATTTGATCTTGACAAGGAGGAAGATCATTGGAATCCTCTTTAAAGGTGCTTTCCTCTTGACTTTTAATGGGATCATCGGAAAGGATGGAAGGGATATCTTGATCTTTCTTAGGAAGTGGAATGTCAATGGGATTTGAAAGGACATTTTTTTCATGAAATGGAAGGGGATCGTTTGGGATTGGATGGACTGGGATATCTTGATCTTGCTCGAGGAATTGAGTGTCAATAGGACTTTGGATAGGATGGACAAGAATAGGGGAATCATCGTGAGTGTCTGGGAACATGGGGTCCTGGTCAACAATTGGATGGGATGATAAGGTTTTAGGATCTTGATCTTGATGTGTTTTAAGACACGTTTCTTCATGCTCTAAATTATCCTCTTGACATGAGGTTGGACTTTGGATATGCATGGAGGATTCTGACAATGAATCAATGTTTTGGCATGAAGGAAATGCACTTTGAATATTTGTGATGGATTCTGGCAAGGAATCAATGGTTGAACATGAGGAAGAGGGACTTCGAATGGGGTCCTCTAAAATAGGTAATGGCAATAAAGTGCATGGTGGCATTGGGTCTTGTATTTCTAAAACATGACAAGGATGTGCATTATGAATTGGATTATCTTGGCAATCAATTATGGATAGCCCTTGGATAATTTCATCCTTGGGTGTATTGTTTGATGATGACAATATGGAAGGTTCTTGGGAAACTTCTAAAGGTGTAGGGATAGATGCCACTAGAGAGTCAATTTGTTTGTGGGGGGATGAGGCATTGCTAGATATAATTGTACTATCTTGATCTTCCTCCAAGAACTCACTTGGTAGTTTCCTTAAGATCCTTGCAATAAAGCCACCTTTCTTTCGAGGTTTTGACATGATTGGATTTATATTTTTAACTTTCTTTGAAAGAATTTGCTCTTGGTTTGATGTCATGTTTTGATATTAGACTTGGTTCAATTGTTCTGACATGTTTGAAACTTGGGTTGGTGTGTGTTGCAACCTTTGTTTCTAAATGTTTGGTTGTAGTTGTTGACATTGATATTCCACCATTGGTTGAACCATTTGTTGACATTGTATAGTTGGTTGGACATATTGTTGAAATTGGACCATTGGTTGTGATGGTTGAAAATGTTGGACCATTGGTTGTGATGGTTGAAAATGTTGGACCATTGGTTGTGATGGTTGAAAATCTTGGAACTGTTGAACAATTGGTTGTGATGGTTGAAAATCTGATTGATAGTAAACACCTTCTTGTTCTTGTTGTGAAGGCACATAATGTTGTTGTCTCTTTTCTTGAAATTGTTTCATCATCTCTATTTGTGAGAGGAGATCTGGTATGTTTGATTGTTCAATAAGAGATCTTACATCAATTGGCTCAATCTTTGGATTTCAACCCGGAAATTTTTGAAACATTTTGGACATTTGTGATCTATTCTTCTCAATGTTTTTCACTTTTTGTTCCAAAATCTCCTTTTATTGAGCTAGTTTCTCCTCTAATTTTTGTATTTGGACATTTACATCATCATGATAAGTTTGATCCAAGTTCTGAGACATGTAGATATTGGATTGACATGATTGATTTCTCAATTGTGATGACATGGCTTCGTAAGAAGGTTGAGACCTCATTTCAACAAACATTTCACTATGCCATGCAACTAATGGGATTGACAAATGCAACCTAAAAGGATGACAATGCAACTTAATGTTTTTGTACCTTTTGAATTTTTCGAGACAAACTTTTGAAATGCAAAGCTAAAGACACAACCTTGGGAAGTTGAAATGAAGCCAAGACCTTAAAGGACACAGGACCAAATGACAATAGGAAAAATTGATAATGTCTCACCTATATGCTTGGATACTAAGATAGGTTTGAAAAAAATGATATTAATGAAAGGACAAATTTTAGACAACGTCAAGACTCCTTAACAACAACTTAGGGTATCATCCAAAGTTTTGATTTTTCAAGTTTGACAAACCAAATTTTTGAGACTAAATGCAAGAAGGCAATGATTATGACAATGAATTAGGATATGACATGAAAATGATCTAAGGATATGATATGACAAGATGAAGCCAAGACAAGATGACAATACAATGATAAGGATATGCGAAGACCAATGACTTGGAATATGCAAAATGCAACCTAGGCAAGACCTAATTTTAGCATGACAAGGATAATGCATGAATGTCACCTAAATGGAAATCTAGCTTGGATATGACAATGAAATGCAAACTTAGGGAAATGATTTTGAACCTAAGTGCAAAATGAGGACGCTTGCAATGAAAAGGACTAAAATGAAGGGAGATGACAATATGCCCTAGGACCTAAGTTGGACTATGCAAAACCTAGCCTAAAGTGACATGAATTTTGAAATAAAGATATTCAATGTTTTGACAAGCCATGTTCAAATGTTAGATGAATACTTGGACAAATTTGGACTTTTTTTTGGATTTTGTTTTGAATTGAAGGTTGTTGATTTTGAAAACCCAAGTTGATTATGAGCACTTTTGAAAGTTTGTTTTTGATTTAACCTTTGACAATCACGGAAGACAAAATGTTTGTTTGACTTTGACTCAAGACAATCAAGCACATTCACAACAAATCCTATAGATGGCAAGGGCAATATCTGTTGAATCCTCTAACCATAAAATACAACACTCAGCTTGATAGCTAGACGCTTGGTAGCACTGGCTCCCCCTTACAGTGCACTCACTTCTCGGGCATACCATGCTTCGAGTTCAAGGGGCATCACTTCCCAAGAACTTTCTATCTCTAACTGAGGAGTACATGAGAGGTGTCTTTGGCATGTACATATCACAACGCCTGAGCCAATAGATAGAAGGATTTTGGCATCTAAAAACAAGAGATTCTAGTAAGGGCATCCATTCGGGTGGGTATTGATCTGGCAAATAAATCATCGCAATACCATTCCAGCACCTGTTGTCTACAACTTTCATTGCATCCACTGTTATTTAGAGTGGTTCAGAAGAGCTTGGCTTTAGCCCATCACCACTTTGGGTCGTTCCCTCTCACCAATGCCTGTGCGAAGTGCTAGGAAAATTGGGAGATAGGCCCAGTTCTAAGGGTTAAAACATGCAATCAAATTAAAAATAAACAAAGCATGCATGGTGTTCATTAACCTTTAAGAAATGAAATGTCCAACTACTTTAAAAATCACAAGCAAGATGTTTTAATGAGAGTCTTTGACTGCGTCCTACATAAGATTCATTAGTAGTTGCATTTTTAGTCTTCGTCACACGTAACGCCAAGATGCTGCACAGAGAATTAGCACCAAAGAAAAACCAGAATGCAAGAAACAGAATGAAAACAAACAAATTTGCAAGTAAAAACAACTAATTTCACCTCTGTTTCTGGCCTTGCACAGGCGCAGAATGCTTCAACACAGGTGTAGAATGCCTCAACATAGGTGTAGAACCCATAAACACAGGCACAGAAGTGCCCAGAGAGCTCTGAGTCACCCCGTTTGTTGATTTTTTCACCTGCAAACAGCTCAAAAGCACTCAAAACATGGTTAAGGGGTTAGTTCACGTCGGGTTCACCAAAAAATGTAATAGGGAATTTGAGCATAAGACTCATAAACTATATTAGCTAACCACAAAAACTAACAGGCTATGAAAGAAATCCCAATACATGCAATAGAAGAAGGAAAAGCAAGATTTCAACATAAACATGCAAACCATATGAAGAAAACTCCTTCCTTGACCTCCATTGTTCTCCTTTCTCCTCCAAATAGCGAATTTATGTGGATCTCACCTACAAGTGCAAAAGCATGAAGCAAGATTGATTTTGATAGCACGAGGATACTAGAAGTGTGGTTGATCGATCCTTTCGTTGAAGAAAATCATCCAATTTATAGACAAATTGGAGAGAGGACAAGATTAGCATGAAGAGATTTGAAAGGAAATTCAAATCAAGAATGGCAAAATTATGACAAATGTATGACAATTTGTTATGCAAGGTGTATAACAAATTATGACAAATTATGACAAGATTGAAATGCCATTCCCATGACAAAAGGGAAGAGAGAAAATAGCTTCCATGATTGCAACAAATGGAAGCATAAACATAGGAGAAAATGAGGGAATGAATTTAGAGGAAAAATTAGAAAAATTAAAGAAAATAGGAGAAATAGAAATTAGGTGAATTAATTAATAGGTTTTCATCCATTAATTAATTCATGAAAGAGACCTAGGACTAAATAAATAGATTTATTTAACCCATAAAGAAGAAGAAAAGGATTAAATTAACAAATCATAAAACCCTAGAAATAAGAGGACAAGGAATTAGGTCAAGACAATAAGAAATTAATGCAGGTTCGATCATGATTCTAATTGACAAAGGACCAATGTCGATAAATGATTGAGATTGGTTGACAATTATCAATGACAAATTGACCAAGATTGACAAGGAGATCAAATTGATAGGCACCAATTGATGAGGAACAATGACTAATTGATCCAAATTGACATGATTGAAAAGCACAAGGATCGATGACGAATCGATCGCAAAATGACAAGATTGACAAGGACATGGATCGATGACGAATCGATCGCAAAATGATGGGATTGACAAGTTGATAATCACAAATGATTACTAAAAGATGATTGAAAGATTGACAAAAGGACAAATCCCTAATTCTATCATCGATTAGGATTGATGATGTCCAAAATGATGATAAATGAGTATGCACCATGATGCAACAGGAGAAGATCGACCAAAATCATGACTGAAGATTGCTATCGACAAGACCTAATTCGAAAGCAATAAAAATGAGGAATGCAGAAGAAGGACTCGATGCTTGCAAATGATAAAGACCAAGTGCACAACATAGAAGAAATGTTAATGCGATGCAAGAACCCTAAAATAAGGCAATGCGTAAATGTTAAAGTATGACTCCACAAGCATTGACCATTTTTAGACGTCTACAGTTATCCTTGTTCGATAGAATGATTGTTATTATGTGACCATGGTTTACTCTTGATACATGTTTAGAGTTTTGTCATGTTACATTTATGTGATATGTTCATATGGAGCATGTTATCTCCTAGGAGGGGATGGTTAGATCATGTTGTCATGTTTATGTTCCCGATTCTAGAGTTGGAGATTTGACATTGATCATTATATCATGGAACATGCAAAATGATAGTGTATTATACAATATAGGTTTAGGATATGTTATTGCATGCTTTATTAACCAGCATTTACTTTGACCCAATAAGAAAGACCAAACTAGAGAATTAAATAATTATGACATTGTATTTATATATTAAAGTTGTGCATGAATTTAGTTATGTATAAATGGAGTCCCATCATGCATCTTCTACATGTATCCTTGTGTAATGTTTTTTTCTTTATTATTTTAGAAAAGAGATGTTAGTAAACCATTATTTATAGGAGGTGATATTTACTATCATTTACATAGTTTAACAAGACAAGATTTCAATTAATTTTAAAATTAAGTGTGATATAGTTTAATCCTTAGGAAAATAAATAATTCATCCAAATCTTCTTATACCTAAGAACTATCAAAGTACACTATTTATAGATCCCTTATTTGAAACCTTATTAAAATACTGAAACAAATATAAGTTAAATTTCTTAGCAGTAAGGGGTAATAAGCCCCATTTAACATGGGTGCAATGAAAACAAAGATTATGGGTATCATCTCTTTTTATGTGCTATAAATTTAAATTGAAAGTATTAAATTTCATTTAACCAAACCTTTTATGTATCCATATAAATATAAGTAACCAATTAGGTTGCTTTCTAGTACTTCATGTTTTTCAAATTAAGAATAGAGTTTTAAAGACATTTATGATTATTTTGATCAAATGCAAATTTTCTAGTTGTTAAAAAATGGGTATTACAACACGATAAACCCTTAGTGTGTTAGATTGCCCACTTTAATCTTAAATAGATAATAGAATAATTAATTATATAAATTGAAAGAATAGAATAATTTAATGCATGAGGGAGATGGAGGAAATATAGATATAGACATAAAATTGAAGAAGAAACTAGTCCTAGTCTATGTAATAGTGCCATCATTGTCATATACTATTTTTAAGGATAATTATGATGAGATAGTTCTATTTTTTCATAATGTGTATAATAGAATATCAATTTGAGAATTATTAACAAGAAATAGATTCAATTTCTTATGTTCATGGTTAATGCTTAACAAGTGTTTATATTATGATGGTTAATGGAATAACTACCTTATTAGCTAAATGAGGTGGATGCACAAAATATTAGCCCCCCTCTTGGATGAGGGATATATTACCAAAGAGAGCGAAGGAGATGAGGGAGAATAAAAAGTACATCATGACTTCAAGAAAACACACACACACATAATATTATATCTTAGTGAATATGTTGATTGTATATTTTACTTGTATCAAAGTGTGGTGGTACCTTATGTTGTAATATTATCATTGATTTTTTGTTTTGTCATTGTCTATGTAATCAATTTATAATGTCACTTTTAGCAACATAGATTTATTGTCATGTACTACTTGTTGATGTTGTTCATTATTTTGTTTGTTTCAATTAGGATATCCTATCTATAGACTAGTTGTTGACATATCTAACTTGGAGAATACCAAAAGATTACATAATTCAACATATTTCCAACAAGTAGGAGAGGATTGAAGTTGAGAGCCATGAGGATATGAAGATGAAAAACAACTAGTTGCAAAACAACATCTACAGCTGAATGAAGACCCTTCATAGTCTAGGATCTGTCTCCACTACAATTCACCATCCATAAGAGTAATTTCAATAGGAAATGGTTAGGAAAGGTCCAAATCAAATGAATCCTCTCAAAGGAGGTATGGGAGAAAAGACTAGTATTATGGTCAAATTTGATGAAGTGACCTAGCTTGCTGCCAATCGGTTCATGTGGAAAAAATCAACAAAAGTGGAGAGGGATGTAATGTTGGCAAATGACGTTGTTATGGTGATTTTGGTGAAGATTGGTGCATAATAGATGCTTAGGGGTTGTCATTGATGGTAAATCAATCTACAGATCCTATCCGGTGTACATAGAATTGGTTAAGAGAAAGTCATTCTATTCACGATGGATAAGTCTGGATGGTGGGACTCCATTACGAGTAGAACATGTGTTGGTATTTTGGATATGTTGATACAGTTTTGCCATTGATGTCAACACCTATTATCACTTGTCAATACTTATCAGCACTTGGAGATCTTTGGTTTTGTTCATCGGCAAGTCAGAGACTTATGCACAGTCACCGGTATTTGGTTCACTAGTAGATTATATTGTTCACTGGCACTTGGAATGACTTGGAGACTACTTGGTTATGTCAAAGACATTATTTGATCACTTGGTTTTGGTGATTTGGTTATTGGACTATTCAGGTTTGCATATTTGTTGTTATCGACAAATAGGTCCAGGTTATGCACCGGCAAGCATATCTATTCTAGATCAGCATGACACGTTATGGAGATGATTTATTATTATTGTAAATGCATTGAGCCGACATGATGCATCGAATATTGATTTATTTGTAATTGATTTTATTGGAATATCTTTTAGTGAGCCAACCTATTCAATTGGTCTTAGGCTATGGTATAAATGTAAGATCTCATTTGAGAGATTGATATGTGATTGGGAAAAGAATTGTAATAGGGTATATGTGAAAATAAGCAGAGTTATACACACATACATCATTTGAAGGTTGAAGGAAGGTTTTTGTGAAGTCAGAACTAAACCGGTACTGAATCCTACATATGAAGATGCTATTTTGTGCAGTACATTGTCATTTGATTTAACCATCCAATTGTAGTTAGTGTGACTCTCATTTTGTGATTGAGCAGTGAGCTCTAGGCAGCTAGCTTTTCTACATGTGCAGACTCCATATTTTATACACGTACTATCTGCAGTAGTATCATTTGATTGTGGGTAAGGCTTCCCACCGTGGTTTTTCCCCTTCCAGGGTTTCCATGTACAAATATTTGTGTTATGTGTTGTGGATGTTTTTGTCTTTCTGTTTCATGCATTAATCTTTATCGGTACTCCAATTAACTGATAAAACTGTCTACCGGCATAAAGTTTGGTTTACTAGCATTAAGCATTAAGTTTTGCTTAAGTTAATTTTGGTTGAATTTATTGGACAACTGATTCACCCCCCCTCTCATTTGTCTCTGGGACCTAACAATTGGTATCAGAGCCTAGTCCTCTTTTTGGAGAAGTTTAACAGCTTGAGGAGATCCAATGTCTTCTAACTATTTCAGGAAGGGTAGTCCGAAACTTGGTGGAACTAACTGTTGTTCACCAAAAGTGATAACCCAAGAACACCTGCAATTGATCTATGAAGTAGCCAATTCAATCTATGAAGAACTTCAGGGCTTGGACAACATGACAAGGATATGAATCCTTCTACTCTTCAGGCTCTGCAAAACCTAGGCGGGTATACCTTTGATGCTTAGAATTAAACCTATTACACACCTATGACAGCATCAACATAAACAGATAGATCTCACTAGGGCTCCAAAACAAGTAGTTTATTGCAGATGGGCTAGATCTACACATGAAACTCAACTATGCTTGAGCATGAGAAAGATGAAACATTTCAAAACATAACATACTAAAGGTATTCTGATTAGATTTTAAATTGGTTTGAGAACCCCTTTAATTGCAAGATCAGTGCCTTATCCAAGGGCAACAGAGTCATACATCAAACTATAAATGAAAGCTTCGATTGCAAATCCATCTTCATTACTAAATATTCATGCATTAATGCCTTGCATAAATGCATTACTAAGATCATTCACAAAATCATCAGATCTTGAAACTATATTCCATTTTTTTATGATTTATTACAGAATTTAAATCCTTCCTTGAAGAATCCCTGCAAACAATCATAACTATCTCCTTGAGATAACAAATTTCATCCTCCTTGAGGATCTGATTTGATAAAATGGAAATACAAATCTAGAGACAATTCTGTGTGAATTTATGTATGCCTTACATACACGAGAACCTGCAACTAAGAACACCTATACGAAGAATTGAACTCCATTACTAAAGGAAAAGCCCTGCCCTATACAATCTTCAAGAATACTCAAAATTGGAAGCCATGAAAACTGGAGCCATTCTCACAGAATTCTGGAACCCTTACAACTGAGAAGAATGGGGAATAAAAAGAGAGAGGGAACCAAATCAAATCTGTAACTGAATTGCCAAGTGTCCCTTCTCTAACTGAATTTTGTTCCCGTGAAAACTGCTTCTAAAATACTTCACATTTGTCCAAATTAACTTCATAATCAGATTCCTCGCTCCGAGAGCTTTTCGGCGATATATAATACTTTATACTTTGGCCAAAAATTGGACCCTAGGCGAATTAATTCTCATCATGGATCCATCATTTAAATATTTCGAATTTCAATATAGTCTAAACTATATCATTTATTCATTTAAAATTTGATTTTTGCCTCCATTTGTGCTCTGACGCCTTGCCACGTGGCGGCCTCTGATTGGCTGATGGGGTTGACCGGATGCCACCTGGGATGACACCTCATCATCGCCACGTCATCTGCTTCGTCACTGCCACTTGGCCGCTTGCTTGTATGCCATGTCATCGCCACCTCACCGGGACCCGCTTGCTGGACTGCCGACTGTACCCGCCACCTACGTGCCACGTGGATGGATCTCGTTCACTTTCGCTATTTCGCAGCCTTAACTCGCGTGCATCTTCCCTTTGCGAAATAGCGCGCACCGTCGATCCATCTCGAACCTGCTCACTCGTTAATCCGACCTTCGTCTGCAAAATTTTGCTTGTTTGCCTCAGGAAGCGTGCCTGCGTGGGGTCCACTTGGTCTTCGTCCAGTCAACTCTTCCATCACCTCGGGAAACATGCTCACGTGTGGGCCCGCCTTGGGCGCCCATGGGCACCTTGTGTCAAAAGCCTTTATGGCTTAGACATTATATTACTGTGCGTTTTTGTATATAAATACCAAAAACATCCCTTTCCCAGTCAATGTGGGATAATGTGTTTGCCTGTAGCTGCACTTTGGAGCTTTTCTCCTGGGTTTTAATGGCGTTTTTCCCTTTCTTGCAAGTTTTTATATTTACCTCTTCCTCATACCACGCGAAGCCTGCTGCATATTGTTTGTTTCACCATGTTAGCAAGGGGGGAATGGCTTCATACCAGCCAATTGCCTTTATTTAAAAAAAAGACAAACATTTCAATGCCCTCCAGCAATCATGTCCAGCAGGGAGGAACTGATTTCATTTGTTGTGTAAACTTCTTCAAAATTACATTATGCTTCAACAACTCACCCATCACATGGATTTTGGGAAGATGGCTTTACATCATCCAATGTGCATTTGATTTGAGCTACTGCTGCCCTTCTCCAACCATCACGTGGGAGGAGAAATATGGTTTTATAACTTCAACGCATTTCCCCATTTACCATGCTGCCTGTTGCACATTGCCATCAATTTCATGTTACCAGCAAAATGACTGCTGCATAGGAATGGATACTTCAGTTTTCTACACATCTCACTCTCCACACAGCAGGCAAGGATGAGATTTTGGGAGATTGGAGGGGTGATTGGCAGAGGGGGAAACAATTCTACAATGTTACATTTGTTGTAGAAGATGCTTCCAATGCCTTTTATATGCCACGCTGCCACTCCACACAAAGCAAGAATAAATTTGGCATTTTCAGCTTGGAAGTATTTAAATGCCCACTTCAACTCACAGCATAATAGGAATTGAAGATTGATTGCTGCTGGTAATTATACGGACTGTGTTTTTTCTTTTTCAATTGCCAATGCATAAGTTTTATTCTGAAAATTGTCTATTGCCAGAGTAGAAAAGGACTTCTCTACTCTTTAAAATATACTCTTTCCGAATTGGGAATTGTCTCATTGACCATGCCAATCTCTTCCTCTTCCATACCAGGACTAGAAAATTCAACAAGAATTTATAGTATCATTACTATGCACTTCTGTATATTTATGCATCATGAAGTTATGCACTAAGAACATTGTCGCCATAAAAATAAAATGCACAGGAATGAGCCAGGTCGGGCCCCAAAGTGGGTCCAACTAAATTTTTTTTTCGTTTTCACGCAACTGACCTCTAGAATATCTTCATGGACCTCAAACACACCTCTGGAATCGATCGGCACCACTTTTGGATCATAAAATTGCATTTTACATCCTTCAAGCAATTACACCACAATTTTCGCATTTAATCGCAAAGACGTAATTTTCAATGTGGTCAAAACACCTTTCTGGAGCTCGCCGTCTGATAGGTGTGTACTCTGATATACAAGGATGACTTCTACCAAACGGTTTCTCAAGACGAGTCCCGAGCGAAGAGATAATAATTTCCGAAAATGCCCAACTGGCTTTGTCGACACTGCGGACCTGATGAAGTCAATGTTCTGGCAACACATGATGTCTTTCTTAAAAATACCAAATGACCTCCGTAGGCTCTCAAATTCGGAACATAGGTACCTTTAAGTACATATTAAATCTTTGAATTCTCATTTTGATCACCTGACTGACAGGATGCAAATGGCGCGCTCACCAAAACGGCTACATTAACTGATATAACACTGGAAGTGCAGATAACTGAATTTGATGGCAAAATGAGTCCTTTTGAAAACCGATCAAACGGATTGATAAAGGCTTGAAATTTGAAATGTATCTCACCATTTATACCAACATTAGCTCGGAACAAACATTCTGACATGACGCTCACCAAAACATTTTTACACTTGTGCAAACACACAAACTGCAAACGGATTCGGTTTTGAAAACTGAGCAAATGGATTCGTAAAGACCTGAAATTTTGCAGGGTGACTCACATTTATGCATACAATTGAATCCATTTTGAATTTCTCCATGACGATCAATAGGGAAAAAGATGCAATCGCTCAAAGAAGGCTACTCCATAAAATCTGCATTTGTGCCTAAAATGTGCTTCCAGCTCACCCCTCAAAATGGGTACCTCATAAACTTATCCAAAATGAATTCTGAAAGTTGCACATCACTGAATAGGCCAAATGAAAGGTGTGGGACATGAATCCCGAGCCTTACCCTCTGAAAATCAACTGGCTCCATTTTACCCCCTTGCTAACTAGGCCATTCAAACTGACTTATTTAGGTATGCAGAGCAAATTTTTGAAATAGGCCTATAAACTTGACTCAATTTTTTAAAAACTCCCAACAGTGGCTCTGACTGGGGATGGTTGATTGCAAGATCAACACAAGAATCCAGATATCTTTGGTTAAGCAGACCACCCAAAAAATGGGTCATTCTTCTCTCAATTCTTCTCTTCTCAAAACAGGGCTTCCTTATTCTACCCAAAAAATAGGGTACTTTATTGAAAACCACACAACTGAAAGCAAAGCAACTGTACAAGATATACAAACATGCTAACAACTAATACAAGCTGCTCCACTTACATACATTTACCTCTGTCAAAAATCTGATTCTCATCACCTGACATATTGATCAAAACAAAGGCACCTTCTAGTAACAACTGAGCATGATCATTATAATCAACCTCTTTTGTCTCATTACTGAAACAACTAGTGTGCATACCTTTGGTCTGATTTTGAACTTTGTGATCACACACTATTTCAACACAAGTAAAATCATGAGACAAATCACCATAGAGGCATTCCCACAAACTGACATACCTTTCACTGTCCCACTCAACTCTATCATTTGCAAGGACACCATCATGCTGAACTTGAAAAATAAAACACTCATTTTCAACATTGTAGTTCCTATCAGCACATACCTTATTACCATTTAAATTTATAGAATGAGGTGCACTACTAACCAACTGATGCAAACAAGGAACATGAACATTACCATCCAGATGTGATACTTCACTATGCTGATCACACCTCATACTATCCTTGCTTATCAAACTGAAAACCTCTGCATTCTCAACATCCCATTCATGGAAAAGAATGCATACCTCCGGCTAAAGCAAATCCTCAGCTAACTCTTTCTCTTTCAGGCTCACATCCACCTGAAACACTTTCATTTGTGGTTTTAAATGGTCATCACATAATCCATGCCTCTTACTTTCATCATGAAATAAGTTTTCACAACATATGCTATTGTTGTTTGGAATTCCATCAGTATTATGGACTGGTTCATCATTTACAACATCTGGCTGATCAGTTATTTCTTCATACAAAGGGTTAGAAACAAAATGGACAATCTCTTTATGAACATTATGACACTGAAGTGATTGGTCTGTATCTATATCAGCATTGAATAAAGCATTAGTAAAATTGCTAAAGACACCATCCATTCGATCCTCATAATCATCTTCATCAGACAAAGAAGAAAATGAAACTTGGCTGGAACAATCCTCAGTGTTCCATGTTTCATATTCATGAGATTTTATTCTATGACCATCATTCTGAAAATCAAGATAATCAAACTTATCTTGCCACAACTGATCTTCTTCACCAATTGAACACTCGTCATCAGCCAAAGAATGAACATGAACATCGCTGCCATTCACTTCATCAGATAAGTTTTTAGCATGTTCACTAAATCTTTCTGTCATAAAACCATCTGTTAGATCAGCATGTTCATCAAGTGTACACGCATTCAATTCACAGTCCTTTTCTGAAGAATCCTCTTCACTATATTTCAGAAGGTCTTCATCAACAGCTCGAAGGCTCTCCAATATCTGAACCTTCTTGTCCACAACTTCAAGAGCTTTCTTAAGTTCTGCAATCTTTTGGACTTGCATTGCACTTTGCTGTTCCATTTGAGATTCCGTAAAATTTTGTCCATTCATGTGTGCTATATCTTCATTGCAATCACGCATACCATCACAATTTTCTGAGTTTACTTTGTGCATAACTTTCAAAATAGAAAGATCATCATCATGATTACAAGAAGTGAAATTTGAAGTGAAATCTGAAAATAGATTTACTTCATCCTCAACACAATTAAGATTATCAATATCTAAATGAGGATCAACTATTGTTTGCACTAAGCAATTCTGATTTTCATCATATGGCACATTTTCGCTTGCACAAACAACAACACTTAGTAATCCTTCTGTATTTGGTATTTCAACATCAAATACATCAGCAGCATGTAAAGATTGATGGTCATCACCATCATCATTTTCATTAATATTTTCCTGGAGAGATGCATGATTCACTTGGTAATTGCCAGTCACATAATCAGCATAACCGGCATACAAATCAAATGGTACATATCCCTTGTATATATCTGTCTCTGTATCAACATTTTCACAATGCTTCTCACTGATCATTCCATCACTACTGTGAGAGACAACCGGCATTAACAACAAAGGTTCTTGACTCTCATTTAAATCTGAAACACATGCATCATAAAAGCCATTTGGAACTGCAAAGCTTGATGCACCTAGACACGGAGTGATTTGCTCAACTTCATATGGTATTCCACCATTGAAGGTGCTTTGGTATGAAACAACAGCAGACACGAATCTCTTCGAGATTCCAAACTTCAAGTTATTTTCTATATCCCTGGCTATGTTAAAGGCTTCATACAAGGTTTTGGGTTCTTTGTTTCTCAATAGGAAACCCATCTTCTCATCAAATGCACTCATATAAACATCCAGACATACTTTATCATCGAGTTTATACTTTCTAGAAATTTTGGACAAAGTTTGTGAAAATCTGATATTAAACATTGGTACCAATTCATCTTCCCTAATTTGTATACAGGTGAATTCTTTCAGCAAGTCAGAATCACTCACCTTCTCATTGAATTGATCCATGAAATCTGAAACCAATTCTTCCCATGAGGTAATAGAATTCACTGGCAAAAAAGAGAACCAATCTCTTGCATCTTCTTTTAATGACTGAATAAACAACTTCATGCATACATCTTCTTGGCAAATTTCAAATTCTCCTATCAAATCTGAAAATCTTTTAACATGTTGACATGCTGATTCTGATTTCTTCCCACTGAATATGGGCAAATACTTTCTAATTTCTGTGGGTATGGGATTTGGGTAACCTGGAATATCTTTGAAATTTAGAGCAGCATAATGGTTCCTGACGAAACTTCTCCTATTATACGGTTGTGACACTTCACCAGGCATGGCTCTATGTGGAAATACACAAGACTGAAATTCTTTACTGCTCATTTTCTCCTACTCCCACAAATGATTATAAGATCTTGGATAGAAAACTTCAAGCACATATCCTTATACAAATCTATTCCTTAACATTGCTTGACATGAATTTCTTCCACATTTGCATACTACGGAGGATAACATACACTGAATATTTTAGCAACATAGATATGCAAATCAATTTTGAGATTCTCTCTTTCCCTCTATACTAGTGCTGTTCACTAAATGGGAAAATGACATTACACATTTCAAACTTTTAGAAGAGATCTCTTGCATTTGAAACCTCTGAAAAAATACCTGAAGATTTGCAGCTGTAAACTCTTGTAGATCTGGAGATTTACTTCCACTTTCAGCACTGTCTTTTATCACAGAGTCGCCACCTCTTGCATAGAGGATATTTTGAACAGCAGAACGCCACTCAACACTTATTCAATTCTTTGTTACTCCTTCGATCTCGCTGCAATAAACACTCTTCCAGGCTGTTTAATACTGGTATGAACCACAGAGTCGCCACCCAATAAGGAATTGGGAAAGAATTTCACACACAGCTGAGAGAACTTCTTACAACTTTCAACCATGCATTCACTGTTACTCCTTCATAAACTATGACATGATACACATATCATTATGCAGATCCAAAACAAGGAGCATTTTCTTCACCATAAAACCACTTTACACTCTGTGCATACACAATGGACAGACTGGCTGGATATGAAATTAGGCAATTTCTATTCAGCTTCCCCAGCAGAATCGCCATTTTTGTTGTTCACCAAAAGTGATAACCCAAGAACACCTGCAATTGATCTATGAAGTAGCCAATTCAATCTATGAAGAACTTCAGGGCTTGGACAACATGACAAGGATATGAATCCTTCTACTATTCAGGCTCTGCAAAACCTAGGCGGGTATACCTTTGATGCTTAGAATTAAACCTATTACACACCTATGACAGCATCAACATAAACAGATAGATCTCACTAGGGCTCCAAAACAAGTAGTTTATTGCAGATGGGCTAGATCTACACATGAAACTCAACTATGCTTGAGCATGAGAAAGATGAAACATTTCAAAACATAACATACTAAAGGTATTCTGATTAGATTTTAAATTGGTTTGAGAACCCCTTTAATTGCAAGATCAGTGCCTTATCCAAGGGCAACAGAGTCATACATCAAACTATAAATGAAAGCTTCGATTGCAAATCCATCTTCATTACTAAATATTCATGCATAAATGCATTACTAAGATCATTCACAAAATCATCAGATCTTGAAACTATATTCCATTTTTTTATGATTTATTACAGAATTTAAATCCTTCCTTGAAGAATCCCTGCAAACAATCATAACTATCTCCTTGAGATAACAAATTTCATCCTCCTTGAGGATCTGATTTGATAAAATGGAAATACAAATCTAGAGACAATTCTGTGTGAATTTATGTATGCCTTACATACACGAGAACCTGCAACTAAGAACACCTATACGAAGAATTGAACTCCATTACTAAAGGAAAAGCCCTGCCCTATACAATCTTCAAGAATACTCAAAATTGGAAGCCATGAAAACTGGAGCCATTCTCACAGAATTCTGGAACCCTTACAACTGAGAAGAATGGGGAATAAAAAGAGAGAGGGAACCAAATCAAATCTGTAACTGAATTGCCAAGTGTCCCTTCTCTAACTGAATTTTGTTCCCGTGAAAACTGCTTCTAAAATACTTCACTTTTGTCCAAATTAACTTCATAATCAGATTCCTCGCTCCGAGAGCTTTTCGGCGATATATAATACTTTATACTTTGGCCAAAAATTGGACCCTGGGCGAATTAATTCTCATCATGGATCCATCATTTAAATATTTCGAATTTCAATATAGTCTAAACTATATCATTTATTCATTTAAAATTTGATTTTTGTCTCCATTTGTGCTCTGACGCCTTGCCACGTGGCGGCCTCTGATTGGCTGATGGGGTTGACCGGATGCCACCTGGGATGACACCTCATCATCACCACGTCATCTGCTTCGTCACTGCCACTTGGCCGCTTGCTTGTATGCCACGTCATCGCCACCTCACCGGGACCCGCTTGCTGGACTGCCGACTGTACCCGCCACCTACGTGCCACGTGGATGGATCTCGTTCACTTTCGCTATTTCGCAGCCTTAACTCGCGTGCATCTTCCCTTTGCGAAATAGCGCGCACCGTCGATCCATCTCGAACCTGCTCACTCGTTAATCCGACCTTCGTCTGCAAAATTTTGCTTGTTTGCCTCGGGAAGCGTGCCTGCGTGGGGTCCACTTGGTCTTCGTCCAGTCAACTCTTCCATCACCTCGGGAAACATGCTCACGTGTGGGCCCGCCTTGGGCGCCCATGGGCACCTTGTGTCAAAAGCCTTTATGGCTTAGACATTATATTACTGTGCGTTTTTGTATATAAATACCAAAAACGTCCCTTTCCCAGTCAATGTGGGATAATGTGTTTGCCTGTAGCTGCACTTTGGAGCTTTTCTCCTGGGTTTTAATGGCGTTTTTCCCTTTCTTGCAAGTTTTTATATTTACCTCTTCCTCATACCACGCGAAGCCTGCTGCATATTGTTTGTTTCACCATGTTAGCAAGGGGGGAATGGCTTCATACCAGCCAATTGCCTTTATTTAAAAAAAAGACAAACATTTCAATGCCCTCCAGCAATCATGTCCAGCAGGGAGGAACTGATTTCATTTGTTGTGTAAACTTCTTCAAAATTACATTATGCTTCAACAACTCACCCATCACATGGATTTTGGGAAGATGGCTTTACATCATCCAATGTGCATTTGATTTGAGCTACTGCTGCCCTTCTCCAACCATCACGTGGGAGGAGAAATATGGTTTTATAACTTCAACGCATTTCCCCATTTACCATGCTGCCTGTTGCACATTGCCATCAATTTCATGTTACCAGCAAAATGACTGCTGCATAGGAATGGATACTTCAGTTTTCTACACATCTCACTCTCCACACAGCAGGCAAGGATGAGATTTTGGGAGATTGGAGGGGTGATTGGCAGAGGGGGAAACAATTCTACAATGTTACATTTGTTGTAGAAGATGCTTCCAATGCCTTTTATATGCCACGCTGCCACTCCACACAAAGCAAGAATAAATTTGGCATTTTCAGCTTGGAAGTATTTAAATGCCCACTTCAACTCACAGCATAATAGGAATTGAAGATTGATTGCTGCTGGTAATTATACGGACTGTGTTTTTTCTTTTTCAATTGCCAATGCATAAGTTTTATTCTGAAAATTGTCTATTGCCAGAGTAGAAAAGGACTTCTCTACTCTTTAAAATATACTCTTTCCGAATTGGGAATTGTCTCATTGACCATGCCAATCTCTTCCTCTTCCATACCAGGACTAGAAAATTCAACAAGAATTTATAGTATCATTACTATGCACTTCTGTATATTTATGCATCATGAAGTTATGCACTAAGAACATTGTCGCCATAAAAATAAAATGCACAGGAATGAGCCAGGTCGGGCCCCAAAGTGGGTCCAACTAAAATTTTTTTTCGTTTTCACGCAACTGACCTCTAGAATATCTTCATGGACCTCAAACACACCTCTGGAATCGATCGGCACCACTTTTGGATCATAAAATTGCATTTTACATCCTTCAAGCAATTACACCACAATTTTCGCATTTAATCGCAAAGACGTAATTTTCAATGTGGTCAAAACACCTTTCTGGAGCTCGCCGTCTGATAGGTGTGTACTCTGATATACAAGGATGACTTCTACCAAACGGTTTCTCAAGACGAGTCCCGAGCGAAGAGATAATAATTTCCGAAAATGCCCAACTGGCTTTGTCGACACTGCGGACCTGATGAAGTCAATGTTCTGGCAACACATGATGTCTTTCTTAAAAATACCAAATGACCTCCGTAGGCTCTCAAATTCGGAACATAGGTACCTTTAAGTACATATTAAATCTTTGAATTCTCATTTTGATCACCTGACTGACAGGATGCAAATGGCGCGCTCACCAAAACGGCTACATTAACTGATATAACACTGGAAGTGCAGATAACTGAATTTGATGGCAAAATGAGTCCTTTTGAAAACCGATCAAACGGATTGATAAAGGCTTGAAATTTGAAATGTATCTCACCATTTATACCAACATTAGCTCGGAACAAACATTCTGACATGACGCTCACCAAAACATTTTTACACTTGTGCAAACACACAAACTGCAAACGGATTCGGTTTTGAAAACTGAGCAAATGGATTCGTAAAGACCTGAAATTTTGCAGGGTGACTCACATTTATGCATACAATTGAATCCATTTTGAATTTCTCCATGACGATCAATAGGGAAAAAGATGCAATCGCTCAAAGAAGGCTACTCCATAAAATCTGCATTTGTGCCTAAAATGTGCTTCCAGCTCACCCCTCAAAATGGGTACCTCATAAACTTATCCAAAATGAATTCTGAAAGTTGCACATCACTGAATAGGCCAAATGAAAGGTGTGGGACATGAATCCCGAGCCTTACCCTCTGAAAATCAACTGGCTCCATTTTACCCCCTTGCTAACTAGGCCATTCAAACTGACTTATTTAGGTATGCAGAGCAAATTTTTGAAATAGGCCTATAAACTTGACTCAATTTTTTAAAAACTCCCAACAGTGGCTCTGACTGGGGATGGTTGATTGCAAGATCAACACAAGAATCCAGATATCTTTGGTTAAGCAGACCACCCAAAAAATGGGTCATTCTTCTCTCAATTCTTCTCTTCTCAAAACAGGGCTTCCTTATTCTACCCAAAAAATAGGGTACTTTATTGAAAACCACACAACTGAAAGCAAAGCAACTGTACAAGATATACAAACATGCTAACAACTAATACAAGCTGCTCCACTTACATACATTTACCTCTGTCAAAAATCTGATTCTCATCACCTGACATATTGATCAAAACAAAGGCACCTTCTAGTAACAACTGAGCATGATCATTATAATCAACCTCTTTTGTCTCATTACTGAAACAACTAGTGTGCATACCTTTGGTCTGATTTTGAACTTTGTGATCACACACTATTTCAACACAAGTAAAATCATGAGACAAATCACCATAGAGGCATTCCCACAAACTGACATACCTTTCACTGTCCCACTCAACTCTATCATTTGCAAGGACACCATCATGCTGAACTTGAAAAATAAAACACTCATTTTCAACATTGTAGTTCCTATCAGCACATACCTTATTACCATTTAAATTTATAGAATGAGGTGCACTACTAACCAACTGATGCAAACAAGGAACATGAACATTACCATCCAGATGTGATACTTCACTATGCTGATCACACCTCATACTATCCTTGCTTATCAAACTGAAAACCTCTGCATTCTCAACATCCCATTCATGGAAAAGAATGCATACCTCCGGCTAAAGCAAATCCTCAGCTAACTCTTTCTCTTTCAGGCTCACATCCACCTGAAACACTTTCATTTGTGGTTTTAAATGGTCATCACATAATCCATGCCTCTTACTTTCATCATGAAATAAGTTTTCACAACATATGCTATTGTTGTTTGGAATTCCATCAGTATTATGGACTGGTTCATCATTTACAACATCTGGCTGATCAGTTATTTCTTCATACAAAGGGTTAGAAACAAAATGGACAATCTCTTTATGAACATTATGACACTGAAGTGATTGGTCTGTATCTATATCAGCATTGAATAAAGCATTAGTAAAATTGCTAAAGACACCATCCATTCGATCCTCATAATCATCTTCATCAGACAAAGAAGAAAATGAAACTTGGCTGGAACAATCCTCAGTGTTCCATGTTTCATATTCATGAGATTTTATTCTATGACCATCATTCTGAAAATCAAGATAATCAAACTTATCTTGCCACAACTGATCTTCTTCACCAATTGAACACTCGTCATCAGCCAAAGAATGAACATGAACATCGCTGCCATTCACTTCATCAGATAAGTTTTTAGCATGTTCACTAAATCTTTCTATCATAAAACCATCTGTTAGATCAGCATGTTCATCAAGTGTACACGCATTCAATTCACAGTCCTTTTCTGAAGAATCCTCTTCACTATATTTCAGAAGGTCTTCATCAACAGCTCGAAGGCTCTCCAATATCTGAACCTTCTTGTCCACAACTTCAAGAGCTTTCTTAAGTTCTGCAATCTTTTGGACTTGCATTGCACTTTGCTGTTCCATTTGAGATTCCGTAAAATTTTGTCCATTCATGTGTGCTATATCTTCATTGCAATCACGCATACCATCACAATTTTCTGAGTTTACTTTGTGCATAACTTTCAAAATAGAAAGATCATCATCATGATTACAAGAAGTGAAATTTGAAGTGAAATCTGAAAATAGATTTACTTCATCCTCAACACAATTAAGATTATCAATATCTAAATGAGGATCAACTATTGTTTGCACTAAGCAATTCTGATTTTCATCATATGGCACATTTTCGCTTGCACAAACAACAACACTTAGTAATCCTTCTGTATTTGGTATTTCAACATCAAATACATCAGCAGCATGTAAAGATTGATGGTCATCACCATCATCATTTTCATTAATATTTTCCTGGAGAGATGCATGATTCACTTGGTAATTGCCAGTCACATAATCAGCATAACCGGCATACAAATCAAATGGTACATATCCCTTGTATATATCTGTCTCTGTATCAACATTTTCACAATGCTTCTCACTGATCATTCCATCACTACTGTGAGAGACAACCGGCATTAACAACAAAGGTTCTTGACTCTCATTTAAATCTGAAACACATGCATCATAAAAGCCATTTGGAACTGCAAAGCTTGATGCACCTAGACACGGAGTGATTTGCTCAACTTCATATGGTATTCCACCATTGAAGGTGCTTTGGTATGAAACAACAGCAGACACGAATCTCTTCGAGATTCCAAACTTCAAGTTATTTTCTATATCCCTGGCTATGTTAAAGGCTTCATACAAGGTTTTGGGTTCTTTGTTTCTCAATAGGAAACCCATCTTCTCATCAAATGCACTCATATAAACATCCAGACATACTTTATCATCGAGTTTATACTTTCTAGAAATTTTGGACAAAGTTTGTGAAAATCTGATATTAAACATTGGTACCAATTCATCTTCCCTAATTTGTATACAGGTGAATTCTTTCAGCAAGTCAGAATCACTCACCTTCTCATTGAATTGATCCATGAAATCTGAAACCAATTCTTCCCATGAGGTAATAGAATTCACTGGCAAAAAAGAGAACCAATCTCTTGCATCTTCTTTTAATGACTGAATAAACAACTTCATGCATACATCTTCTTGGCAAATTTCAAATTCTCCTATCAAATCTGAAAATCTTTTAACATGTTGACATGCTGATTCTGATTTCTTCCCACTGAATATGGGCAAATACTTTCTAATTTCTGTGGGTATGGGATTTGGGTAACCTGGAATATCTTTGAAATTTAGAGCAGCATAATGGTTCCTGACGAAACTTCTCCTATTATACGGTTGTGACACTTCACCAGGCATGGCTCTATGTGGAAATACACAAGACTGAAATTCTTTACTGCTCATTTTCTCCTACTCCCACAAATGATTATAAGATCTTGGATAGAAAACTTCAAGCACATATCCTTATACAAATCTATTCCTTAACATTGCTTGACATGAATTTCTTCCACATTTGCATACTACGGAGGATAACATACACTGAATATTTTAGCAACATAGATATGCAAATCAATTTTGAGATTCTCTCTTTCCCTCTATACTAGTGCTGTTCACTAAATGGGAAAATGACATTACACATTTCAAACTTTTAGAAGAGATCTCTTGCATTTGAAACCTCTGAAAAAATACCTGAAGATTTGCAGCTGTAAACTCTTGTAGATCTGGAGATTTACTTCCACTTTCAGCACTGTCTTTTATCACAGAGTCGCCACCTCTTGCATAGAGGATATTTTGAACAGCAGAACGCCACTCAACACTTATTCAATTCTTTGTTACTCCTTCGATCTCGCTGCAATAAACACTCTTCCAGGCTGTTTAATACTGGTATGAACCACAGAGTCGCCACCCAATAAGGAATTGGGAAAGAATTTCACACACAGCTGAGAGAACTTCTTACAACTTTCAACCATGCATTCACTGTTACTCCTTCATAAACTATGACATGATACACATATCATTATGCAGATCCAAAACAAGGAGCATTTTCTTCACCATAAAACCACTTTACACTCTGTGCATACACAATGGACAGACTGGCTGGATATGAAATTAGGCAATTTCTATTCAGCTTCCCCAGCAGAATCGCCATTTTTGTTGTTCACCAAAAGTGATAACCCAAGAACACCTGCAATTGATCTATGAAGTAGCCAATTCAATCTATGAAGAACTTCAGGGCTTGGACAACATGACAAGGATATGAATCCTTCTACTATTCAGGCTCTGCAAAACCTAGGCGGGTATACCTTTGATGCTTAGAATTAAACCTATTACACACCTATGACAGCATCAACATAAACAGATAGATCTCACTAGGGCTCCAAAACAAGTAGTTTATTGCAGATGGGCTAGATCTACACATGAAACTCAACTATGCTTGAGCATGAGAAAGATGAAACATTTCAAAACATAACATACTAAAGGTATTCTGATTAGATTTTAAATTGGTTTGAGAACCCCTTTAATTGCAAGATCAGTGCCTTATCCAAGGGCAACAGAGTCATACATCAAACTATAAATGAAAGCTTCGATTGCAAATCCATCTTCATTACTAAATATTCATGCATAAATGCATTACTAAGATCATTCACAAAATCATCAGATCTTGAAACTATATTCCATTTTTTTATGATTTATTACAGAATTTAAATCCTTCCTTGAAGAATCCCTGCAAACAATCATAACTATCTCCTTGAGATAACAAATTTCATCCTCCTTGAGGATCTGATTTGATAAAATGGAAATACAAATCTAGAGACAATTCTGTGTGAATTTATGTATGCCTTACATACACGAGAACCTGCAACTAAGAACACCTATACGAAGAATTGAACTCCATTACTAAAGGAAAAGCCCTGCCCTATACAATCTTCAAGAATACTCAAAATTGGAAGCCATGAAAACTGGAGCCATTCTCACAGAATTCTGGAACCCTTACAACTGAGAAGAATGGGGAATAAAAAGAGAGAGGGAACCAAATCAAATCTGTAACTGAATTGCCAAGTGTCCCTTCTCTAACTGAATTTTGTTCCCGTGAAAACTGCTTCTAAAATACTTCACTTTTGTCCAAATTAACTTCATAATCAGATTCCTCGCTCCGAGAGCTTTTCGGCGATATATAATACTTTATACTTTGGCCAAAAATTGGACCCTGGGCGAATTAATTCTCATCATGGATCCATCATTTAAATATTTCGAATTTCAATATAGTCTAAACTATATCATTTATTCATTTAAAATTTGATTTTTGTCTCCATTTGTGCTCTGACGCCTTGCCACGTGGCGGCCTCTGATTGGCTGATGGGGTTGACCGGATGCCACCTGGGATGACACCTCATCATCACCACGTCATCTGCTTCGTCACTGCCACTTGGCCGCTTGCTTGTATGCCACGTCATCGCCACCTCACCGGGACCCGCTTGCTGGACTGCCGACTGTACCCGCCACCTACGTGCCACGTGGATGGATCTCGTTCACTTTCGCTATTTCGCAGCCTTAACTCGCGTGCATCTTCCCTTTGCGAAATAGCGCGCACCGTCGATCCATCTCGAACCTGCTCACTCGTTAATCCGACCTTCGTCTGCAAAATTTTGCTTGTTTGCCTCGGGAAGCGTGCCTGCGTGGGGTCCACTTGGTCTTCGTCCAGTCAACTCTTCCATCACCTCGGGAAACATGCTCACGTGTGGGCCCGCCTTGGGCGCCCATGGGCACCTTGTGTCAAAAGCCTTTATGGCTTAGACATTATATTACTGTGCGTTTTTGTATATAAATACCAAAAACGTCCCTTTCCCAGTCAATGTGGGATAATGTGTTTGCCTGTAGCTGCACTTTGGAGCTTTTCTCCTGGGTTTTAATGGCGTTTTTCCCTTTCTTGCAAGTTTTTATATTTACCTCTTCCTCATACCACGCGAAGCCTGCTGCATATTGTTTGTTTCACCATGTTAGCAAGGGGGGAATGGCTTCATACCAGCCAATTGCCTTTATTTAAAAAAAAGACAAACATTTCAATGCCCTCCAGCAATCATGTCCAGCAGGGAGGAACTGATTTCATTTGTTGTGTAAACTTCTTCAAAATTACATTATGCTTCAACAACTCACCCATCACATGGATTTTGGGAAGATGGCTTTACATCATCCAATGTGCATTTGATTTGAGCTACTGCTGCCCTTCTCCAACCATCACGTGGGAGGAGAAATATGGTTTTATAACTTCAACGCATTTCCCCATTTACCATGCTGCCTGTTGCACATTGCCATCAATTTCATGTTACCAGCAAAATGACTGCTGCATAGGAATGGATACTTCAGTTTTCTACACATCTCACTCTCCACACAGCAGGCAAGGATGAGATTTTGGGAGATTGGAGGGGTGATTGGCAGAGGGGGAAACAATTCTACAATGTTACATTTGTTGTAGAAGATGCTTCCAATGCCTTTTATATGCCACGCTGCCACTCCACACAAAGCAAGAATAAATTTGGCATTTTCAGCTTGGAAGTATTTAAATGCCCACTTCAACTCACAGCATAATAGGAATTGAAGATTGATTGCTGCTGGTAATTATACGGACTGTGTTTTTTCTTTTTCAATTGCCAATGCATAAGTTTTATTCTGAAAATTGTCTATTGCCAGAGTAGAAAAGGACTTCTCTACTCTTTAAAATATACTCTTTCCGAATTGGGAATTGTCTCATTGACCATGCCAATCTCTTCCTCTTCCATACCAGGACTAGAAAATTCAACAAGAATTTATAGTATCATTACTATGCACTTCTGTATATTTATGCATCATGAAGTTATGCACTAAGAACATTGTCGCCATAAAAATAAAATGCACAGGAATGAGCCAGGTCGGGCCCCAAAGTGGGTCCAACTAAATTTTTTTTTCGTTTTCACGCAACTGACCTCTAGAATATCTTCATGGACCTCAAACACACCTCTGGAATCGATCGGCACCACTTTTGGATCATAAAATTGCATTTTACATCCTTCAAGCAATTACACCATAATTTTCGCATTTAATCGCAAAGACGTAATTTTCAATGTGGTCAAAACACCTTTCTGGAGCTCGCCGTCTGATAGGTGTGTACTCTGATATACAAGGATGACTTCTACCAAACGGTTTCTCAAGACGAGTCCCGAGCGAAGAGATAATAATTTCCGAAAATGCCCAACTGGCTTTGTCGACACTGCGGACCTGATGAAGTCAATGTTCTGGCAACACATGATGTCTTTCTTAAAAATACCAAATGACCTCCGTAGGCTCTCAAATTCGGAACATAGGTACCTTTAAGTACATATTAAATCTTTGAATTCTCATTTTGATCACCTGACTGACAGGATGCAAATGGCGCGCTCACCAAAACGGCTACATTAACTGATATAACACTGGAAGTGCAGATAACTGAATTTGATGGCAAAATGAGTCCTTTTGAAAACCGATCAAACGGATTGATAAAGGCTTGAAATTTGAAATGTATCTCACCATTTATACCAACATTAGCTCGGAACAAACATTCTGACATGACGCTCACCAAAACATTTTTACACTTGTGCAAACACACAAACTGCAAACGGATTCGGTTTTGAAAACTGAGCAAATGGATTCGTAAAGACCTGAAATTTTGCAGGGTGACTCACATTTATGCATACAATTGAATCCATTTTGAATTTCTCCATGACGATCAATAGGGAAAAAGATGCAATCGCTCAAAGAAGGCTACTCCATAAAATCTGCATTTGTGCCTAAAATGTGCTTCCAGCTCACCCCTCAAAATGGGTACCTCATAAACTTATCCAAAATGAATTCTGAAAGTTGCACATCACTGAATAGGCCAAATGAAAGGTGTGGGACATGAATCCCGAGCCTTACCCTCTGAAAATCAACTGGCTCCATTTTACCCCCTTGCTAACTAGGCCATTCAAACTGACTTATTTAGGTATGCAGAGCAAATTTTTGAAATAGGCCTATAAACTTGACTCAATTTTTTAAAAACTCCCAACACTAACTATGGAATATGGAAGATCAGGATGGAGACACATTTGAATTGCATAGGAAAGGACTGCGTGCATGTAAAATTCATCTTAATAACAATAATCAATTAGAAACAAAGGAAAACCACAAATCCCTATCTAATCAAAGAATTCTAACAAACAAGACAATGAAATAATGCAATATCAAACAAATAGGAATTAAAATAATTGAAATCAAACTCCCTATTCCAAGATTACATATATCTTCCATTGCTCTTCTCTTCTCTATAGTATGATGGTTCTCAGATATTGTGCTGGTAACCTGCAAGTGACACAAAGATTCGAAGTTTGTGATTCAGAGAAATTATCTAGGATTAAGGAGGAGGAGATTGGATGCTCAATTTATAGATTTTTGGAGAAGATTGATTGAAAGGTGAAATAGATTGATCAAGAGGTGGAACTTAGGTGAACTCACATGCTGATAGTTGATCTGCTGATTGTAGGAGTGAAATTCAATAGATTGAATAGATTAATTGTGTCAACTAATTGAGAAAAAGCTGATTGAGGGAAGAAAAAGAATGATTGGAGGAAATAAAGAGGATGACAAAGAAAGCTTAATTTAGAAAAGCTAACTGAAAGATGGAAATAGAGATTGGAGAGATAAATGATTTAATTAATTAATTTAGCATGTGCTTGCATTTAGAGTTAGATTTTCAATTTAATCTTTGCATGAGATTTATTCAAATAATTGAATTTATTAATTCAATTTAGCATTTGAATATATTTAGAACTTGACTTTGATTTTCAATTTGGTTTTTGAAATAATTTAAAGAAACTATTTAATTATACAGAAATGGAATTTAATTAAATAATAAAGATTATTTAATTTAAAGGAATTAAATCACATTTAATTAAATAATAAATATTTAATTAATATTTAGAAAAGGGTTGAATGATTAGATGATTAGAGATAGAAATTAAGAATTAATTTATTTAAATAATAAAGATTATTTAAATTAGGGAATTAATCAGAATTAATTAAATAATAAATATTTAATTAATATTTAGAAAATGATTAAAATGATTAAATGATGATAGAATAGGAAATAAAAATTGAGAATTAATTTATTTAAATAATAAAGATTATTTAAATTGGGGAATTAACCATAATTAATTAAATAATAAATATTTAATTAATATTTAGAAAATGGTTAAAATGATTAAATGATGATAGAAATAGAAAATAGAATAATTAGTAAGATTATGAAGAAATATGAAATTAGAAGAATAAGATTAATTAACTTAATTAAAGAATTAAAGAATTATTTAACTAATTAGACGAATAATTAGTACATGATCAATGAGACATTTTTAGGTGTCTACATTTTCCCCTCTTTGAGACAATGTCAGAACGACGTTGTTTCAAAGAAAACAAATTTTTTTTTGCCCCAGTATGCCTCGGTGATACTTAGGGTGTAATGCCCCATCGAGAGATTGTTTGTGCATTAAAGACATAGATGATCTCTTGAAAAAACAAGAATGTGAGATGAAAGATAGAAGAATGGTTAGTTGATTAGAAATAGAGTTAAGTCATGTGAAGATGATATTGAGATAGAATATGAGAGAATAGATTGATGAAATAGAATAATGTTAGATGAGACATTTTTAGGTGTCTACAAGGACATATGGGATGTTACAAAGAATGGCTATACTGCTCCTACTCAAGGTCAACCTAATCCACCAACCTTGGCTAAAGATGAGGAAAATGATTGCAAAGCAAACGAAGCACTTTTGAGCGCATTATCAGATCAACAAGTCATGGGATTGTCAGACAGATCTACTGCTAAAACTATTTGGGACAAATTGGAAACATTGAATGAAGGAGATTTCACAGTCAAAATTGCAAAACTTGAATGCTTCCGGGTCAGGTATGAAAATCTAAAAATGGAAGAAGATGAAAGAATTTATGCTTTTATGGAAAAAGTAAATGAAATTGTTTTGGGTATACAATATTGTGGGGGGACCTTAAGTGAAGATGAGATTGTTTTTAAATTTTTAAGAGCTTTGCCATAGGCATATAAAATGAAAGTTATTGCTATAAATGAATTAAGAACAATGCCTAATGCATCAGTATCTAGAGACACTTTGGTTGGAAAACTTTCAGCTTTTGAACTTGAGGAATTTGGTCTTGTTGCTACTATTAAGACTGACCTAGCTTTCAAGGCATAATCATGATCTGCATCATCATCATCATCATCTGAGAAATCTGATTGGAAATCCTTTTATGCAAGAGAACTTGAAGAAAGCAGGAGAGAAAATGAAGAACTGGAAGAGCTTGAAGCACTATTTGCAAGGAAAATGCCTAAACATAACTATCTTGGATGCAGCTAGAAGTATGTTATCTAAAGATAATCTACCTCATGTATATTAGAGAGAGGTAGTAACCACAACAGTCTACACATTCAACAAAGTTCACATCAAAGGTGAAACTGGTAAGACCCCTCATGAACTATGGTTTGGTATTACTCCTACTCTTAAATATTTTAGAATATTTATAAGTAAATGCTATATTAGAAGAGATGAGTATATTGACAAATTTGATCCTAGAAGTGATGAAGGAATATTTCTTGGTTATTCATCTAAGAGCAAGGCATATAGATGTTTTAACAAGAGATTGCAGAAAATTGTTGAGAGTGCAAATGTGAAGATTGATGAACAGTTTAGAGGAAATTCAAGGTACATAGAATCTAAACCAGCAATAGAGATAATCATAAATGAGCCTACTATGAGTACACCAGTATAGAATGGAGATCCAGTTACACTGGCATCATTTGAGGATTCAACAGTCACTGAAGAACAACAACAAGCAAAAACACCCCAGTATGTAAGATTGAATCATTCTGAAGATCAGATAATTGGAAACAAATTTGAAGGAGTTATGACTAGAAGAAGATTGGAAAATGAAGAAGTATGTCTTATTTCACAAATTAAACCTACATCAATTAATGAGGCATGTGAAGATAAATATTGGATTAAAGCTATGGAAGATGAATTGGAACAAATTGAAAGGAATAACACTTGGTCATTAGTTCCCTAGCCTAAAGACAAAAATGTAATTGGAACTAAATGGGTTTTCAGAAATAAACTTAATGAAGATGGTAAGGTAATCAGAAACAAAACAAGATTAGTGTGTAAGGGATATTCTTTGAAAGAAGGAATTGATTACAATGAAACCTTTGCACCGGTAGCTAGAATTGAGGCAGTCAGACTTTTATTGGCTTTTGCAACACACAAGAACTATAAAGTATATCAAATGGATGTTAAATGTGCATTTCTAAATGGAGATCTTGAAGAAGAAGTGTATATTGAACAACTTGATGGATTTTCTTTGACAGATAACAAGGATATAGTTTACAAGTTAAGGAAAGCTTTATATGGACTAAAGCAAGCTCCTAGAGCTTGTTATGCTAGATTGGACAAATATATTTTGAAGCTTGGATACACTAAAGATAATGCTGACAATAATCTATACTACAAAGTGACTAATGATGACATCTTGGTTATTGAAGTTTTTGTTGATGATATAATCTTTGGAGGAGAAGATGGATTGTGTAAAGACTTTTCTAACAAAATGCAACAAGAATTTGAAATGTCTATGATTGGGGAGATAAAATTCTTTTTAGGATTGCAGATTTCACACACTGATAAAGGTATATTCCTATGTTAATCTAAGTAATTGAAGGAATTACTAAAGAAATTTGGTATGGAAAACTATAAACTGGTAAGCACACCTATGACTACAACTGATAAATTATCTTTGAAGGATGAATCAACACTTGTTAATCCGGCTAGATACAAGTCTATGATAGGAGGTTTATTGTATTTGACACAAACAAGACTTGATATTATGAACGCAGTATGAATTGTTTCAAGATTTCAGAGTAATCCTAAAGAAAATCATGAATCAACAGTGAAAAGGCTTTTCCAGTACCTACAAGGCACTACAAATCCTAGTTTATGGTATCCTAGAGATGAAAATTTTGATTTATGTGCATACATAGATGCTAATTGGGCAGGAGATGTAGATGATAGAAAAAGAACCACCGATAGAGCATTTTTCTTGGTAGCAGACTAATTTCATGGTTGAGCAAGAAACAGAGTTGTACAAGTCTATCAACAGCAGAATTAGAATATGTTGTAGCAGCAACTAATTGTACACAAGTATTATGGATCAAACAAATGTTGAAGGACATAAAGGTAAAATGCAAGAAACCTATAACTATTTATTGTGATAATATGGCAGCAATTCATATATCAAAGAACCCAGTATTTCACTCAAAAACTAAATATGTTTCTATCAAATTCAATTTTCTAAAAGAGAATGTTGAAGAAAATGAAGTGAAATTGGTTTATGTGAATACTAAAGAGTAGATTGCAGATATTTTTACAAAGCCTTTTCCTAAGGAGACTTTTGAATATCTCAGAGAGCATCTTGGAGTCCTACCCCCACCAGTAGAGACTTAGACTATTGATGTTTGTCATCAACCGACATAATTAAGGGAAAAATATTTTTTCTAGCTTTGATGAGGAGAGCTACTTCTCAGGGGGAGTAGTTGGTATATTGTAATGAGTTGGTATTTTGTACTTGAATCTGGTTTTGTATTGCTTTGGCATTTGATGTCAAAGGGGGAGAGATTGATATGGAAAAACACATTATCCCTTGGGGGAGAGATTGTTACTTTGGAAAGATTGTTGGAGAGATTGACCACTCTCTGTATTTGTATTTTGATTTCTGGTAAATGATCTCTTTGGGAGATTGTTGGTTTCTGGTTTTTGGCATTTCTGTTTTGGCACTTTGATGGATTTTCCACCTTGTGTTGCCCTCAATGCCAAAGGGGGAGATTGTTGGTATTTTGGATATGTTGATATGGTTTTGTCGTTGATGTCAACACCTGTCATTACTTGTCAACACTTATCAGCACTTGGAGATCATTGGTTTTGGTCACCGGTAAGTCAAAGACTTATGCAAAGTCACCGGTATTTGGTTTACCGACAGATTATATTGTTCATTGGCACTTGGAATGACTTGGAGACTACTTGGTTATGTCAAAGACATTATTTGATCACTTAATTTTGGCAATTTGGTTATTGGACTATTCGGGTTTGCATATTTTCTGTTACCAACAAATAGGTCTAGGTTATGCACCGACAAGCATATCTATTCCAGATCAGCACGACATGTTATGGAGATGATTTATTATTATTGTAAATGCATTGAGCCGACATGATGCATCGAATATTGATTTATTTGTAATTGATTTTATTGTAATATCTTTTAGTGAGCCGACCTATTCAATTGGTCTTAGGTTATGGTATAAATGTAAGATCTCATTTGAGATATTGATATGCGATTGGGAAAAGAATTGTAATAGGGTATATGCAAAAATAAGTAGAGCTATACACACAAACATCATTTGAAGGTTGAAGGAAGGTTTTTGTGAAGGCAATCAGAACTAAACTGGTACTGAATCGAACATATGAAGATGTTATTTTGTGCAGTACATTATCATTGGATTTAACCATCCAATTGTAGTCAATGTGACTCTCATTTTGTGATTGAGCAGTGAGCTCTAGGCAGCTGGCCTTTCTACATGTGCAAACTCCATATTGTATACACATACTATCTGTAGTAGTATCATTTGATTGTGGGCAAGGCTTCCCATCGTGGTTTTTCCCCTTACAGGGTTTCCACATACAAATATTTGTGTTATGTGTTGTGGATGTTATTGTCTTTCTATTTCATGCATTAATCTTTACCGATACTACAATTAACTGATAAAAATATCTACTGACATAAAGTTATGTTTACCAACATTAAGCATTAAGTTTTGGTTAAGTTTATTTTGGTTAAATTTATTGGACAACTGATTCACCCCCCCCTTCTCAGTTGTCTCTGGGACCTAACAACATGAGATCATGGTGCACATCTTGGTTTCGGTGACGTATTTTTGGTTGTGATAATCTAGAAAGTTGGTTCAAGGTTTGAGATAGATTATTTTGTGTTCCCGATATCCAGTGGTATATTGTGTACAACTTTAGAGCTCCAGTATCCGATATTCCAGTTAGGGCAGAGCTATTTTGAGTAATGTGTGTTGTGGATTTGTTGGGATGATTTCGGTGATCAGTTTTGCATTTGAGGTGACTGTGTCGACTTATGGGAAGCATTTTATCATATTTTTTTGGTCCACATTTAGATTTGTGATTGGAGTAAGCCAACATTGGCGGAACATGCTTCATGTTGCGTGTTATGTGGTTTTTGGTGAAGCCAACTTGTGAAAGATTAATTTTTGTATGTATGGATATATAATACCAATTTGGATAATGCATTTGGTGTGTGATATGGTGTGATAAACTATTTTTAAGTGATTGAGCATAGTTTCACGTGCACATTTTGATCTTGGTTGATCTGGTAAGAAGTTATAGAGCAGAACAAAGTAGATAAGTAGATAAGTTGTAGCGGATCATTTTGCACTTAACTGAGACTGATTTTTGGCATAATCAGATGCTATTTTGTAGCTCACTACTTGTTGCAATCAATTTGTAATCTCTTGTAAGGTGGTGAGCCTTCCTCCGGGGTTTTTGCCCTATTTTTGTAACTTGAGCAGTGAGCACTAGGCAATGTGCTTGAATGCAAGTGCATCCCCCTTATGTAATATTTTTTTGCTACTAGCCATAGTGGAATAATATTTGTTGGCATATGTGTAGAGTATGTTGACATGATATTGTATGTTGTCATTGATGTCAATATGATGAAGAATGAATAGGTATATTAAAGTAAGCACTTGCAAGAGAACCGGTATATGTGAAAAAGTGAAGCAGTATGGCTGTCCAAGTGAACCGATATGTTGAAATGTGAACCGGTATATGTGAAAAAGTGAAGCGGTATGTTTGTCCAAGTGAACCGGTATGTTGGAATGTGAACTGGTATATGGAATGTTTTGTATCAAGTTTTCAAATGGTATGACTACCGGTTGGTAGTCTTAGCCTCAGGGTTTCTGGTTGACATGTTATATGCCTATGTGATTCAACCGATGACATTGTGTGATGTGTTAGCATTGTAATGAAGAACAGATTGTGTTGCCACATTAGCCCTATGCACGTGAAGGATCTTGAATGGAGGAGATTGATCCTATCTACCTCGAGAATGTGCAAAGTCTCTGTAAACGGTGGAGAACGCGTGATGGGTTATCAGCCTCCAAGAAGCAATGAAGAATGAACGATGGAGAACGTCTTGAGATCTGTTTAAGATTGTTGTAATTAATGCAATATGATCAACGGTTAGGATTGAACTGACTGAATTGCTTAACCTAAATGTTTACGGTTTAGGGTTTATGCTATCGACCTATTTGTTTCCTATAAGGTTGATGTTGTTTTTCATGTTGAGGTTGTTGGAAAATTTTGTGTGTGTATCTAAGTGCAAAGATACGTGATTCTTGCCAGACCAGATATAAGAATAGATACCTGCAGAGTGTGAGCCCAGAAGGAAGAAACTGAAGCGGATCTGCATTGGCATTGAATGTTGTTACTAGATCATTGTAATACCTGTTGACCTCTAACCACTTCAACAGTTGGAAAATACCTTAATAGGGTAGCTTTAACAGGCTTGCTGCAAATCCTTTAACAGGGTGACTCAAAATCATTTAGTTCTAAAAATCCTCTAACAAGGTAACCTTTAACAGGGCTTAACCCTTAACTGGGTATGTTAGCCATCCCTTAACTGGGTGATCCCTAGCAGGATCGGTTCCTAACATAACCTATTGTAAATTCTTTAACTGGACTAGGCTTCGAACATAGTGGACTTCAAAAGGGTTCAAAGAACAGCTTGTGGGTATTCATCCCCACTGTGGTTTTTCCCAATTGGGTTTCCACATGAAAAATGTGTGTGTTATGTGTGATGCTTTTCATATGATGCTTTTTTATTCTCTATTAAGCGGTAAAGCATGTTGAACCTGTAAGTCTTTACATTTTTGTTAAAGTATTACTAGTGTATGCATATGGGTGAAGTGGAAATAATATGTTAGATTGTGTGGAAAGCTGAGTTATCGGTTTATGACTTTCACCGTGTTTAACCAGTAGTAATCTGGTTTAGATCGGTGTTATTGCTTGCTAGTCAAAGTGTAGGGTACTCAGTCAAACAAGTTCAAGGAAAAGTGTTTTTTTTCAATACTGATTCACCCCCCCTCTCAGTACCGGTTTGGTACTAATTATTCATCATTGATTCAACAATTGGTATCAAAGCATCCTCCAAGTCCTCTGTGTTGTAAGCCTAACTGCTTGAGGTAAAGATCCTACTCTAATGATGAAGAGGGAAGGTCCAAAGTTCAACAAAGACAACTTTAAAATATGGAAGGACATAATGAAGATATACATCAGAAGCATGGGTACTCAACATTGGAACTATGTTGAGAATGCTTAAGTTATCCCTACCAATACTCTCACCGATGATCAAAAGAGAGAGATTCAAGAGAATGGGCAAGTCATGGAAGCCCTAATTAGTAGTTTATCTGACATTGAGTTTATTGATGTTCAGGACAAAGAGAATCCCAAAGAAGTATGGGTTGCCCTTGAGAATATCTATGGTGGTGATGAGCATGTGAAACAAGCTAAGGAAGAAAGCTCTAGGGGAAAGTTTGAAGACATGTGGATGATTCAAGGAGAGACAATTCAACAATATGGAATAAGAATCAAAACTATTGTTGGAGATATCAAGAGCGCAGGTGGTAAAATGGAAGATTCCACTATTGTTAGCAAAGTTTTGAGATCCTTATTACTAGTCTATGCAATAAGGGTTGCTGCTATTCAGGAGTTGAGGTCTGTAGACAAGACAAAGGTATCCTTGGACTCCATAATTGCAAAGTTAATAGCTTATGAGCTAAATAATTATGATGGCAGTATTCAAAAGACTGGATCAGCCTTCAAAGCATCTGTTGCACCATCTAGAAAAGGCAAAGAGGCTAGTACTAGTGGTGAACCAAGACAAAGTAGAGAAATGGATGATGAGGAGATCTTGATGGAATTTGAAGCTCTTCTTTCCAAGAGACTTCCCAAGGGAACTAGTAAATGCAGAGGTAAGCTTCCTTTGAAATGCTTTTCTTGTAACTAGATAGAACACAATGCTATAAACTTCTCTAATGGTGACAATAAGGATAAACTGGAGAGGTTCAATAAGTTCAAAGGAGGAAACCGGAGAAACTATTTTGTAGCAATTGATGAAGGTGTCACTGATGAGGAATTAGAAGATGAAGAAAGTGAAGATATTGTATTTGTAGCGGTTAAGGAAGATGTGTCAGACAAGAAGGCTCTTGTCTCCCGCTTTGATAATTCCAATGAGTGGATTATTGACAATGGTTGTTCTCACCATATGGCTGGTGACCGGAGTAAGTTTCTATCTCTAGAAGAGTATGATGGTGGTGTGGTTCATTTTGGTAATGATGCACCATGTATGGTAAAAGGCAGAGGGTCCATCTCTCTAAATGAAAGAAACAATGCTGACAATGTGTATTGGGTAGAAGGTCTCAGACACAACCTTTTGAGTGTTTCTCAATTGAATAATAATGGACTCACTCTGGAATTCATAAATGGAGTGTGCAAAATCAAGGGAAAGAATGGTGAACTGATGGCTACCGATATGTAGACCAAAGGTAACCTATTTCAGCTAAATGCCAATGTCAGTACATGTCTTATGGCTAAGTTTGAGGATAGCTAGATATGGCATAGGAGACTCTGCCATGTAAACTTTGACAATATTGTGAAGGCCAGTAAGATCAAGGCAATTAGAGGATTGCCTATGCTGAGCAAACTAGAAAATCCTTTGTGCAGAGAGTGTCAACTAGGAAAATGTCTTCCTCAACCTTCAAAGGTTAACCTTTCACTATAGACAATTTACTTGATCTTGTACATACTGATTTGTGTGGTCCTATGAAAACTAGGAGTGTGTAGGGAGATAGGTATTTTATGATTCTTACTGATGATTGCTCAAGAATGATGTGGGTCACATTCTTTAAGGACAAATCTGAATCTTTTGGAAAGTGCAAAGCCTTCAGAGCACTTGTAGAAAACGAAAGCGGTAAGAGGATTAAGTGCTTAAGAACTGATCAAGGAGGAGAATTCACTTCCAGTGAATTCAATAAATACTATGAAGAGAATGGCATCAAGAGGCAACTGTCTACCCCCCAGACTCCACAGCAAAATGGCCTAGCAGAGAGAAACAACCAAACTGTGGTTGAAGCAACTAGAACTATGTTGATCCAAGGAAAGGTTCCTCACACCTTTTGGAGAGAAGCAATGAGCACTACAGTCTACATAATGAACTGGGTACTCATCGAAAAGGGTAAGGACAAAACACCTTATGAGTATTGGACCGGTAAGACACCAGTAGTAAGATACTTCAGAGTGTTTGGTAGTAGATATTATATCAAGAGGAGTGAACATCAGAGCAAGTTTGATGCTAAATGTGATGAGGGAATATTCCTAGGATATTCCACAAAGAGAAAAGCTCTCAAATGTTTCAACAACAGGACTCAAGAATTGTTGAAAGCATCAATGTTAGAGTCGATGAAACCTTTGAGAAATCTGAGGAAATCAGTAGTGAGCAAGCAGGAGATGAACCGGTAGTAACCTTCTAGGAACCGGTTGCAAAATAGCCAAGCACCAGTAAATGTGCTCCTACACCAGTGGATGTTGATGTTGATGAAGATGAGGATGAAGAAGAAAAGCAAGAGGAAACAACTAAGATTATTCCTAGGTATGTAAAGTTGAATCATGATCCAAAGCAGATCATAGGAGACAAGGATGCAAGAATTCTTACAAGAAGAAAGATCAGAAAAAACTCTTGCATGATCTCTGAATTTGAGCCTAAAACATTCAAAGAGGCACATAAAGATAAAGACTGGATTAAGGAAATGGAAGAGGAAATTGACCAGATAGAAAAGAATGGCACATGGTCTTTGGTACCCAGACTGGAGCATAAAAATGTTATTGGCACCAAATGGGTTTTCAGAAATAAGCTAAATGAAGATGGCTCAGTGGTTAGAAACAAAGCTAGATTGGTGTGTAAAGGATATGCCCAAGAAGAAGGAGAAGACTATGGAGAAACCTTTGCTCCAGTAGCTAGATTGGAAGGAGTTTGTATGCTTCTTGCATATGCAGCATTCAAGGGATTCAAAGTATATCAAATGGACATAAAGTTTGCATTCCTGAATGGAATACTAGAAAGAGGAGGTGTATATAGAGAAACCAGATGGGTTTTCCCTATCAGAAGACAATGACATGGTGTGTAGGCTACATAAGGCCTTGTATGGAATAAAGCAAGCACCTAGAGCATGGTATGAATGCTTACACTCCCATCTTGTGAAGATTGGATTTGAGAGAACAAGTGAGGATAGTAATATCTACCTGAAGTTAGAAGGAGATTTGATTCTGATCTGTGAGGTATTTGTTGATGACATAATCTTTAGAGGAGATGACAAGATGAGTCATGATTTTGTAGATGAGATGAAAAAGGAGTTTGAGATGTCACTTATAGGGGAGATTAATTTCTTCATTGGACTACAGATTCAACAAATAAAAGATGGAATCTTTATCATTCAGTCCAAATATGTCAAAGAGGTGTTGAAAACCTTTGGCATGGAAGATAGCAAACCGGTTGGTACACCGATGGTGACCGGTTGTAAATTATCCAAAGAGGATGACTCAGGGTTGGTAAATGAGAAGGAATACTGATCAATGATTAGTAAATTGCACTATGTAGTACATAGCAAACTGAACATTGCACATGCAGTGGGCATTGCTTCACGGTTCTAGAAAAGCCCAAGAGAATCCCACTTGGTAGCAGTCAAGCAGATTCTGAGATATCTAAAGGGAACTCTTGACTATGGATTATGGTATCCATACAGTAATGATTTCAACCTGAAAGTGTTTATAAATGCTGATTGGGCTGGTAATGTGGATGATCGGAAGAGCACAACTGGTGGTGCATTCTTTCTTGGTGGAAGAATAGTCTCATGGATGAGTAAGAAACAAGGCTGTATCTCTCAGTCTACAACATAAGCGGAGTATGTTGCAGTATTTATGAACTGCACCCAGACAATTTGGATGAAGCATGTATTAAATGGCTTCAAAGTTCCTATATCTGAACCAGTAAGTATATTTTGTGACAACACAAGTATGATTAACATCTCCAAGAATCCATTTTTACATTCTAGAACCAAGCACTTTGAGCTTAAATATCATTTCTTAAGGCAAAAGGTTCAGAACAAAGAAGTTGTACTGGAACATATTTCCAGTAAAGAGCAGTTAGCTGGCATATTCACCAAGCCTCTACTGAAGGCTACCTTTACCTATTTGAGAGGTGAATTAGGGGTGCTGCCCCTTCAAGAGGTAAACTAAAGGTGTATGCCCCACATCAGTCAGGACTTACATTGATATATTTTTCTCAGGATTGGTGTGTTGAAGGATGCTAATCCTTAGGGGGAGAAACATAGTAGAACATAGATGCTTATGCCTTCACTTTGGCATTGTTTTCAAAGGGGTATAAGATGTCAAGCGGAGAAGATATCTGCAGTATTCAGGGAGAAGATGTGAAGCTCATAAATATCTTTGTATATTGCCATCAATGCCAAAGGGGAAGACTGTTGGCATATGTGCAGAGTATGTTGACATGATGATATTGTATGTTGTCATTGATGTCAATATGATGAAGAGTGAACCGGTATATTGAAGTAAGCATTTGCAAGAGAACCGGTATATTTGAAAAAGTGAAGCAGTATGGCTATCCAAGTGAACCGGTATGTTGAAATGTGAACTAGTATATGTGAAAAAGTGAAGAGGTATGTTTGTCCAAGTGAACCGGTATGTTGGAATGTGAATCGGTATATGGAATGTTTTGTATCAAGGTTTCATATGGTATGACTACTAGTTGGTAGTCTTAGCCTCAGGGTTTCTGGTTGAAGTGTTCTATGCCTATGTGATTCAACCAATGACATTGTATGATGTGTTAGCATTGTAATGAAGAACAGATTGTGTTGCCACGTTAGCCCTATGTGCATGAAAGATCTTGCATGAAGGAGATTGATCCTATCTACCTCGGGAATGTGCAAAGTCTCTATAAATGGTGGAGAATGCGTGATGGGTTATCAGCCTCCAAGAAGCAGTGAAGAATGAACGATGGAGAAAGTCTTGAGATCTGTTTAAAAATGTTGTAATCAATGCAATATGATCAATGGTTAGGATTGAATTGATTGAATTGCTTAACCTAAATGTTTAGGGTTTTGGGTTTATGCTACCAACCTATCTATTTCCTATAAGGTCGATGTCGTTTTTCATGTTGAGGTTGTTGGCAAATATTGTGTGTGTATCTAAGTGCAAAGATACGTGATTATTGCTAGACTAGATATGAGAATAGATACCTGCAGAGTGTGAGTGCAGAAGTAAGAAACTGAAGCAGATCTGCATTGGCATTGAGTGTTGTTACCAGATCATTATAATACCTGTTGACCTCTAACCACTTCAACAGTTGGAAAATCCCTTAATAGGGTAGCTTTAACTAGCTTGTTGTAAAACCTTTAACAGGGTGACTCAAAATCATTGAGTTCTAAAAATCCTTTAACAAGGTAACCTTTAACAGGGTTTAACCCTTAATCGGGTATGTTAGCCATCCCTTAACCGGGTGATCCCCAGAAGGATCAGTTCCTAACAGAGTGGACTTCAAAAGGGTTCAAAGAACAGCTTGTGGGTATTCACACCCACTGTGGTTTTTCCCAGTTGGGTTTCCACATGAAAAATATGTGTGTTATGTGTGATGCTTTTCATATGATGCTTTGTTATTCTCTGTTAAGTGATAAAGCATGTTGAACCTGTAAGTCTTTACATTTCTGTTAAAGTATTACTAGTGTATGCATATGGGTGAAGTGGAAATAAGATGTTAGATTGTGTGGAAAGCTGAGTTACTAGTTTATGACTTTCACTGTATTTAACCGATAGTAATCTGGTTCAGACCAGTGTTATTGCTTTCCAGTCAAAGTGCAGGGTACTCAGTCAAACCAGTTCAAGGAAAAGTGTTTTTTTCTCAGCACTGATTCACCCCCCCTCTCTCAGTACTAGTTTGGTACTAATTGTTCATCATTGATTCATCAATATTTTGGGTTCGAATCCCAATGTGGTTTTTCCCATTGGGTTTTCCAAGTAAAAATATTGGTGTTATGGTTGTTTGGTTATTTGTTTTGTGTTGTTGCACTTTACTTTCTTTCTTATGCATCTGGTGATTAAAGAATAAACATAACAACTTTGATTCTTTTAGAACACTGATTCACCCCAACCTCTCAGTGTTCATTGATTCCAAAAATTGGTATCAGAGCCTAGTTCCTCTGAGGAAGCCTAACCACTTGAGGAAGGTCCGAGAGATTGAATCAATAGATTCTAGTTTGCAAAGAAAGCCATGTGTCGCACTTGAGAATCTTAATGCAACAAGAAATGAAGTAAGTTCCTTAAAGAGAAACCTAAATGCAGCTAAAGAATTCATTAAGGATTTGAAAGAATTTGAAAGAACAAGTCAACACTTCAAGAGACAAGAGGAAAGAGCTTATGGACAAGCTGAAGGAGAATCAAGACCAAAGCAAAACTAAAGAATGTGAAAAGATTTCTAGAGAGAATGTTGTATTGAAGAATGAGATGCAATCCATTGTAATGAATCTAACTAAGGAGATTGAAGATCGAAAGAAGAATGAAGAAAGTTTGACTTAATCATTGAAAGACAAATCAGATTAATGCTTTTGACTTAACTATGAGAATGATCAGGTGAATCTTGAGTTGATGCAATCTATAATGCCCACACTTAGCAGACTCTTATTCCATTTTGATAGACTCGATTACACATTAATTTTGTTCAATGGATATGATAGACTTTCTTGGATTCACATGATGCATAGATGTATTTTGGCTTTTATATATGCTTCATTGATGATCATTGATAGATATTATATGCTTTGTGACTTTAGAAAAGAAAGGAATGAAGTAATGGATGATCTAATGAAGGAAGCCAATGAAGTTAACTCTCATATTGTTTGTATTCTAGATTGGTGTTTGAAGGATTCAAATGTTGATTTCTCCTTCGATGAAAGAGTCTACCTCAATCCTTTTTTTTAGATGAGTGTGTTTCTATAAATGATTCTCAAGTTGATACTCAAGAACAAGATTTGATGGTTGTGCCTACACAAGTTTCTTCACGTCACAAGCTATATGAAGGTTGTCTTATTCATGGGTTAATGTCTTCCAATCCAAATCATCAAAAGGATCTTTAGATGGAGAAAGTTGATATACTTAACATGATTTTAGAACATATAATTAATATCACAAAAAGTGGTACCCAAATCATTCAGAATAGCCCACAGATTTATGATGAGAGATGATTGTTTGATTTGTTGGACAAAGATGTTTCTCATCTTATACATGTTGATCTTGCTAACCTACTGGGCTTACAGGTATCACATGGATGCATATCACTTTTCTACAGAGGTGACTATTTCTCTTACCCTGTGAATGGCTTTGTATGATCATCCTGGAGAAATTTGAGGTAGGCTTTGCCTATCATGTACATATTTAGTCTAAATTTTTGGTTGTGTTTGTTCCATTTTTGGTTTGTGTCTAGCCTATCCAGTAAGTCTCTCTTGTTCTCTCCTCTTTTGGGTGAATCTATTGCCCACCAGATTATGCATTGGTTTTCAAGATCCTGGGATTCTCTTACATCCTTTACAGTCCTTCTCCCCAGTCAGAGCTAGTTGTTAGCCTAATTTGAAACTTGTTTCAAATGTTGATGAGATATTTAAAAAGGATGTGAGGAATCATTAAACTCTTGAATAAATTTGACTTTTAGTGGCAAGTTGGTTAGTTTACAAAGTTTCTGACAACTAATTTTATTATGAACACACAAGCCTTCAGTGAGATAAGTGATATCGGCAAGTTTGTATATGCTCCAAAGCATCCAGTATATATTCATATAAGTGGCATATTACTCTTAAGGAACAAGTTCTCTTAGTTGCGAAAGAAATTTAACATGGTGATAAGTTTGTGGATGAGCCTAAAAAGTTACAAAATAGTTTACAAAATAGTTACAATCTTTCATCCTTCTTTCAGTCCATCAAAGACATAACCAATTACGAGACCTACACAAAATGGATTTGTTGAGAATGGCCTCAAAACTCTCAAGAAAATGTAGTCTGTAGGAGTAAAAATAAAACAAATTCCATAGCCTTTCTTACATCCTCCCAGGCCATGCAAAACCAGAAAGTCTTGGAACAAGATTTGGACATTCATCAAGAGTTAAAGAATGAGGCAATTCTGGTCAAAGTGTCGCTATTGTAATTGTCATGGTAGACATATGCAAAATGTGAAGCTATAGACAAAGTACCTGAACCATTTACGGAATGCCTCGAAAGAAGATGTCATCTCATGTGTCAAGGACGACATGATATGCACAAAATGAAATTGGTGAAAATTCTTTAGAAACTTTCAAGCAAATGCAATTTTCAGGTGTAAAGTTGTATTCAACAACTTATGCTAGCTTTCCTCCTGCCTCGTGCAGAATGGAAGATTTTGAATAGGTTATGGGCATCCATCAAAATGTCTCAAATCAATGTCATCTCATGACATGCGATGATTGCAAGATATACAAAGATGAAACTTCATAGCAAATGCAATTAGTGGGTTTAAAGTCAAATTTCACAACCACTATTGGCATTCTCCCTACCCGCATAAAAATGGAAGCTTCAAAATGGTGTATGGACATGCATCAAAATATATTGGTATCAATATTTTGTCAGATTATATGGTGCGAATGATATCATAGATATGTATGCAAAATGTATAACCGTGGACAAGGCACCAAGGTTTCATCGAATGTTTTAGTCGCTATTATTTTGACCAACATGAATGAAAAATGTGGAATCATATATGCTCAGCTAAAGTGATTGCCTGAGCTCCTCAAGGGGATGTGATTTAAGGGAATGAAATAAAAAGGTTGCATAATGTGTATACAGAATGTGTCAAGAATTATGGTCTCACCAAATGTACGATTTCATCTTACATGTGACAGATTTAGTGAAATAGATTTGAAAACTTTTGTTTGCCAACATTATTCATGCATGTATCAAAGTTCTCGACGATATTATTAAGAGGTTTTATTAGACTTGTGGTGGTTGTGTGGATACAATCTTCTTTTATTCCCAACAACACTATAGTATGCAGTTGGAACATCATACATGAAGAGAAGTATGAGCAATAAATATTTGACATCTTGATGGACTGGAATTCATTACTCAAAGGTGCAAGTGTGGGAAAGTTTATGATAGTCAAATAATATCCTAACAATTGGATCATCTCATGATACAAGCTCCAATGTTATAGCTTTCAAACATGTAGCTTATGGTAATTTCAAAGGAAGAAAAAAAGAGGATTGAAGGTTGTTGACGTATTGGTAGCCTTGGATGTTTCAATATGTGAAGACACTTTGTAGTGCAATCAAAGAGCTTTTTCATTCTTATGAAAAGGTTCAAGATTATTTGCTCATATAGTTGATGATTACATTCATAGAGTTGATGGTGAAATGGTTACAAAGACCAAAGACGCACATGAAGATGGATAATCACCTCACTTCAATCCTAACTTGAAAGTTTCAAGATGTTCTTTTGAAGAAGTGGCTATGTTACTCATGTAACTTTAAGTTAGAATCTGGACTCGATTCTTGTAAAAGTTAGTTATCCTAACTTGTTTCTAAGGAATAGTTATCCTAACTCATTTATACAAGGATATTTATTTTAAGAAGTTACTTAGATAGTTATCCTAAGTGGATTAGTCAGGTAGTTATCCTAAATGGTTATCAAAAGTTAGTTATCTTAAGTTGCTATTTAGGAAGCTATTCTAAGTAGTTACACAAAATGGTTAGATTAAGTGGTTACCAAAAGTAGTTATGAGTTGGTTACCAAGATCATCATTGCAAGATGCCTATAAATACAAGGCAATTTCATTTGTAAAGGGGAGGACTCTTACAAAAGGGAAGATGCTAGAGAACTTTTGGTTTTTTACATTTGTGCACATAATGCTTTTGAACTTGTATATTTTCAAGAGAATAATGAAGAATGCATTGAGTTTGTATGTCTTAAATGTATTCATAATTTATTATTACTAATTTCTCATATGTTAAATTCGTAATCCATTTTGTGTATTGGTGCAATCCATTGGCTTTCATTTCCAAAATATATACATTTTGATGAAACCAATAATTTCTTGGCATCTTGAAATGTGTGCTAGTATAGCTTATTTCTTCATATGTTGAGGTTTGTTGTCTTTATTTCATCAAAATTGCATATCAAAAACATATCTCATGCTTAAAGCCCTTTTGTAATTGTTATTCATTGTGAATCTCAAATGGTATTTATATGTCTGTCATTAGAGTTTCTCTTATTCACCTTTCTTTGGTTTAGTTTTGTCTCCTTTTTGTAATTTTAGGTAAAAAGTACATAAAAATCCTAAAAACCCCAATCATACAAGGGAGCTGCCCCTCTCAATCACAGAGGAAGATTGTGGGTTCACCACAATCCCTCCAACTATTGGGACGGTTGTCACTACTCTTCGGGCAAACAGGGTCAAGTATGAAGGATAATTCACAATGACAAATATGTTTACCAACAAAATATAAGTTGGAGAGTCCTTATTGATAAGGAGGACTTTGATCAAAGTTCCTATGGAGAAGGAACCACCCCAAAGGATGTCTCTAATCAGAACCATATGCCAATGTCAAGGAAAATGCTGCCAAGTGGTCATTGATTCAGGGAGCAAGGATAAATTAGTGGATATTGAAATGGTTGAGAATTTGAAATTGAAGAAATTACCATATGCTACACCCTATAAGCTTTCCTAGTTAAACAAGGGACAACAAGTGTTGGTGAATGCATAATGTTGGATCGAGTTTCAAATAGGGGGATACAAGGATAAGGTCTTGTGTGACATTATTCCCATGGATGTATGCCACTTGTTTCTTGGTAGAACATGGAAATATGATAGAAATGCCAAGAATGATGGAAGAAATAACACATATGTCATAGAGAAAGGTGGAGTCTCCTATACTCTAACATCATTGAAGGATGAAGACAAAACACCACAAGTGGGATCTAGTGTGATGTTGGTACGAGAAAAGGAATTCATAAAGACCATGGGAGAGGAGGAAATAGGATTTGCAATCATGATCAAGCCAAGAAATATTATGACAACAACAAAGGTTGGTGATTTGCCTACAAAGGTCCAAGATTTGTTGAACAAGTATGTTTACTTGTGGTTGATGAACTCCCAAACTCCCTACCAAAAATGAAGGATATTAACCATCATATTGACTTCATGGAAGGGGCTATCTTGCCTAATAAAGTAGCACATAAGATGACACCACAAAAAAATGAAGAGATTAAGAAACAAGTTTGAGAATTGTTTGATAAGGGGTTAACCAAAGAAAGCCTCAGTCCTTCTGTGGTTCCCACTATTTTAGCACCCAAGAAGGGAGGTGAGTGGAGAATGTGCACTAATTATAGAGCCATAAATAATATTACAATAAGATATATATTCCTAATCCCAAGGATAGAAGATTTTATGGATTGTCTAAGTGGAGCAAGCTACTTTTCCAAGATAGACCTTAAGAGTGGGTATCACCAAATCAGGATCGGATAAGGGGATGAATGGAAGAAAACCTTTAAAACAAATGAAGGGCTCTATGAATGGCTTGTAATGCTTTTTGGTCTCTCAAATGCACCTAGTACCATCACGAGGCTCATGAATGAAGTCTTGAATCCTTTTATTGGTAAGTTAGTAGTGGTTTATCTTGATGATATTTTAGTTTTCAATTCTAGTACAGAAGAAGATTTGCATCATTTGGATTTGGTTTTGAGAAGGGAAATGAGGAGAAACTAATGATAAATCTGAAAAAGTGTGAGTTTATGAAGAAAAAGTTTCTCTATCTTAGGTTCATAGTCACCCAAGGCACATTGAAGATGGATCCCAGTAAGGTGGAAGCAATCCTAAATTGGCCTACACTAAAATTAGTTGTTGATCTGAGAAATTATCATAGATTGACAAGTTTCTATAAGAAATTTATAAGGAGTTTTTTTAGTCATGTATGTGCACCCATTATTGACACCAAAAAGGGAGATAGAAGAAAGACATTTTCTTAGACCAAGGAGGCTGAAACAAGCTTCCAATATTTGAAGAAGAGAGTAGTAGAGTTGTTGGATATTGCTACTAGGATATGTTGTTCTCATTGATATCAACATATTCTTATGTTTTGGTGCTCCGGTGATTATAGAGAGTTGATCTAGTTGGTTTATCTTCTTGGGATGCTGAATCAACTAGAGATACTTCATTCTTTATTGATTTCAGTGATCCAAAAGTTTACTTGATCATATCATTTGATTCGGATTGAGGTTTGGGTTTTTTGTTCAGTGGTTGGCAAAATCTGGTATTTGATCTGTTGTATTCTGGTATGATCATATCTTAATTTACAGATTTGGGAGAGTGTTTTGGATGTTCATGTGTATCTTCATTTCAGATGGTTTGTGATTTGGTACTCCGCAAGTTATCTTTGTAGTCTGAATTGTTGTTGTTAAGTACTCTTGATTGTTAGCGTGTCGATCGATGAAGATTTGAATAAGTGGTATTGGTGCAGCTATTGCAGATGGTTTGAATGTGCTTGTTGGTGTTTCTTGATTATGTCCCATTTATTTTGGTGGTTTGCATTGATCATTGTGCATGTTATTGAATATCTTTTAGGTCTGGTGACATTCTTCATGTTATGCAGTATTTTTCGGTGGTGTAGCATGTTGTGGTTGATCTTAGAGAGATTTCTGGTGATGTTGTGTGCTCAAGGATTTGATTTGGGTCCATTATATATCATCTATGAAATTTTATTGGTCTGGTGGTTAATTTATGTATTGTGTGATGTAATTTTATAATTAGGTGTTGAGGGTTTGAGCCGACCTTGTAGTCAAAGTTGATGAATTGTATAAATAGGTATTATATTCATGTAATGTCTGCATTATCACAGAGTGGTGTATGTACAGATAAGAAAATTCATCTTTCGGTATGGTGTATTGAGCAGAGGATGTTGCAGAGTAGACAAATGTGCTTAACTAGAACTATCATCAAGCATTAGGAGATGTTATTCTTTCTGCTCATCTAAACCAGATTGTAGTTTGAATACTATTGTAAGGTAGTGAACCTACATTGGAAGTTGGAGCCTTTTGGGTCATTTTATTTTGAGCAGTGAGATCTAGGAAATGCTCCTTAATGCACATGCATTCCCCATTATAATATTTACACATACTACTGTAGAGTATTATCACATTGTGGGTAGGTTCCCACCGTGGTTTTTCGCTTTACTGGGTTTTCCATGTCAAAATATTGGTGTTATGTGTGTTGCTATTATTGTGTTTATCTTTATTATTGTTGCAGTTGATTAGATATGAGAATGTTCTTAAATTGATTAATCCGGTGAAAATTGATTCACCCCCCCTCTCAGTTTTCCTTCAATGTTGTTGCCAACAATTGTTATTAGAGATAGATCCTCTGGAAGAAGCTTGACCACTTGAGAAGATCTGGGATGTCAAATTATGTGCTCAAGAAGGAGAGTATGAGATTTGATGGAAATAATTACACAGTATGGAAGGATTGGATGGAAGTTCATTTGAAGTATCTTGGAGAAGAGTATTGGAAGATTACAAAGAATACCTATAATGTTCCTCAAAATGGACCAGTTACTACTGCTAAGACCAAGGATGCTGAACATAACATAAGAGCTAAGGAAGCATTTCTAATTACCTTGACTGATTCAGAAATGACTAATGTGATGGGTTTGTAGAATGTACATGAGATCTGGGAGAATTTAGAGACCCTGTATGAAGGATATAAACATGTCAAAGTTGCTAAGCTATAGAGTTTGAAAGGAGAGTATGAGATATTGAAGATGGGAGAAGATGAGAAAATATCTACCTTTATGGCTAAGGTGAATGAACTTGTCTTAGGTATCACATATGCTGGTGGAACTCTCAAAGAAGATGAGATTGTTGCTAAAGTGCTGAGATCTTTGCCTCCTACTTACAAGCCTAAAGTAGCTACTATTGATGAGATCCTAAGTGCGACTAATATGATAAGATACGTGTTGGTTGGTAAGCTTGTTGCCTTTGAGTTGAGCGAGTTTGGAGAATCACATGGAAAATATGAGATTGCATTCAAAGCCTCTGTACTCGGGAAGCAAAAGGATGATCCGGGAGAGAGTTCATGTTGGGTATCTAGATATGTAAGGGAAAAGAGAGAGATGGAAGAGAAAGAAAGAGAGATAGATAATCTTGAAGCCCTTATTGCCAGAAGATTGCCTAAGGGAGCTGGTAAGTATGATGGAAAGTTACCTTTGAAATGTTTGTCTTGTAATAAGATTGGAAATTTTGCTTCTAGGTGTCCTAAAAGAATGTCTAGGTATGATAAGCATGATAAATATGATAGATCTGATAAGTATGATAGATATGAGAAGCATGATAAGAATGATAAGACCTATAAGCCTAACCAAAAGTACATAAATCAAAAGAGATGTTATTATACTACCGATGAAGGTGTGATGAATGAAGAGTCTGAGAAATGGGAAGTCAGAAGATGAGTTTGTATTTATTGCTATCAAGGAAGATGATCTAGTACTAGTGAATTCTACAAGCTACATTGTTGAGGAAAAAGCTTTGGCTGCTAAGATTGAAGAGAGAGATGAATGGGTAATTGACAATGGTTGTTCACAACATATGACAGGTAATAAAAGAAAATTTGTGAATATGGAAAGGTATGATGGTGGTATAGTGAGATTTGGAGATGATAAAGCTTGTGTGATCTGTGGCAGAGGTTCAATTTCCTTTGATGGTAAGCATAATACTGATGATGTATTGTATGTTGAAGGTTTGAGGCATCATATTTTGAGTGTTGGACATATGGTTGACAAGGGATATGATTTGCAATTCAATAATGGTAAATGCAAGATTCTTAATGCCTCCGGAATAGAGTTTGCATCAGGGACTAAGACTAAAGGTAATATTTTTCACTTGACTACTGGTGAGAAAATTTGTTTGATTGCTCAGATTGATGAAAGTTGGTTGTGACATAGAAGGATGTGTCATGTGAATTTTGACTCCATGATAAGGATAATCTCTACTTAGGGTTTAGATATTTGCCTTGTGAAGCCATCTAATCCAGTATGTAAGGAATGTCAGTTGGGAAAGCTAACAAGAACTACATTCAAAACCAATTTGTATACATCTAATGGTTTATTGGATCTTGTGCATAGTGATTTGTGTGAACCTACAAGAGTGAGAAGTGTGCAAGGTGACATATATTTTATATTTCTAATTGATGATTATTCTAGGATGATGTGGGTTACCTTTCTAAGGGAGAAATCAGAAGCATTGGAGAAATTCAAGATATTCAAAGCTAAGTTGGAGACTCAGACAAGGTTGAAGCTGAAGTGTCTAAGATTTGATAGAGGAGGATAATTTACATCTTGTGAGTGATTCATTATGTGAGAGGAATGCAATTATAAAATAGTTGTCTTCTCCTAGAACCTCAACAAAATGGAGTTGTTGAAAGGAAGAACATAACCATTTTGGATGCTGCTAGGACTATGATGATTGAAGGAAATATTGCACAAAATTTTTGGAGAGAAGCTATTAGCACTATTGTTTACACATTCAACTGGGTGCATATAAAAGGTGATTCTGGTAAGACTCCTTATGACTTATGATTTGGTCGCTTTCTTATAGTTAGATATTTCAGAACTTTTGGAAGCAAATGTTATATCAAGAGAGATGAGGATATAGGAAAGTTTGATGCAAGATGTGATCAAGAAATCTTCTTGGGTTATTCTACTAAGAGAAAGTCCTATCAGTGTTACCATAAAATATTGAGAAAGATAGTGAAGAGTGAAAATTTGAAGGTCGATGAATATCATGGAAAGCAGATCAGAGCATGCAGATATGAGTTTGATGATCAAGATGTTATTTCAAAGCCTGTGCAGATTGAGATCTTAAAGAAGAATGCTCTAGTAGAGACAGTTAATTTGGATATTGCTATTGATGGTGAAGAAGTTCAAGAGCCTAACAATCAAAACAATCAGAAGACTCTGAGGTATATAAGATTGAATCATTCAGAAAAATCAGATTATTGGTGATAAAAAATAAAGGTGTGATGACTAGAAGAAGGATTGTTGCTGAAGAGATATGTTTGATTTCAAAGATTTAACTTAGAGATGTTGTAGAAGCATGTAAAGATGAGAATTGGATAAAAGCTATGGAAGAATAATTGAATCAAATTGAGAAGAGTAACAAATGGGAACTTATTCCAAGACCTAAAGACAAGAATGTGATTGGCACCAAATAGGTGTTCTGGAATAAATTGAATGAAGTCAGTGAAGTGGCTAGAAACAAAGCAAGACTGGTATGTAAAGGGTGTTCATAGATGGAAGGAACTGATTATGAGGAGACTTTTTCTCTAGTAGCTAGAATTGAAACTGTTAGATTATTGTTGCTACTTACAAGAATTTCAAGGTATACCAGATGGATGTTAAGTCAACCTTTTTGAATGGTGATTTGGAAGAGGAAGTCTACATTGAGCAACCAGATGGATTTTCATTATCAGATGAAGGTAACATGTTATGCAAATTAAAGAAATCACTCTATGGATTGAAGCAAGCCCCTAGAGCCTAGTATGCTAGATTGGATAGGTATTTGATGAAGTTGGGATTATTTAAAGGTACTACTGATAGTAATCTATACTTTAAGGTTGATAATGATAACATTTTGATTGTTGAAGTTTTTGTTGATGACATTATTTTTTGAGGAGATGATAACTTGAGTATGAAGTTTGCTAATGATATGCAAAAATAGTTTGATACGTCTATGATAGGTGAGATGGAATTCTTCTTAGGATTACAAATTACTTAGATTGATAAAGGAATTTTTGTTTATCAATATAAGTATGTGAAGGAATTATTGAAGATGTTAGGGTTAGATGATTCTAAACCAGTTGGAACTCCTATGGTGTCTGGATGAAAGTTGTCTAAGTATGATAAATCTCAAAAAGTTAATTAAACTTCGTATAGATCTATGGTTGGTGGATTGTTACACTTGACTCAGACTAGGCCAGATATTATGCATGATGTTTGTCTTTGTGCTATATTTCAATCTTATCCTAAAGAGAGTCATGTTACTGTTGTGAAGAGGATTTTTCAGATACTTGAAGGGGGAAATTAACTATGGTTTATGGTATCTTAAGAATGATGACTTCATGCTATGTTCTTATAATAATGCTAACTAGATAGGTGATGTGGATGACCAGAAAAGCACTATCGGTGGAGCTTTCTTTCTAGGAAAGAAGTTGGTTTCATGGTCCAGTAAGAAAGAAGATACTATATCTCTATCTACTGCTGAAGCTGAATACATTGCACAACTATACTCAGGTATTTTGGATGAAGTAGATGTTGAAAGATATTAGAGTTGTTTATGATGAGCCTACTATTATATACTATGATAATTCAAGTGCTATCAATATTTCCAAGAATCTAGTACTGCATTCTGAAACAAAGCGTATATCAATTAAGTATCGTTTCTTGAGGGAGAAAGTCAATGATGAAGAATTGAAATTGGAGTATGAGTCTACAAAGGATCAGATTTCAAATATATTTACTAAACCTCTGTGTGCAAATATATTTGTCTATTTGAGAGACAATTTAGGGGTCTCTGCCCCTCTTGATGAAATCTAGGTGCATGGAGATGCATCAATCTGATGGACTTAAGATGTTGGCATTATGTGAACCGGCATGAAGACATAATGATATTGTATGTTGTCATTGATGTCAATATGAGACATGGTGAGAACTGGCACATGTGATAAGTGAAGAGAGAGGAACCGGCATATGTATGAACAGGTTTATATGCCAAAGTGAAGTGGCACATTTGTTCAAGGTGAACCGGCATGTATTTATGGGAACCGACACATGGAAGCATTGTATGGCTACCAGTTGGTAGGTAGCTTCCACTTTAGGGTTTCCAGTTGGAGCACCTCAAGTGACTCAATCGGTAATCTTCATGTGATGAGTTAGCAATATGATGGAGGATAGATCGTGTTGCCACATAAGCTCTGTGCACATGAAGGATCTTGCATGAAGAAGACAATTCCTATCCACCTCAGGAATGTGTGAAGTCTGTCAAATGGTGATAACGCGTGATGGGTTATCAGTCACCATGAAAACGGTGGATAATAGATGATGGAGAATGCCTTGAGATTGATTCAAGATTGTGGCATTTAATGCAGTATGATTCAACGGTCAAGATCGAAACATTTGAATTGCTTAACCTAACATGTTTAGGGTTTAGGGTTTTTTGCTACCGACCTGTATGTTTCCTATAAGGTCAATGTTGTGTTTCTTTCTGAGGTTGTTGGAAAAATTTGTGAGTGTGTATCCAAGGGAAGTGATACGTGATTCTTGCCAGACCAAAGGAAAGAAGAGATACCTGCAAAGTGAATGTGCAGAAGGAAAAGAGGAACCTAAACGGATCTGCATTAGCATTAAGTGTTGTTAACAGATCATTGTAATACCTGTTGATCTCTAACCACTTCAATAGTTGTAAAATCCCCTAACAGGGTAGCCTTAATTGGCTTGATTCAAAATCCCTTAAATCGGGTGGTCTTAACCAGCTTGTTTCAAATCCCTTAACCGGGTAACTCGAGGCTAATGAGTTCTGAGAAGCTTGAGAAGCTTAGGAGATCCTTTCAGCTATTGAGTTCTTGAAATCCTCTAACAAGGTGACCCTATTGGGTTTAACCCTTAACCGAGTATCCCTTAACCGGGTGATCCCTAACAGGATCGGTTCCTACCAAAACCAATTGTAATGTCCTTAACCGGACAAGGCTCCTAATAGAGCGGACTTCCAAAGAGTTCAAAAAGTAGCTTGTGGGTATTCATCCCCACCGTGGTTTTTCCCACTTGGGTTTCCACATGAAAAATATGTGTGTCATGTGAAGTGCTTTTGTCTTGTGATGCTTTGTTTTATTTGTTAAGCACATGAAGGTTCTATGTTTTATGCCTATCTATAAAACATATTGGACTCACTATTGTGAAGATCTGATGGTTAAGTTTATTTGTTTATCCATGAGAATATAATGTTACTATAGTATTGAGCTAAGAGGAAAGCTTATTGAGTGACCGGTTCATGACTGATTGAGCTGCACTGGATGTTACCGGTTGCACTCTGTTTTATCGGTATCCTTGTTTGTCAGTCTTTTGGAGTATTTGCTGTCAAACCGGTTTTGGATTGTATTTGTGTTTGTACTGATTCACCCCCCCCTCTCAGTACCGGTTTGGTACTAGTGGTTCATCATTGAGTTATCAATTGGTATCAGAGCGCCTCCAGGTCCTCTATGTTGTAAGCCTAACCGCTTGAGGAAAAGATCCTAGACAAATGATGAAGAGGGAAGGTCCAAAAATAACAGGGAAAATTTTGGTATATGGAAAGACAGGATGAAGATATTCATCAAAAGCATGGGTGTTCAACACTGGAGTTATGTTGAAAATGTATATGTTGTTCCTACCGGTACTCTCACTGATGACCAAAAGAGAGAGATATAAGAAAATGGGCAAGTCATGGAAGCCCTCATCAGTAGTCTATCTGACATTGAGTTTATTGATGTTTAGGACAAGGCAAATCCCAAAGAGGTATGGGATGCTCTTGAAAATATCTATGGTGGTGATGAGCATGTAAAACAAGCTAAGGAAGAGAGCCTGAGAGGGAAGTTTGAAGACATGCGGATGGTTGAAGGAGAGACCATTCAATAGTATGGAATAAGAATCAAAACAATTGTTGGAGAAATAAAGAGTATAGGTGGCAAAATAGAAGATTCCACTGTGGTAAGCAAAGTCCTGAGATCCCTATTGCCGGTCTATGCAATAAGGGTTGCTGCTATTCAGGAGCTGAGATCAATAGACAAGTCTAAGGCATCCTTGGACTCCATCATAGCCAAGTTGACAGCCTATGAACTGAATAGTTTTGATGGCAGTGTTCAAAAGACAGAATCAGCTTTTAGAGCCTCTATTATACCTTCCAGAAAAGGAAAAGAGGCTAGCACTAGTGGGGAACCTAATCAGAATAGAGAAATGAAGGATGAAGAGTTTCTGATCAAATTTGAAGCTCTTCTTGCTAGGAGATTTCAAAAGGAACTGGTAAATACAAAGGTAAGCTCCCTTTGAAATGTTTCTCCTGTAACCGGATAGGACATATTGCTATGAACTGTCCTAATAATGACAATAAGGACAAACCGGAAAGGTTCAAGAAATTCAAAGGAGGGAACCAGAGAAACTATTTTGTAGCAGTTGATGAAGGTGTCACAGATGAGGAATCAGAAGATGAAGAGAATGAAGACATTGTGTTTGTTGTTGTAAAGGAAGATGTGGCAGACAAGAAGGCTCTTGTCTCCCGGTTTGAAAATTCAAATGAGTGGATCATTGACAGTGGTTGTTCTCACCATATGACTGGTGATCGGAGCAAGTTTCTATCCTTAGAGGAGTATGATGGTGGTGTGGTTTGCTTTGGCAATGATGCACCATGCATGGTCAAAGGCAGAGGGTCCATCTCTTTGAATGGAAAAAGTAGTGCTGACAATGTGTACTGGGTTGATGGTCTCAGACACAACCTTCTAAGTGTTGCCCAGTTAAATGACATTGGTCTCACTCTACAATTCAAGAATGGAGTTTGCAGAATCAAAGGTAAAGATGGTAAATTGGTAGCCACTGGCATGCAGACTAAAGGTAACCTATTTCATCTAAATGCAAATATAAGTACATGTCTTATGGCTAAGCTTGATGATAGTTGGATATGGCATAGGAGATTCTACCATGTGAACTTTGATAACATTGTGAAGGCTAGTAAGATCAAGGCAGTTAGAGGGTTGCCGGTGCTGAGCAAACCGGATAATACCTTGTGTAGAGAATGTCAATTGGGGAAAATTTCTTCCTCAACCTTTAAAGGTAAATCTTTCACTGCTGACAACTTGCTTGATCTTGTGCATACTGATTTATGTGGTCCTATGAAAACTAGAAGTGTGCAGGGTGATAGGTACTTCATGATTCTCACTGATGATTGCTCAAGAATGATGTGGGTCACATTCTTGAAAGATAAGTTTGAAGCCTTTGGGAAATTCAAAGCTTTCAGAGCATTAGTGGAGAAGGAAAGTGGTAAAAGGATCAAATGTCTCAGAACTAATCAAGGAGGGGAATTCACTTCCAGTGAATTCAACAAGTATTGTGAAGAATTTGGCATCAAGAGATAGCTGTCTGCCCCCCAGACTCCACAACAGAATGGCCTAGCAGAGAGGAATAACTAGACTGTGGTTGAAGCAGCTAGAACCATGTTGATCCAAGGTTGCCCACACCTTCTAAAGAGAAGCGGTGAGCACTGCAGTCTACACTATGAACCGGGTACTCATCAAAAAGGGTAAGGACAAAACTCCTTATGAGTATTGGACTGGTAAGACACCTGTGGTTAACTACTTTAAGGTATTTGGTAGCAAATGTTACATCAAGAGGAGTGAACATCAGAGAAAATTTGAAGCTAAATGTGATGAGGGGATATTTCTAGGATATTCCACCAAGAGTAAAGCTTTCAAGTGCTACAACAATAAGACTCAGAGAATTATGGAAAGCATCAATGTAAGAGTTGATGAATCCTCTGAGAAAACTGAGGAAACTGGTAGTGAGCAAGTTGTAAATGAACCGGTTGCAACCTTCTGGGAACCAGTTGTCAGTCAACTGAGTACCAGTAATAGTGTTCCTAAACCGGTGAATGCTGATACTATTGAAGATGAGGATGAAGAAGAAAAGCAAGAAGAACCAGTTAAGACCATTCCTCGGTATGTCAAGATGAATCATGATCCCAAGCAGATCATAGGTGATAAGGATGCAGGAATCCTTACTAGAAGAAAGATTAGAGAAAACTCATATATGATCTCTGAATTTGAGCCTAAGTCATTCAAAGAGGCTCATAAAGTGAAGACTAGATCAAGGCAATGGAAGAAGAACTTGACCAGATAGAGAAAAATGGTACATGGTCCTTGGTACCTAGACCTGAGCATAAAAATGTCATTGGCACCAAATGGGTGTTCAGAAATGAGTTGAATGAGGATGGCACAGTGATTAGGAATAAAGCCAGACTGGTATGCAAAGGATATGCTCAAGAAGAAGGTGAAGACTATGGGGAAACCTTTGCTCCTGTAGCCAGATTGGAAGGAGTTCGTATGCTTCTTGCATATGCAGCTTTTAAGAGGTTTAAGGTATATCAAATGGATGTAAAATCTGCATTTTTAAACGGTGTACTTGAAGAGGAGGTGTATATTGAGCAACCAGATGGGTTTGCCCTATTTGAAGACAGTGACATGGTATGTAGGCTACATAAAGCATTATATGGTCTAAAGCAAGCACCTAGGGCATGGTATGAGCACCTACATTCCCATCTTGTGAAGATTGGATTGTATGACTACATTGATGTATTTGTGGTCTACATTGATCATTGTGTGGATTATTGAAGATCTTTTAGGTCCGGTGATATTCTTTGTGTTATGCAGTATTTTTGGTGGTGTAGCATGTTGTTGTTGATCTTGACAAGATTTCTAGTAATGTTGCATATTCGAGGATTTGATTTGGGTCCATGCCATGTCTTCTATAGAATGGTATTGGTCTAGTAGTTAATTCATGTATCATGTGATGTAATTTTATAATTAGGTGTTGAGGGTTTGAGCTGACCTTGTAGTCAAGGTTGATAAATTGTATAAATAGGTGTTATATTCATGTACTTTAGGCATGGTGGTTGTGTCTACATTATTAGAGAGTGGTGTATGTGTGGATAAGAGAATTAATCTTTTGGTATGGTGTATTAAGCGAAGGATGTTGCAGAGCACATAAATGTGCTTAACCAGAACTATCATCAAGAATTAAAAGATGTTATTCTTTCAGTTCATCTAAACTGGATTGTAGTCTGCATATTATTGTAAGGTAGTGAACCTTCCCTGAGGGCTGGAGCCTTCTAGTTCATTGTATTTTGAGTAGTGAGCTCTAGGAAGTGTGCCTGAATGCATGTGCATCCCCATTATAATATTTACACATACTACTGTAGAGTATTATCTCATTTTGGGTAGGTTCCTGCTGTGGTTTTTCCCTTAACCGGGCTCTCCACATCAAAATATTTGTGTTATGTGTGTTTCTATTATTGTGTTTATATTTATTTTTGTTATAGTTTATTAGATATGAGAATATGCTTAAATTTATTAATCCAGTGAAAACCGATTCACCCCCCCTCTCAGTTTTCCTTCATTGTTGTTGCCAACAAGAGAAACCCATATTACCCTTACCAAATTTCAATAAGGTGTTTTCTATTGAATGTGATGTTGGTGGCTATGCTATAGTGGCAGTCTTGAGTCAAGAGGGTAGGCCTATTGCGTTATTTAGTGAAAAAGTCAATGAGGATAAGTAGAAATACTCCCCATATAATCTAGAGATGTATACTATAGTTCAATCTTTAAAGAAATGGAGACACTACCTTATTCCTAAAGAATTTGTGGTCTATATTGATAACCATGCTCTCCAATTCCTTAATAGCTAAGAGAAACTCAGTCATAAGCATGTCAAATAGGTGGAGTATTTATAAAGTTTTACCTTCACCATCAAACATAAGAAGGGGCAGTCAAACAAGGTGGCTGATGCATTGAGTAGAAGGACACTAATGGTGTAGGAGATCCAATTGCAAAGTGTAGGGATTGAAGCACTAAAAGTTATGTATGTAGATGAAGTTGATTTCAAGGAGATTTATACATCTTGCAACCAATCTAATGGTGTTTCTCATTAAATAAGTTATGATTTTTTGATTCAAGAGGGTTTGTTATTCAAAGGGGCCAACTTTGTGTGCCTAAATGTTCCATGAGAGATAATATCATAAGAGAGAGGTATTGTGGTAGTTTGGCAGGTCACTTTGGTATTGATAAGACCTTGGAGCAGTTGATAAATCATTATTTTTGGCCTAAGATGCAAACTGATGCAATAAAATTTGTTGAGAAATATGTTATTTGTCAAAGGGAAAAAGGGAGTAGCACAAATGTAGGTTTGTATCAGTCTCTTCCTATTCCAAATAGGCCTTGGGAGTCTACAAGTATGGATTTTGTAATGGGTTTACTAGGAACACATAGAGGTTTTGATTCCATCTATGTTGTAGTTGACCGATTTTCCAAGATGGTACATATAATACCATCCAAGAGCACCAATTATGCCTCTTATATTGCTCGTTTGTTCTTCAAAGAAGTAAGAATTCATGGTTTTTCTTTGAGCATTGTTTATGATAGGGATAGTAAGTTTGTTGGGAATTTTTGGAGAACTTTATGGAAGAAAATTGGCACTAACCTTAGTTTCAGTTCTACTTGCCATCCTCAAATTGATGGGTAGATTGAGGTAGTTAATAGGAACCTTGGATACCTCCTAATATGTCTAACCAAAGAGCATTCTACTCAATGGGATTTGACCTTGCCTTGCAATTAGAGTTTGCATACAATGATTTAGTGAATAGGAGTGTGGGTAAGAGTCCTTTTGAAGTTGTTTATGGTTTGTAGCCTTGAGAGGGTCTTTGAGTTGAGGGATATTGATGTAATGGAGAGGATGACTACTAAAGGTCAACAGTTTGTTGTGGCTATGAAGGAGATTCATCAACAAGTCAAGGATCACCTACAAAGAAGTGTTGACAAATACAAGCAAAGGGTTGATGCACAAAGGAGAGAAGTCAATTTCAAGGTTGGAGATTTGGTTCTAGCCCACCTTAGGAAGAAGAGTTTTCCCAAGGGACAATACTCCAAGTTGCAAATGAAGAAGATGGGGCCTTGTAGGTTGTTCAAAAGTTTGGTCCCAATGCACATGAAATTGAGTTACCAAATGGGATTGGTATTTCACCTATATTTAATGTATCTGAATTGTACCCTTATACAAGGGATGTTGTTGTAGGTAATAGAGAAGGTTCACAAGCATTTTAAGATGTTGAATGGATCCAAGACCTTCCACCTAGGATACCTATGAAGTTGGAGTGTATTATTGACACTAAGGAACTCAAGAAGATAAGGATAAAGGCCTATTTTAAGTACTTGGTCAAATGGAGGGGTCTTCCTATGGAGGTTACTAAATGGATATTTGTAGATGATATTATCATGGATATACTACTGTGACCCTACACTCAAGCGGGAATTATCTTTTCTTCCCCTTGGGTGTTATGATGTAGGGAGATCAGGAGCCTCATAAGCATGCACGATGTCACTTTTTGGTTTTTAGTGTGTTTAGGTGTTTTTGAGTCTAATAAGGTCCTTTGAGACCATTTGGGATCCTTCTAATCTATTCTGGAAAGTTATAGGTCATTTGGTTAAAATTTGCTACAAAATTGTGAGGGTTGTTATATTGATGTTGGACCAGCAAGTTGATGCGGCTTGCTGCTATCATTTATTCCATGTTGATGAATATTTGGTTGCCTTACCTTGGCTTGATGTTTATTCTGAGTATGAGGCTCAAGGTTGCTTACTTGTTAATATGGCTTTTTGGATGTTCAAGCTTATGAGTATGTTTATGGCTGCATAATGATGATTTTGGTTTTCTGATTTGTATTTGATTTAGAGCCTCCTACCTTTTGTTTTTTTGGGAGTGTGATAGGTGGAGTGGGCTTTCATCTGATGACCAAAGTCATGAGAGATAAGAAGTTAAGTTGATAAGCTTTCTGTCTAGACTTCTAGGGCACATGGGGGTTTTCTTAATGACAAGCAAGTGATAACTTAAATAAAAAATTAGTCGGGCTGGGTTACTAGGACTCACCTAGCAAGATAATGAATAGTTTTGAGCCTCATGACTTGATCCAAGGGAGGATGTTTTAGGATAAGCATTAGAAGGTTGTGAAGGTGGTAAGTCAAATCTCCCTTGATTCTCTCATGGGTAGAAATGACTCCATATGTCTATCGGGTTTATGCTATGAAGAGTTGTGTTGGCAATATTATGGGGGAAGATATCATGTGATGAAACTCCTCTCGTACATGTGTCCTTGCTTGAGATGTATTGATGCCTTGTTGATTTGTGCACCTCTAGGAGTTTCTATTTGTGCTTTCTTGTGATTGGTTCTTGCTTGAGTGTTCTTGTATTTTTTAGTCTCTTTGGTTTTAAGTATCAGCCTAGATGTAGAGTGTGTTGGCCATTTGGTGGAATTGATTGTGTTGCATTGATGTTTTGTCATTGATGCCAACAATAGCTATTTGGATGCTTTACCAACACCCTTCTAGTCCCGGTAGATTGAGTGGTTCTGGTTTATTTGGATCTGACATGATCCGGTAGGCTTCGGTATAGTTTGGTGATGCAATTGGCTTGTTCATGATACTCATGCTAATATTCGGTCAGTTGGTTTTGGTCTGGTGATCGAATGCTATCCTTCTTTCTTAGAAGCTTAGTTTCTAGTTCTGACGAGGGTTTCACCGGCAAAGATTTTCATGAAGATCTTTGATAAATTTCATAAATGGTGTTGGTACAGCTTCTAGTGGACTTTCAAGATGTTGTTGGTCATCATGTTCGAGACTTGGCGGATGGAGATCATTACTGTAGCGTGTGGACCTATACTAGGTCCTGGTTGATCTAGGTTATGGACTGACTTTAATGTAATGTGTGGATTGGACCTCCCTATGTGTTTCCAGGATGTCTTATGTGTTGGATATTATTTGTTTGGTCTAAGGTCGACATGGTTTGTAGTTATGTAATTGGTTTATTATCTGGTGGCGGACCTAATTATTTATGGTCGAAGGTTTGCATATATAGATTTAAGATCTCATTGTAGATCATCATGATTATGTTAGAGGTCATGGTCAAGGAATGTAATGTGCGAATAATGTAATATCATTCAGGTAGAGGATTTGGTCGATCATTGGGTCTATGTAAGAGGATTTAGTCCTTCGATATTAAGCCTAATCGAAACTATACTCAGGCATAGGAGATTCTATCTTTTGCAGTTCAACACTTCTCCAGATTGTAGTCTGGATTTTTATGTAGTCAGTGATGCTCCTTTTGTGATGAGTAGTGTGCTCTAGGTTGTTGGCCTTCCTCCAAGTGCATGCCCCTCAATTGTAATTCACATACTTATTGAAAAGTATTATTTGACTGTGGGTAGGCTTACCACTGTGGTTTTTCCCTTTATCAAGTTTTCCACGTACAAATGTTGGTGTCATTTGGAGGGTATTTATTCTATAATTATTTTTTATGCTTAATTGGTTTAACTTCTATTCTAGTATTAATGTTTTAGGTTTCAGTATTAAAATTTTAAATTGCTAATAGTTCCGGTAATCTGTGACAACTGATTCACCCCCCCTTTCAGTTGTCTTCCGGTTATTTGAACCGTCTAACAATTGGTATTAGAGATTTGGTCCTCTCTACAAAAGCTTAACTACTTGAGGAAGATCCTATGGTGACTAACATTCAAGTTCATCCAGTTCTTCTAGAGCTATCTTTTGGAGGGATATTCCAAGGCTTGATGGAACAAATTACACAGTATGGAAGATTTGGATGTAGACTCATTTGAGATGTATTGGCAAGGAGATTTGGGAGATCACACAGAATGGTGTCATACCTTATAATCCAGGATCTAGAAATCCTCCTCTAGAAAACCTGGACAAGAAGATTGAGAATGATTGTAGAGAAAGAGAAGCCCTCTTGTGTGCACTTTCTGATTAACAAATAATGGGATTAACCGACAAATCATCTGGAAAGGCTATATGGGCTAAGTTGGAGAATCTTCATGAAGGTGACCCTATAGTGAATATTTCTAAACTTGATGGTTACTAGGTGAGATATGAAAACCTTAAGATGGAAGAAGATGAAAGGATTATTGCATTCATGGAATGGGTAAATGAGATTATTATGGGAATTCAAAGTTGTGTTGGAACTCTGAGCAAGGGTGAAATTGTTTCTAAAGACTTGAGAGCCCTACCACTGGCTTATAAAATGAAGGATACTGCTATTAATGAATTGAGAACAATGGTCAATACATATGTCAACAAAGATACTTTGGTTGGGAAACTATCTTCTTTTGAGCTTGAAGAATTTGGACCTTTTGGAGTTGTGAAGACTGAACCTGCTTTTCATGCATCTACATCTACAATCGGTAAGCAAGACTGGAAAAATTTATATACAAAGGAATTAGAAGATATGAAGAGAGAAGATGATGAGTTTGAGCAACTTGAAGAACTATTTACTAGAAGAGTACCGAAAGGACTGATAGGAATGAAGTATAAAGGAAAATAACCTTTTAACTATTTTGTATGGAATGAGATTGGTCATTTTGCATCTAGATGTCCTGAAAGGAATTCAAGATTTGAAGAAAGAGCTAGAAGATCATTTAAGCCTAACCCTAGATATCAAAACAAGTACAAGTATAAGAAAAATAGACAAATCATGCTACATAGCGGATGAGGAAGGCATTACTGATTCTGATGATGAATCAATAGAAGACTTTGTTAATGGTTCTGACAATGGGAAGGAATGGGTGTTCCTGGCTATCAAAGAAGATGTTCCAGCACTAGAAGAGAATGTACCTGAAGAGAAGGCACTTGTTGCTAAAATTCAAGACAAGGATGAATGGGTAATTGACAGTGGTTGTTCACATCATATGACTAGAGATAAAGGGAAGTTTCTATCTTTGCAAGAATTTGATGGTGGTCTAGTTAGATTTGGAGATGACAAAGCATGTATGATCAAAGGAAAAAAAACTATATTATTGGATGGTAAGAACAATACTGACAATGTTTATTATGTTGAAGGTTTAAGGCATAATCTTTTGAGTGTAGGATAATTGGTAGATAAGGGATTTCAATTACAGTTCAAGGATGGAAAATGTAAAATCATTAACAGATCTGGTTTGGAGATTGCAACCGGTACATGACAAAAGGTAACATATTTCATTTAAACTTTGATGAGAAGACATGTTTGATTACACAAATTGATGAGAGTTGGCTATGGCATAAAAGGCTATGTCATGTGAATTTTGATTGCATTGCGAAGATTAGTTCAACTAAGGCAGTTAGGGATATACCTAAGATTATGAAGCCCTATAATCCGATATGTAAAAAATGTAAAATGGGTAAACAAGTTAGAACCTCTTTTAGGAGTATACAAGATAAATCAAATGATGTTCTTGATCTTATTTATACTTATTTGTGTGGCCCTGCTAGAGTTAAAAGTTTTCAAGGTGATAGATATTCCATGCTAATCAATGATGATTATTCTAGAATGACGTGGGTTACTTTTTTAAATAAAAAATCTGAGGCATTTGAAAAGTTTAAAATATTTAAGGCTAAAGGGGAAACTGAGACAATATTGAAGATTAAATGTTTGAGGCTAGATCATGGTGGAGAATTCACATCCGATGAATTTAACAACTTTTGTGAGAAGCATGGTATAAGAAGAGAAGTTTTTGCTAGACACCTCAACATAATGGATTTGTGGAAAGGAAGAATAAAACTATCTTGGATGTTGCTAGAACAATGATGATGGAAGCTAGTCTACCTCATATCTACTAGAGAGAAGCAATGAGCACAATGGTTTATACATTCAACAGAGTACATATCAAAGGAGAAACCGGTAAGACATCTTATGAATTAAGGTTTGACAATACACCTATAGTTAAGTATTGTTAGGTCCCGAAGAAAACTAAGAGGGGGGGGGGGTGAATCAGTTGTCTAATAAATTTAAACCAAAAACAAGTTAACCAAACTTTATGCCGGTAGACATATTATTAGTTAATTGTAGTATCGGTAAAGATTAATGCATGAAACAGAAAGATAATAACATCCACAACACATAACACCAATATTTGTACTTGGAAACCCTATAAGCAGAAAAACCGTGGTGGGAAACCTTACCCACAATTAGATGATACTACTGCAGATAGTATGTGAATACAAATGGGGTCAGTACCTGCAAAAAGGCCAAGCGCCTAGAGCTCACTACTCAAACACAAATAGGAGTCTCATTGATTACAATCAGATGGTTAAATCCAATAATGATGTACTACTCAAAATAGCATCTTCATATGCTGGATTCAGTACCAGTTCAGTTCTGATATGCCTTCACAAAACCTTCCTTCAACCTTCAAATGATGTCTATGTGTATAGCTCTGCTTATTCTCACATATACTAAATTACAATCCTTCTCACATTCGCATTTCAATCTTACAAATAAGATCTTACATATATCATAACCTAAGACCAATTTTAGTAGGTCAGCTCTAAAAGATATTACAATAAAAAAAATTTACAAGTAAATCAATAACCAATGCAATATCTGATTCAACATGTCGGCTTAATGCATTTACAACAATAATAAATCATCTCTAAAGTGTGTCATGCTGATCTAGAATAGATAAGCCTGCCGGTGCTTATTCTGGACCTATTTGCCGGTAACAACAAATATGCAAACTCTAATATACCAATGAACAAATCTTCAAGGCAAAGTGTCCAAATGATGTCTTCAACATAACCAAGTGTTTTCCATGTCATTCCAAGTGCCGATGAACAATATATCCTTTTGGTGTACCAGATATCGGTGACTATGCATAAAGTCACTTGCTTGCTAGTGAACTTTTACCAATTATCCAAAGTGCCAAAGTTGATAAGTGTTTAATAGGTGTTGACATCAATGAAAAAACCATATCAACATATCCATTCATAATTTTTGATAGTAAATGTTATATCAAGAGAGATGAAATCATTGGGAAATTTGATTCTATATGTGATGAAGGCATATTTCTTGGTTATTCTAATGAAAGAAAAGCATATATATGTTATAATAAGAGATTAAAGATAATTCTGGAGAGTGCTAATGTCAAAGTAGATGAGCTAAACAGAAGTCAAATCAGAGTTTATGAGAAGGAACCGGTAGTGGAAATGATTATATCTGAACCAGTAGCACCTTTATCGGAACAAAGTGTTGAACAAGTTACTCCGGCAGTATGAGAGAATTCTACAGTAATTGAAGAACATGGAAGAGGAACAACAAGTCATAAGAGTCCTAGGTATGTGAGATTGAATCACTCAGAAGATCAGATAATTGGGGATAAGAGCAATGGAGTGATGAAAAGAAGAAGACTGACAACTAATGAGGTATGTTTAATTTCACAAGTTGAACCGGTATCAGTAATTGAGGCATGTAAAGATAAATATTGGTTGAAATCTATGGAAGAAGAATTAGATCAGATTGAGAAAAATAGCACATGGATCTTGGTTTTTAGGAATAAATTGAATGAGGATGGTCAAGTTATAAAGAATAAGGCTAGATTGGTTTGTAAAGGATATTATTAGAAGGAAGGAATTGATTATGGAGAGACTTTTGTGCCTATAGCTAGGATTGAAGCTATAAGATTATTTCTTGCCTATGTTGCTTATAAAAACTACAAGGTTTATCAGATGGATGTTAAGTGTGCATTTTTTAATGGGGATCTTGATGAGGAATTTTATATTGAGTAACCTGATGTTTTTTCACTATCAGATGATACAAATATGGTTTTCAGGTTAAGGAAATATTTGTTGGCATTTTTGATGTTTATGTTGTGATTGTCATTGATGGACACACACTTGCATTGAGATCCCCTTTATATGTATAAGCTTAAGCTCAACCGGAATATTTTCCAACCGGTATGATGTATTATAGTTTTTAGACTATTGGTGTTTTGCAGAATGTGTTTACTGGTCTGAAGCGGCATGTCAACCCCAAGCAGTTTATGGATCCCAAGCGTTACAAAGGATCAAAGCGATAGAACACACATTTCCCAGTCTTCATTTTTGACAAACCGGCAACTGGCATTTTGCTTGAACCAATATATTGTATGAACCGGTAATACTTTGTGATGAGTTACCATCCACTGATTGTTTCACAGTGCTGACACGTTAATGATGCTTTTTGTGTTGTGTTACCAGATATGTCTAGATGCATTGAACCTAGGAAATTGTATTGTAATCTTATTGGGCCGACATGAAATTAGATTCCTTTATAAGGACATCATGTCTAGGGTTTTATGTTGTTGTTGAGGTTGATGTTGTTGCTAGGGTTTAAGGTGGCTGAGGAGTTAGAGAGAGTATGAATGTGTAGAAGACTAAAGTAATGATGTAATGCATTAAGATCAAGCTATCAAGGATCTAACCAAGAAATTTGTGCTATTTGCTAGATCACTCACTTGTTGATTACTCACATCTTTGACAAGTCTGTAGCCCTTAACCAGGTAGGCCCAAAAGCCTCTTGTAAATCCTTTAACAAGGCGGTTCACACTTGTGGATCTAAAAATCCTCTAGAAAGGTAGTCTTTAATCGGACTTATCTCCTAATAGAGATTGAGATTCCTAATAGGATCTGTTCTAGTAAAGAACATTGTAAGACCTTAACCGGTCTGGTTTCTATTCTGTAGATAGTTACTTGTGAGTTCCATCTCACCGTGGTTTTTCCCATTTGGGTTTCCACGTCAAAATCTCTTGTGTTATGGTGTTTGTGCTTTTGTGGGTGAATGCATTATTTGCTATTTGGTTTGCATGTGTGCTAACTGGTTTGTCTGCTAAACTGTTTTACTGGTTTACTGTTTGTCTTGCAAAGTGTTTAAGTGCAAAGATTTTTGGCATACTAATTCACCCCCCCTCTTAGTATTCATCAATTGGTATCAGAGCCTACCTTTCTATAAGTTTAACCACTTGGAAAGAGATATGGGGGAATACACATTGAGGGAACTTACTCATCGGCTCACTCAGTCTGAGCAAGCCTATGATGAACTTATGGCTAAATATAAGGTCTCTGAGGCAAAAAGGAGAGAACATGCTGAAAAGCTGATGGAGCTATCTGAAAATAGTTCTTCAGATGAAGCAGACATGGAAGCCATAATTGTAGAAGTAAATAAGTTGAATGAATCAAACTCTAACCTGAGAAAGGAGTTGGAAGGACTGACTATCCAGATGTGTCAAGAGCTTGAGAACCGAAGGAAAACTGAAGATCTGGTGAAAGACAAAGATCATGAGAACTCCAAGCTAAAGCAAGAGATTAGTGCACTAACTGCTCAACTCCATGCGAGCAAAGTGGAAAAGGAAGACATGCAAGGTGAACTAAACAGTGCCATCTTTGAGAATGAAATCCTGATGGAAACAAATGCTGCTATTTCCAAAGAACTCTCTAAGTCAAAGGAAATACTTGCTAAGTTCAATAAGAGCACTGTCAAGCTAGACCAAAAGCTTGAATCTGCCAAACCTGTCAAGAAATACTGATGGACTTGGCTATTCCAGTCATGAGGAAGGTGAGACCTCTGGTACAAATGCTGAAGCATCAAAGAAACAACCAGCATCAAAGGATAAAGGTAAGCAAAAGTTTAAACCTGTTTGCTTTAATTATCTTAAAGAAGGACATACTGCCAATGTGTGTAGAAGTAAGGCTTACAATAATTTTCCTTATTTTCTAAATGATAAGCCTAGATCCTATAGATTCAATGGTAACCTTTATGCATGCAACAAGTTTGGGCATAGAGCATCTGAATGCAGGTCTATTATGAATAACACTAGAAGATATCCTCAAAGGACCCAAGGAGTTGGTCCTGAACCTTTTGTGAACCGAAATCATAACTGGGTTAATGCCTTTAATCATTAGCCAAGAAGCGGTGGCTATCAAGCGGCAATCGGATGGAGAGAAAACTGTTGGATTTGTCATGGTCATGGGCACACTGCTGCAACATGCAGAAGGAAGAATGGAAACATGAACAATGGACCCTGGAGAGCACCTGGAATGATTTGCTATCATTGCAACAAACTGGGTCATGCAGCAAGATTTTGTAGAAGCACAAAGAGTATATCGGATGATATATCGATCACTTGGGAAGGAGAAATTGATGTTCAAAGAGTTCAAGCAGATATGAACAAAACCTGGAAGAGGAAACCAACAATGTTGGAAGAGGAACCGGTTTCTGCACCTAGTGTGGAAATCATGGAACTGACAAACTAAGCTTTAGAAAGGCTTAGGGGGAGGAAGCAGCGAAATGCTTTCAAACCCCCGATTTACACTGGTAAAAGACCTTAACCAGTGTGTGTTGTCTGTCATTTGGTGGAAGATTGAAAATGGTAAAAAGGCAAATTAGGGCTTAAACCCTAATAGTGGAGCATTAATGATGGTAGGTGAGGAATATGCTTAAAAGAATTTTTAAAATCATTTATCACTATCAGTTTTTGAGCAAAGAAAAGTTTTTCAAAGAGCAAAGTGAAGAAAAGGTGATTTGTGCTGAGATTTTGAGAAATTGAGAAACCACGAAGCAGATTCAAATTCAAATTGAAACGATCAAGTGAAGAATGCAAAGCGGTGATTCTGAAACCGATAGAGTGTGAGGTGAAGGAGAATCTGAAATCCCTAAATTCACGTGTTTCAAAAGGTATTTCTCAAGTTTTTAAGTTTCTATCATGGCTTCCGCATCTCATACCAGTTCTAGTGCATCGGTCGAGTTTGCAAGTTTTATTCAATGCAAGTCTAATTATAATGCCTTGTCTCAAGTACCGGCTGGTGTTATAGTAGAAGAGGGAATCTCAGATTTCATAGATTGTAAACTTGAAGACCTAGGGTCTCTAGCTATCCATACCCAGCTAGGTTTGTTTTGTGGAAAAGATAAGAAGATCAAACCAAAGTATAGTATTCTAGAGAAGAAAAAGCTCCACAATGCTATTTACGTCCAGGAGGATTTCACAGAGGATCATATAAGAATCATTCTGAGTAGAGTCCATGGTGACAAGATGTACCTGGAGAGAACACACGATATTACACCGTAGGCAATTCATGCCGTCACTAGTTTCTGCAATACAGGGAAAGTGCTAGCCTTAAGGACGGTAAGCAAAACTGAAATGTCCAAGCTCACTAGTTTAGTGAATGACTCACGAGGTATGACCATCAATTCTATCAAGGACAATCTGGTGAAATATGCATGTATGGTGATTGGATACCGAATGTTCTCAGCTAGTAGAATTAACTTTGTATTTGCTACATCGGTAAATGTCGCTTATCGGATGATCAAGGAGGATGCATCGTTTGACCTATGCACCGGTATGCAAAGGCAACTCCTATTGAATCTGAAATCAATCAAACAAGATAATGCATTGAGGTTCAAGTTTGGACAACTACTGGTTGGGTTATTCTTTTACTTCTAAGGCTACTTTCTAGGAGTAGGTGATGTCCAGTGGTTTGCTGACCAACTGGTAACCAAGCAAATCAAGGAAAGCATACAAGCAATTGGAACCAGTTACCCTGATGTCCTAAACAAGTATTTTGATGAGTTCAGATGGAAAATGAGCCAAAGAATGAGAATATCAGGTGACATCATCAAGAAATATGAAGATGATATCTATTTCACCATTAAAGTGGATCAATGCATAATGGAGGTTGTTGAGCCAAGATAGGAGGATGTGAAGCATATGGGCTATGAGGTAATGAATGATATGCTGGAAGAATAAGCCTCTACCCTTATTGCCTCATCACTTGATCCAAAGGCAAAGAGAACCGAAACCTACCTAGAAAGGATAACACCGGTTGAAGAACCACCAGCAAAGAAAGGAAAAGAGCCTTCAGTGAAGAAGGGAAAAGAAGTGCCATCCACATCTGCACTGGTTACAATAGCAAGTCCAAAAGACACCAAACAGTCACCGACCAAAAAAAAACCGGAAGCGGCACCGGCTAAAGTCTTCGAGAGGAAAAGGAAGACAAAAAGCAATTCACCGGACTCAGAGGAAACTATGTCTGAGGAGCAGCCCAAGAAGGCGAGACAAACAAGAAAGAAGACAAAGAATGAACTGGCATCATCTGCACCGGTAAATATAGATATCTCCTCCTAAAAACCTTTGACACATTGTCAAAGAACAATAAAGAATATTAGGAGAAAATTGCTACATGATTTAGTAGATTACTTTGATGACTTTAGTGATGAAGAAAGAGAAGAGGTAGAATAGGAGATTATCAAGTATTTGTGTACCTATGACCGGTCACCCTCAGAGATTAAATCTCAAACACTAGATTCTTTGTACATGTTATTAGATAATAGATGGCACATTGCCATAGAAAAGGAACAGGAGATTAGGGAGAAAGTTTTTGCACAGTATTTTCCCGACCTGTCAAATTCTAAATTATTTGATGTTATTGACCAAAATAAAGGACTCTTCTTCACTAGTTGAAGAAGACTCTGGCTGTTAGAAGGTAGAGTTGATGATGTTGAAAAGGAAACTCATCAGCATATGGCAACTATTGTCTGGTCTCACAAAGCACGTATAGCCAACTGGCAAGCTGAGAAAGAACCGGCTATATCCAAACTGGACAAAGTATTTGATGATGAAGGAAATCCGGATGTTGAACCGGTCGACACTATTGATGTCAATGCCCTGGACATAGAAGATATTACTCAGGAAATACCATCTGAGGCAACAAGGCAAGAGAAATAGGCTGAACAGGTTGATAAGAAAGCCGAGGATAGACAGGAAGTGGCAAAGGAACAAGTAGAGCAGAGGAAGAAGGATGAAGAAGAGAAGAAGAAGAAAGATGAAGAAGAGAAGAAGAAAAAGGATGAAGAGGAGAAGAAGAAGAAGGATGAAGAAGAGAAAAAGACACAAGAAGATGCAAGGAAGAAGAAAGGGGAAGAGGAGAAAAGAAAAGAAGATGAAAGGAAAAAGAAAGAAGAAGAGGACAAGGAACAAGAGAAGAAGAAGGAAGCAGAGGGGAAGAAGAAGGAAGAGGAAGATAAGGAAGAAGTGAAGAGGAGAGAAGCTGAGAAAAGGAAGAAGGTAGAGGAAGACAAAGAAAAGGAGAAGAGGATAGAAGCAGAGAAGAAGAAAGCTGAAAAGGACAAGGAAGGAGAAGTGGCAAAGAGCACCCAGATGGAGACTCCGAAGGCAACCGGTAGTCAAGCCAAACCGGCTAACCTCACCAATCCTATCGACCTCCAGTCTGCAAGTGAAATGGAGCTGATGCAGAGCATCAAAGTTTCCCAATAATGGCTTGAAAACATATGGAGGAAGAAGGAGTAGGATGTAATTCAAGCAGCTATGGACACTCTTACCAGTTTGATACCCGGTACTAACCTTCCGAGCACTAAATCATCACTGGCCAAACTAAAGCTCCTATGCATAGTAGTGGATGATTAGGTGCCGAGCCTAGAAGAGGTAGCAGAGGCAAATGTCAAGAAGGAGCATCAAAAAGCTCTTAATATAGCTCTGGTGAAAAAGTTGAATGAGCTTCAGTCTAAACTACAAAAAGAACAAAAGGATATAAGGACGCTCTGGATGAGGGGAATCTGCTACTCAGCAAGATCTGCCAACCCCATCTATTTTATGATGATGTGCTAGCTCAAAATCAAAAGCTTCAAATGGACTTACAGTCCTACATGAGCACATTCAAGCTGCCTTATGACTCCTTTAGAACTTATGGGCAAACCGTTCACCGGTTTCACATCCAGTCAGCAAAAATGGAGCAAGAGATCAGCACCCAATCTAGAGATTTGTAGGAGCTCCAACTGGTTCTACTCCCACGTCTGCAAATTCTTCAGAAGTGCTATCTGAATCTGGATGCCTTAACAGTTACATAGGAGATGAGCACAATTGATGCCATGGAAGAACAGGTCTCCCAGATGCAAATAGAGAAAGAAGTAGCCACCTCCCTACTTGAGTCCTAGTCTTTATCGATGAAAAAATTCTTGTAGGACTTTAAATCTATTTTTGACAAGTATTATTCCTTATTGTCATAAACTTTTATTATTTTAATATTAAATGAAAACAGGGTTGTTTAGCTATACTTTGTCATTGTTGGCAAAGGGGGAGAAGTATTCTATTTGGGACAAGTACAAGGGAGAAGTATCTGGTAATCAAAATTTTGATATATGCTTTGAATATCTCAATTTTTATGTTCTATATGCAAAATTGTTATACATTGTATTGTCAAAGGGATAGTGTATATGCTTAGGGGGAGCAATTTCGCTAATGACATGATTTTGTTGTAAAACACTTAGATGTCAAAATTTTATTTTCCTAGTGTTGCCATCAATGCCAAAGGGAGAGATTGTTGGCATTTTTGATGTTTATGTTGTGATTGTCATTGATGGACACACTCTTGCATTGAGATCCCCTTTATATGTATAAGCTTCAGCTCAACCAGAATATGTTCCAACTGGTATGATGTATTATAGTCTTCAGACTATTGGTGTTTTGCAGAATGTGTTTACCGGTCTGAAGCGACATGTCAACCCCAAGCAGTTCATGGATCCCAAGCAGTACGAAGGATCAAAGTGACAAAACACACATTTCCCAGTCTTCATTTTTGACAAACCGGCAACCAACATTTTGCTTGAACCGGTAATATTTTGTGATGAGTTACCATCCACCACTTGTTTGACGGTGCTGACACGTTAACGGTGCTTTTTGTGTCATGTTACTAGATATGTCTAGATGCATTGAACCTAGGAAATTGTATTGTAATCTTATTGGACCGACATGAAATCAGATTCCTTTATAAGGACATCATGTCTAGGGTTTTATGTTGTTGTTGAGGTTGATGTTTTTGCTAGGGTTTAAGGTGGTTGAGGAGTTAGAGAGAGTATGAATTTGTAGAAGACTGAAGTAATGCTGTAATGCATTAAGATCGAGCTATCAAGGATCTAACCAAGCAATCTGTGCTATTTGCTAGATCACTCACTTATTAATTACTCACATCTTTGAAAAGTCTATAGCCCTTAACCAGGTAGGCCCAAAAGCCTCTTGTAAATCCTCTAACAAGGTGGTTCACACTTGTGGATCTAAAAATCCTCTAGCAAGGTAGTCTTTAATTGGACTTATCTCCTAACAGAGATTGAGATTCCTAATAGGATCTATTCTGGTAAAGAACATTGTAAGACCTTAACCGGTCTGGTTTCTATTCTGTAGATAGTTACTTGTGAGTTCCATCTCACCGTGGTTTTTCCCATTTGGGTTTCCATGTCAAAATCTCTTGTGTTATGGTGTTTGTGCTTTTGTGGGTGAATGCATTATTTGCTATTTGGTTTGCATGTGTGCTAACCGGTTTGTCTGCTAAACTATTTTACCGGTTTACTGTTTGTCTTGCAAAGTGTTTAAGTGCAAAGATTTTTAGCATAGTAATTCACCCCCCCTCTTAGTATTCATCAATATTTATATGGATTGAAACAAGCACCTAGAGCTTGGTATGCAAGATTTGATAAATATATTTTGAAGCTTGGTTTTACTAAGGATAGTGCTGACAATAATTTATATTATAAGATCACTGATGATGATATACTAATTATTGAAGTATTTGTTGATGACATTATTTTTGGAGGTGAAGATAAGTTATGCATAGAATTTTCTAAGAATATGGAGAAATAATTTGAGATGTCTATGATTGGTGAGATGAATTTTTTCTTAGGTTTGCATATTACTTAGACTGACAAAGGTATTTTCATCTATCAAACTAAATATGCTAAGGAATTGTCAAAGAAATTTGGCATGGGAGATTCTAAACCAGTAAGTACTCCTATGGTTACAAGTGATAATTTGACAAGAAAAGATGTTTCTGCATAGATAAATCCTACAAGATACAAATCTATGATTGGAGGCCTACTTTATTTGACTTGGACTAGGCCCAATATTATGAATGTTGTTTGTATTTTTTCAAGATTTCAGAGTGATCCTAGAGAAAATCATGAGATTGTGGTGAAAAGTATTTTTAGATACTTGTAAGGTACATCAAAATATGGTTTGTGGTACCCTAAGGATGATAACTTTACTTTATGTGCATATACAGAAGTTGATTGGGTTGGAGATATTGATGACCAGAAAAGTACTTTCAGTGGAGCTTTCTTTCTTGGAAAGAAGTTTCTTTCATGGATCAGAAAGAAAAAGTCATGTACTTCTTTATCTACTGTTGAAGCTGAGTATGTTGCTACTGCTACTAACTATACACAAGTTTTATGGATGAAGAAAATGTTGAAGGATATAAAGGTGGATTGTGATGCACCGATACTTTTTCACTATGATAACTCTGCTGCTATTGATATATCAAAGAATCTGGTATTTGATTCTAAAACAAAGCACATATCTATCAAGTATAACTTTTTGAAGGAAAAGGCAGAATCAAATAAAGTTAGACTAGTTTATATGAACACTAAAGAGCATATTGCAAATATTTTCACTAAACCTTTGCCCAAGGAATCATTTGAGTACTTGAGAGACAGATAGGGAGTTTCTGCCCATTTGATAGAGACTTGATTGATGCAGTTTGACATCAATCCAACATGCATTATCAAAGGTACTATTCATTTCGACACTGATGTGGGATGCTACTGCTTAGGGGGAGTAGTTAGCTTTGTGATTCAGTGGTTTATGTTATTTCTTTGATATTTTTTGTCAGATCTCTAGCAATCATGTCAAAGGGGGGGAGATATTGATGTGAAAAGACAAAGAAAGAAAAAGAAAAGAAAAAGAAACAATCATTGGGGGAGAGATATGAATAAGAAAAGTAAAGGGGAGAGATATTGACATTCAAAGTTGTATGTGGGATATTGTTGGTTGTCTTCCATTGGGGGAGACTTGTTTGACATTTATTGGTACTTAGATGTTTTTCACATCTAGTGTTGCCATCAATGGCAAAGGGATAGATTGTTGGCCATTTGGTGGAATTGATTATGTGTTGCATTGATGTTTTGTCATTGATGCCAACACTAGTTGTTTGGATGTTTTACCGGCACCCTTCTGGTCCCAGTAGGTTGAGTGGTTTCAAGCTAATTTGGATCTGACATGATCCGGTAGGCTCCGATATAGTTTGGTGATGGAATTAGCTTGTTCATGATACTCATGCTCATATTTGTTCAGTTGGTTTTGGTCTGGTGATCGGATGCTATCCTACTTGCTTAGAAGCTTAGTCTTTGGTTCTAGTGAGGGTTTCACCAATAGAGCTTTTGATGAAGATCTTTGATGAATTTCATAAGTGGTGTTGGTGCATCTTATGGTGGAGTTTCAGGATGCTATTTGTGATCATGTTCGAGACTTGGCAGATGAAGATCATTACTGTAGCGTGTGGACCTATACTGGGTCCTGGTTGATCTAGGCTATGGACTGACTTTAAAGTAATGTGTGGATTGGACCTCTCGATGTGTTTGTGGGATGCCTTATGTGTTGAATACTATTTGTTTGGTCTAAGGCCGACATGGTTTGTAATTATGTAATTGGTTTATTATCTGGTGGCCGACCTAATTATTTATGGTTGAAGGTTTGTATATATAGATGTAAGATCTCATTGTGGATCATCATGGCTATGTTAGAGGTCATGGTCAAGGAATGGAATGTGCAAATAATGTAATATCATTCATGAAGCTGATTTGGTCAATCATTGGAGATCGAATTGGGTTTATGTAAGAGGATTTAGTCCTCCGGTATTGAGCTTAATTGAAACTGTACTCAGGCATAGGAGATGCTATCTTTTGCAATTCAACACTTCTCCAGATTCTAGTCTAGATTTTTATGTAGTCAATGAGGCTCCTTTTGTGATGAGCAGTGCGCTCTAGGTTGTTGGTCTTCCTACAAGTGCAGGCCCCTCAATTGTAATTCGCATACTTATTGCAGAAGTATTATTTGACTGTGGGTAGGCTTCCCACCATGGTTTTTCCCTTTATCGAGTTTTCCACATACAAATCTTGGTGTCATGTGGATGGATTTATTTTGTGATTATTGTTTATGCTTAATTAGTTTAACTGATATTTAGGTATTAAAGTTTTAAATTGCTAATAGTTCCAGTAATGTGTGACAACTGATTCACCCCCCCTCTCAGTTGTCTTCCAATTATTTGAACTATCTAACAGAGTGTGTGTTGGAACCTTGTGTCATCTCCTAGCACAAGGGGTGGTTCCTTTGGTTCCACATGGTCAGGTGGTTGGTACTTTTAAACCATTTGGATATTCCTATCTTTGGATTCTTCTTGCATGGATGAGGATGCTTCTTCAGATAGCTCATGGATAATAATCACAACAAGAATGTAAATGATGATGTGATTTATGTAATGAAATTATCATGTAGCGATTGTAACAGAAATCATGCTTATGAGAAATTATTATGTTGTTCTAGTTATAGTGATAGCTGTGGGTTATAGTATATGATTATAATGATGGATCTTGAGCTGTATTGTAACACATTTATATATTAAATGAAATGGATGCATGAGATGTGGATAAGTATTATGGTTGGAAATTAAATGATGCAAATTACATTCTTGATAAGCCATGTTAAAAGAAAATTCTGCAAATGTTATGATAATGGTAATAGCCTAGAAATGATGTCTTTAACTAATTCTTTAAGTAGAAGAAATGATATGCCTTGGTAGGATGTATAAGTATGAGTAATGATAGAAGATATCTTAGGACATGTTTATGATTTGTGATTGAAGAATTTGAACTTATAGTATCATACGTTGTAGTCAATGATATAATGATAGGATTGAAATCTTGTAATGCTTGTGTTGTAATTGAATGTTCCTTATGAAAATATTGTATGGATGTTCTTAATGAATGAACTACTAATCTTATTAATGGAAATTACTAGTAATTGTATGGGTAGATGGTAAAATGAATGCTTGTCTATCAAAGGATTATATTATATTATATGTTATGGTTTAAGATTATAACTCCATTTGGTGGATGCTATTAGTTGTTATGGATAATAGGATTATCTTATTTTAAGTTGTGTCTAGTTGAATTCATGTAGTTACTTAATTTTTAATAAGATGATGTTGGTTAATTGATATAGTGTAAGATATTTAATGAGTACTAAATGAGCTATGGATTAAATGTTTAGGAAGACTTGTGATTGTTGCATTATGTACTTTAGGAATCATGATAAAGTGATAGATATGCTAGGAGCATAGAATCATAAATGATTATGTGGAAGTTAATTATAAGTAGAAATTATGTTAATGCAATGTAAGGTTTAATCTTGGTATGTGAACGGTAATCATAATAGTCGAAGGTTGGTTAATGGTAATAGGAACATTTGAACTTGGTGTATAAAATGAACCTAAAAAAAAAGGGGAAATAGCTATGCATTGTAAATAGAATCTCATATTAAATGAATGGTTAAGTAGGTTGCATATCATCAGTGTTAGGTATTTCTATGTTGCACCTATGCTTGAATAATGATTAATATTATTGAGTATTGATCTGGAAGAAAGTAAATGTTTAATACCTACGTAGGTAGATTAAGTAGTAATGATTTATTATATTCTACTTGCATAATTGATTAATAGTTTGGGTGAATTATTCTATGCTCGTAATAATTAAATGTTGATGAGTGCTCACTCCATTGCTTAAGTGATGTTATGTGTTGTATTGATAAATAAATTTATTTTATTAGTGTGTATTTAGCTATATTTCTTTGGGGTAGTTTGGCAGGCAATACAGATCACCTATGATCGACCAAAAACTCTGCATATGATTAAAACATTATTCATACACAAATAATCCTATACCCCATATGACCACAATATACAAAGAGATCTTACATCACATTTATACCAACCTGGGACCTAAACAATTAGGTCATTCACTTAAAAGATAATACAATAAATTCATAACTTAAACCCACAATCTAATGATCAACCAAGTCAGCCTAAGACCGAAACAACATAATCCAATCAATAATTCAAACTGGTAACACATTAGGAGCATCAACCCACATGCTACATAGACCAGTCTATAACCTAACAGAATAACCACCGGACCTAAAATAGGTCACCATAAGCCAAATGAAACACCATGAACAACTGTAACATGAACATGATAACAATTAGTATCTTGATAGCCTTCTAGAAGCTACACCAATACCACTTATCAAATTCATCAAAAGATATTCATCAAAAAGCTTCTGGTGAAACCCTTACCAATAACCAAAAGTATTACTAGAACAAATGATAGCTTCTAAGACATCAAATTTTGAACCAACTGAATGTGATATGCATCAAAACACATGAATAACCAATCCAAACCAGTTCCACAAAGCAAAGCATACCAGAGCATACCAGATCATTATCATAATCCAACTACTCTACCAGAACCAACCATAAACTAGTAAACAACCAAAACAGTTGGTGTTTCCATCAATGACAAAACATCAATGCAACACATAACCAATTACTCCAAATTGCCAACAACCTAAATGTGAGTGAAGGTTGGAATTTTGAAAATGGCAAGAGGAACTGAAACAGTTCATAGGTGCCACCCCAAGAGGAATCAACACTAAACCTATAACTTAGGAAAACCAACAAGAATGTATTCAAAAAAAGAGGTAAGTGTTGGAATCCAAGAACACTGAGAGGGGGGGTGAATCAGTGTTATGTCAGTATGATCAATTTTAACCTTATTAAAACATGCATACACCAACTGATATACTGGTACATATAGAATTGAAATAAGTAAAGCAACCAATAAGCCAATCACATAAATGAATACCATAACACATAGAGTTATATGTGGAAAAATTGAAAGAGGAAAAAAATGGTGGGATTTGTGACCCACAATATCAATCCACTAGCCATATGAAGAGATATTACAAAATATAGGGGCCTGCACTTGCAAGAAGGCTTATAGCCTAGAGCACACTAATCAATCACAAAAGGAGCCTCACTGACTACATATAAGTCCAGAAAACAATCTAGAAAAATGATTGAACTGCTAAAATAGCATCTTTTATGCCAGAATACAGTTTCAGTTAAGCTCTGTCTGTTCCGATTTGAAACCCTAAACCTTTTACCGGAATACCCCTTTACAAAAATATCCTCACATGCATAATCTCTCTAATATATTTTGCATCTCCTTCATTATTTCCTTCCCAATTACCCATTCACAAATTGATCTCTCAACTAACCTATATACCCTATACAATTTATCATGCCTATGTCGGCTTACAAGGATAATTACAATATCAATATACATGTCGGCTAGATAACATAAATACATGAATATTAAAAACAATTGTCAATGCTAGATCCAAGAGATGTCGACCTCCAATACCGATAACCTTATGCTAAACCATGTTGGCCTGCATTTTCAGTAACCAAATAAATTCCTCCATCCTACTGGTGCCGGTGCCAGTGTCTGTGAAGTGCCTGTTAGTACACAACTGAACCAAAACATGAAGCCGAAACAAGATACCGTGTTGCCATCAATGCCAACATAGTGAAACAAACCAATTGAGTCTCAATTGCCAACAATCTCCTCCTTTGGCATTAATGGCAACACTCATGTGAAAATGATCATGGTTTTATTTGTCAGTTTCATCTAGAACCTGCTCCCCCTGAGCTGAATATTCATCTATGATCATAATAAAAAATACTCCATATCTCCATATCTCCATATATCCCCCTAATGTACACAACTCTCTTTTTTTTTCCACATCTATATCACTCCCCCTTTGACATCAATGCCATCAAAATTTACAAATAGAGTACCAAAAATCTGAAACTGTACAATGAATATCCCAAAAATACCTTACCGGAGCTTAACAAATTTGAATTTTTTTGGATATGCCTTCTCCAATAGCTCAAGATAAGTATACTAACTAGATTTGAAAGTACTAGAAATAGATACAAGTCCATTTAGTATATGAGAAAATGACTCTTTCTCACTTAACTCTGCCGATGTGGGCTTACCAACCATATCCATACACTCCTTATGTACACTAAGTGAATCCAACTGGGAACTCACCAAACCTCTAAGACTTATGGCTCTTCTTATGATTTTGTCTTTTTCTTTCTCAAGAACAAAAATTTGGGCTTTGAAAACCAAAATATGACCATCAATGGATGTAGTCAATGAATTCAATCCATCAAAAGAATTGGCTATACCTACAATTTTCTCCTGAAATTCCTTAATCTGCTTATCCAAATTAACTGTAAGTACATTTGTGTTACAAAATACCCTATAAATATTTGTACACTGCTTTAAATAATTGTCTGTTAATTTCAACTATTAATCAATCTTCTTCCTCTTAGACTCAATTAATTGATCAAATGTAGCTCTTTTTTCTTGTGTGAACCTCTCTAGTGCTTGTTGGTTTTAAATCTACTGCAAGGATTGAAAATCCTTTGAAATGTGCTCAATAATTGTCTCAATCTTGTCGGATGGTCTCATTTCTCTATAAAAATTGCACTCCGGGACTAGTCTATGCAAAACAGTGGTAGACTAATCAATAACCCCTTCATCCATAGATCCCTCCTTCATCAATTTCTATGTGACCATCATCATGAGTTTAGTAGGAACCATCTCGGTTATGTTTTTCTTTTCAACCTGTGAGGTATCGATTGACAACAATGATGGGCTCACTACCGATTTCCTGCCAGATTCCCCTTTCTTCTCCTCTAATGTTTAATCCTTTATAGCTTCCTCACTTCCACTGGTGGCTTTGCTACTTGGTGCAGTCTCTGTAGTTGTCGGTTCCTCTCTAGGAACTGTAACCTCATCCTGTACATCTATATCCGGAGGACTATTTTCCTCAACATTAGTATCCTATACATTATCAACCTCTACATTCTTTGTATTTACTGATATCTCAACATTTTTTTGTACATTTGTATCTACTAGGGGCTTAAGTTCCACTATCTTAATTTTTTTCAAAATTGAGGGTGAAGTACCCATAATACCCTTTCCTTTTCCTTCAACCAAGGTGTCTGCAGTTTCTATTTTTTATTTTGGTGAAGTATAAAAACCACGGTTCTCCTCAAAGAGCCTAACCCATGTGTTGTTGGTATCCTTGATTATCCCATTTACTCTTCCTAACATAAGACTGGTTATTCTATGTTTGTTGTTAAAGATTTTTCTATCTTCCACCTCAAGTGTCCTATCCATTTCTTCTGGAGCAATAGAAACACAAATAGATAACAACTCGTGTATCTTAATATGCTTTCCCTGTTGCATTTCTAATAGTCTCCTAGCATCTAATATATCATACAATTATGTCGGTATTTGGTCTTCAATTTCTATCAAGGCTTTCTTTTAGATATCCAAATATAACAATATTGCTTCCTCTATTTCTCTTTGTTCATCCTCCTATAGGTTTTCATAATTAAATTGTACATTATTTAACATACCATCCTTAGTAATCTCATCAATTAATTCTACACAAGTTTTTGGTGGAATGATAGTTACATTACCAGATTCAATTGCCAGATCAATGTCAGCCTTCTTCTTCCTTCTTCTAGTATTGGATGGAGCTGAAGGTGTTACTCTTGGTGCTTGCTTCTATGCCAGTAAATTGAATGTAAATTTCCTAACTGGTTTCTTTTTAGTCTCTACCTTGGTTTCTTCTATTTTCTTCCTCATAACCCTTTTGAAAGCCAGGGGTGTGTCATCCTCAGATGTAGACTCTTCTATAATAGACTTAATGAATACTTCTAGTTCTTTTCTCTTCCTCCCTTTCTCTAGGACAACATCAATCAATTATTTGATGTCCTATGAAACATTTTCTACAAACTTACTTGCCTTACCTTCCTACTTTTCTCTCCTTTTCCGGTTGAAGTCAGTTTCAACCTCTTGTGTCTTCTACTTTGAAGTACCACAGGGATTCTCAGCTTCATCAATAGGTGCATCAATCAACATTTTTGCATTAGCATCAAGGATCTGTGCATCAACTTCATACCCATCTCCTCAACCCAGGTCTTCCGAGGTTTGACCTCTTCCATGAGTGTTTCATCTTTCTTCACCATGAAGCATATGTCAGTTGAGTTATTTTCAACAATATCCTTAGGAACCCTTTCTCTAGATTTCATAGCCTTCTGGAATACCTTAAAATATCCCCATACTTTGTCATCCCTTTGACTACCCAGTGTAGCATTTGACTATTTTAGTTGCCTCCCTAACGAGATATCAAATGCCCATTGTCTCTTCCCAAAACTGGGAGTCACATTCATGAAAAATAGCATTGAGAAGATAATTAGGTTACCATACCAGAAAGTCCCTTTCTTTTCTCCTTTAATCTTTCCTAGGTTTATCAATAGTTCATCCAACATCCAACCACATAGATCCAATTTCTCATTTTCTCTCATCATCTTATAAGCTATGAAAATACAGGAGCTAGAAACAAAATTATGTCGGTTTGATTGAGCTACCTTATAATCGATGACCATGCTACCGAATCTGATGTCTGTATCAGTGATAGTGATTATTCTCCTAGATCTCCTGTTCGATGTTGCGCCAGTAATCTTGTTAACATAATCATTAGAAACCTTCTTATCCAGATGCTACCCAACCTGCAATAAATCAGTGATCACCCTAATGGCCTCCTTTGTAATCTTATATGGTCTATCTAACCAGATAAACTCTCCATGTACTCTGCTAAAAACATACCTAATGATTTAATCTTGGAATTCTGAAATGCCTAGAATGTCGGTAAACCCTAGATCCTCAATGTGCTTGCACTTAGGCTAAATCTTTCTAGAATCTCCCATAAGCTCACTCATGCAAATGCCCTTGATATAAAATGTTCCCAAATCCTCAATGTGACAATGAATGAAAGCCCTTACATCTTTGACATATGCAACTCCTTTCGGGACACAAGAAAAAGAACCAACCGAATCTTCCAGGGTAGACACACATAGATACGCTTGAAAATTGGCCTGGGATGGTCCTTGACCTCAACTAGAGTCAGATTTGCAACAAAGATAGGTACATATGATGATCCTACTTCCATGATTAAAGAAAAATACCTATGAATCGCTGTCAGTGAAAAACCCTGAAGGCTTCTTGCAATCGCCGATAAAATCACTCAAGAAGATATCTGATCACACTAAATCACCTTTAATCGCTCTGAATCACTTTTAATCACACTGAATTGCTCTGAATGAAAGGTGATCAAGAATGAAGTAGATTTAACCTTTTATCCTCCAAGAAAAACCCTAATCTTTCATTGACATCAATGACTTTCGGTGAAAGATACTGGATCTCAAACAAAACATATCCATGCTAGATAAGCATCTTCAATATCTAGAACATCTTCCAGAACATATTCCTGGGGTATATACAACATCTTCATAAATTTTGCCTACCCCTAAGGCATCTACCTCAGTTACTGGATGAGCTACCTACCAGTGCAGGAGAAACCTCCTCTACTGGATAAGTAACTAGTGCATTCCCATCTGTAAATTGATCTTTAGTCTTTCTAACCCATCTATGGGTATGATCTTGTCGGATTTCATTAACCTTTTCCTTTCCTTTCTCATTTGATCCTCCATTACTAACCGGTGGATTTCTGCTTCTACAAATTTTAGTAATATTTCCAACCTTATTACATGCATAACATGTAACATTGTTCTTTTGAATTGCTTTGCTAAAATCGGTATAATTGCTTGACCTGCACTGATTAGCCATTTGTCCAAATTTTCCACATGCATAAAATTTTACATTCATTCTACCATCTTCTATCTTATTACCATACTTATTACATTTAGAACATTTACCAGGACCAAAATCAGGGTTCTGATTTTCTCCATTTCTAGATTGCCTAGCCATGTGACCAAATTTATTGCAAACAAAACATCTACCATTAAATTTATAAGCATTGATCTGCCTTACCAGTACCTTATGGTTTTGATCTTCATTTGTAGTACTAGAACTCTATCCTTGCTCAAATCCAAGTCCACTGGAATCTCCATTTTGCCTTTGTCTCTTCAATGACTCATCTGCCTATGCTGACATAATCTTGAAATTTTCTTTATACTCGCAATATTCAGATCTTCTCTTAGAATTGTCATTTTTCTCTCAAGCTCTTGTTCATTACTCTGGGATTGTACTAAATCATTTCTCAACATATCATTCTCATGAACCAACCTACCACATTCTTCAAATTTGTTCTTCAAAGATACAGTAAAATTTTCTTCCTTTTTCTTCCGGTCCTCAATCTCTTTAGACATTCTCATAGTTATAGCTTGCATTTCATTTCTCATAACCATGTTCTCCTGACTTAGCTTCTGACACTGTTTATTAAGTACATCTTTCTCTTCATCATCCTAATTTTTCAAAAGTTACTTCCTCCTTGCTTGAACAGTTGACAACCTCTCTTGTAGGACACGAATGAATTCCTAAGCAAAATTCAATTCATTTTGTAGCTTTGAGTTCTTCATCCTTTCAGCATCATAATCTTCAAGTGCCATCTTAAGTTGCTTTTCCAAACCCATATCCATGGATTTTGGATTCAAGATCTCCCTCAAGGTGTTAAACTTCCTCCGAGGTACAAATATCTGAGACCAATTGTTGGAATCCAAGAATACTGAGAGGGGGGGTGAATCAGTGTTCTACTGGTATGATCAATTTTAATCTTATTAAAACATGCATACACCAAATGGTATATCGGTACATATAGAATTTAAAGAAGTAAATAAACCAATAAGACAATCACATAAATGAATACCATAACACACAGAGTTATACATGGAAAAAATCAAAGAGGAAAAACCACAGTGAGATTTGTGACCCACAATGTCAATCCACTAGCCATATGAAGAGATATTACAAAATATAGGGGCCTGCACTTGCAAGAATGCTTACAACCTAGAGCACACTACTCAATCACAAAAGGAACCTCACTGACTACATATAAGTCTAGACAACAATCTAGAGAAATGAATGAACTCCTAAGATAGCATCTTCTATGCTAGAATACAGTTCTAGTTAAGCTTTGTCTGTTCCGGTCTGAAACCCTAACTTTTTACTGGAATACCCCTTTACAAAAATATCCTCACATATATAATCTATCTAATATATTTCACATCTCCTTCATTATTGCCTTCCCAATTACCCATTCACAAATTTATCTCTCAACTGACCTATATACCCTATACAATTTATCATGCCTTATGTCGGCTTAAAAAGATAATTACAATATCAATATACATGTCAGCTAGATAACATAAATACATGAATATAAAAAAAGTTGCCAATGTCTGATCCAAGAGATGTCGGCCTCCAATACTGATAACCTTTGTCTAAACCATGTCGACTTGCATTGCCAATAACCAAAGAAATTATTCCATCCTGTTGGTGTCGGTGTCGATTCCAATGCTGGTGTCTGTAAAGTGCCTCCTAGTACACAACTGAACCAAAACATGAAGTCGGAACAAGATACCATGTTGCCATCAATGACAACATAGTGAAACCAACCAATTGAGTATCAATTGCCAACAGTAAGGCATTACACAAATTGAGTGAAATTAAATGAGGCAAATAAAATAATTTTATTCATGAGAAGGCAAGACAACTTTTACAAGTGCAGAGAAACATGAAGAGTTTTGGAGAAGAAAAAGAAAGGAGACGATCCAATCAAAATGTTACAATTTTGCCTTTATAGATTAGGCATAACTCAGATGATTTCATTTTGAGAAAAACCTAACCCCACCCAGGTTAGGATACAAAAATATTAGAGGAGAGAGATATTAAATTGACAGATCTGATGAGTGCTGAATCTGGCCTCTGGAGGCATCCTCTACCTTTAGAAGAGCGGAAATCCCCACAAATCAGGGAAAACCTTGCATCTGAATGGATCTCTGTGTACTTATAGAGCCCAAAAGTCTTTGAAATGTATTGAAGAGGGAAAGGGTGGCATCTAAAATCAGCCTACAAGGTCCAATCTGGAGTAAAGGCAAGAAAATCCAGTGGTTGGAGTGAGATCAGGTCTGAAATGGGCATCGACCGGGTCCAAAAAATGTCCTTGACCATCGAGTTGACAACCACCATACATAGAGCATTCACAACTCATTGGCCACTACAAATTCAAACATCCACCATTAATCTAAGAGATTAATGTGAATATGGATGCGTGAGATCTCTCCACATAGGCATCTAGCAAGTACAATCTACAATTAAAACATGGCTGTCAGATCGGGCCTTTATGAAGATCCAATGACTGCAATTGGTTGGAGATGAGTTCTTATCCCACATGGGATAAGAGGGAACAACCATCCCCTTTGGATTTTATTTTTCTTCTTATCCCACGGGTTCCTTTACACTTCTTGTTTACCTCGTGGGGTAAGATTTCTTTGTTTCTACCTCACTTTCTTATCCCACGGGATTTTTTCACTGTTTGTTCTACCTCACAAGATAAGCCTTTCTTGAGTTTTCCTTTATCGACCTTTACTATCTCTTATCCCACGAGCTCCTTCTTATCCCCTTTTATCCTCGTAGGACAAGCATTCCTTGTTTTGTCTTCCTTGTTTGATTATCCCATGGTGTTACCCTTGTCTTTGTTCTATTTCAAGGGATAAGGGTCTCTTTGATTTACCTTTATTTTCTTATCCCACGGGAATGCATAGGATAAGAAAGTCCTCAGTTTTTCTCTTTGTTCTCTTACCCAACATTACTTTTTATGCCTTTGTTTTACCTCATGGGATAAGAGAGGTTGACCCTCTTCTTACTTGGATCTTATCTTGCAAGGCCTTCTTGTTGACCTTTTCACCCTGCAGGATAAGGGGAAAGCCTATACTTTGTCCCTGACAAGCTTATCCTGCATGAACCTTGTTGCATTTGTTTTATCCCATGAGATAAGGGAAAAGATTCCTCACCCTTTTTTATTTTCTTATTCCGCAGGTCACTGCTGATGTCTTTGTAACCCTGCGAGATAAGGAAAATACTTATCATTATTTCTTATCCCACATGACCTTATCCTGCAAGACCATTGTTCTATGTTGTTTGAAGATGCGGATTGGGACCCTCCTCTCCTTTTCTCCATGTGGGATAAGAATTTTTCCCTTTTACTTCAATCACTTCTTATCCCATGAGACCACATTATGTCTCTTTTAACCCCGCAGGATAAGGGAAAAACACCTGCCTTATTTATTTTCTTGTCTTGTAGGTCACTATTGATGTCTTTCTAACCCCACTGGATAAGAATTCTAACTATCATTATTCCTTATCCCGCATGGTCCTTGGTGCATCTATTTTACTCCACGGGATAAGGCAAAAGCCCACCTACCTTTGACTTTTCCTATCCTGCAAGACCTTTTTTTTCTTTTCTCCCTGTTAAGTTTGGCACAAAAATCGCCAACATTTCTGGTGACTCAAAGGGGATTGAAAGCTTGCTTGACACATTGATCAGTAGCCTTATGAAGTCCATTGGGGGTGGATTCAAAGCCTAAAGCAAAAAGATAATATTTTCTGTTGCAACCTGGATTACATCAAAAAAATTTGCCACACTGAAAGAGAAGACTATGCTCGAGCACTTCTTGGAAAGCAAAAGGACATAAATTAAATACAATTTTTTGAACCACTTGGAGGAAAAGAAATCCTACACTACCCTACTCTAGCCAATCAACTTGAAGCAGCTAAACAAAACCATTCACAGATTGGTTAAAGTAGCTTCCCTCCCTAAATAAGCTAGGGTGATTTACATGGCTCTGGAATAAAATACAAAGCTCAAAAAGTGAAGGCAGAACCCTGAATAGTTGCAAGAAACCCCATAACGTAGAAATAAAAATACATACCCCAATTTGTTGATCAAACACACTACTGGTCTGAGATACACTTGGGACTTGGGTATGTGGCTCTGCAACTTCCTACTTGGCCCAAATCATGGAGATATATTTGACTGGGCAGCCCCTTCATATGCCAAAGGTTGAGCTCTCATTGGTGGCCTACTCTCGCTCAACCATCTCCTTCATCAAAATCTGATCAGGCTAACCAGATTTCCCCCCTAAGGGGATGAACTCAACTTCACTGAGGTTGGCACCAAAAGTGTCAATTATATTTGAGAATATGTGGAGATCAAGGTCAAGATCAAACTTGATATCTTCCACATGTTTTACCTCAACCTCAACCTCATCAAAATTAGAGAAAAGAAAATCTTCTCTCTCAGTCAGCTTTGATTTATGTTCTTGTTCACCTTGAACAACTACCTCATGCAAGTCATCATCTTGACTTTCCAAAAGCTAAAAGTCCTCATTTGATTTCTCTTGGACTTGTATAGGACAAGGAAGAAAATTGTCCAAACCTAAACAAAAATCTTTCAAGTCATCCCAAAAAGAGTCCTCTTTCAACTCCTTCTTGCTCTTAAAACACAAGGGATTGACTTGGGTGCTATTGCAGCTCTCCTGAGGGACTGAAAAAATGGGAGTAAGAGTAGAACTGATTTCTCCCACTATCCCACTTTCACTAGGGCTAACCTCTTCAAGTGTAGGCCCCTCCTACAGAGAATACACCACTAGCTCAGTGTAAGGGAGAGCTCCTTCATCCTGAATGAAGGAGGGAAGATGATAAAAAATGATCAAATCTTCCTCCTTGTTGCATTCTTCTTTCTTGGTGTCTAAATACTACAAGATGTCTTCTTTTTGTTCATCCAACACCTCAAGATCCACCATGGAATCCTCCTCATGAGAAGAATGCCCATCAAAATTGGGAAGAAGATGGCTACCATCTACCCTCCAGACAAGAGGCCCACCTTTACAAAGATGGATCTCAATAGGGCCAGACCATTGATGAGCCTAGAAAATAGGCTCCTGCACATCCATAGCTAGTATTCCCATGAAACTTGGCGCATTGAAGTTAGATCTCTCTTGGATATGCTCAGTGTAAGGGTAGATTTGCTCAAGGAAAAGCTCCTCAATAGATCTATGAGGGCTCCCCTATTTGAAACTTGAAAATCTTCTTTTAGGGGGGAAAGGAGAAGATGTCTCTTCCTGCATGATTCTTTCCTTTAGGGCTGCTAATTACTTGATTTCTTCCTCTTGCATTGTAGAAGAAAGCTGCTCTACAAGGAAGACCATATGTTGTTGTTGAGCCTCCAACTTTTGTTGCTGGTGTAGTTGGGCTTGTTAAGAAAGCTCCTCTTGTTGTTGTTGGTAAAAGGCCTTTTGCTACTATTCTCAGAGTTGTTGCTACTTGATCTCATCAAGTTGTCTTCTATAATCTATCATGGTGTCTCTTAACCTCTAAGTTGCTTGTGACAACATAGCCTCTCCAAGGAGGGATATTTAATTCTTTTGGTATGGGCTAAGCTGATAAAATGGCTGAACAGGGGTGGGTAGGTCGTAAGCATTAGGGAAATACCCACTTGCTGTTGGAGAAAAAGTATTTGGATTAAAAATAGGAGCGGTCCTTGTTTGTTCATATTGGTAGGATGGGGAGGGTTGATTGACATTTTAACAAAATGGGGATGCATAAAAATTGAATGTATGATATGTGCTCATATTGAAAGCATTTAAAAGAGAGAATATTTGTAACATGAAATGCTTAAAAGGCAAAAAATCTGCCCTACCAGAGAGAAAAGGTGACATACCAAGATCACCAAAATAGGTGCTTGAAGAATGACTACCTCCAAAGGATTGAAACTGAAGAACACAGCAAGTCTTCAGGTGTTTTGAGCACTGAAATGCTTTACCAATAGATTTGTTGTTGAGAGTTGCCGGGTATGTGATTTGCTGCCTCCAAAGGCTAAGTTGTTGATCCACACACCAAGATCAACAAAGATATGACCAGTGACTAAGAGTTTGTACCCCAGATGGTCATCTATGAACTAAAAGTTCAACACTCCCATCGGGTGTGCCAAAAAATATGGTATGACTAGTGACTTGAAGTGGAATAGTCTAAAAACTTAATCTTCTTTGAATGATTAAAAATCCTATCCCACCAAACATGCCAAAAACTGTGGTATGATCGGTGGCTTGAAGTGGAATATTATAAAACTGAATCTTCTTTGAATCCTTAAAAACCTATCCCATCAGACGTGCCAAAAACTATTGTCACAAAAGTTTACAACATTGGTGATTATGCTTGATCACCAACCTTGTGAAACATGGAAACAACCTCTCAAGTGTGGGACTTTGCATTTTTGTGAGGTTAAGTCTCTGGAGAAGGTTGACTTCCTCTTCAATTTGAAATGTAGAGTGTTGGACCAACCCAATACTTGGTAAAACTAATCTATTGATTCTTAGGAGAAGTTAGAGAGAGAATAAAATGCATGAAAGAAGGGTAAAAGGGTTTGCACCCAAACTAAAATGATTATCTCCCCTATCTATGACTACATAGAACATCAATAAAACTACCCCAGGTATGCATTGATTCTCATCCTAATTGGTCACTTAAATGTGAGTGAAGATTGGAATTCGGAAAATGGCAAGAGGAACTTAAACTAGTTCATAGGTGTCACTCAAAGAGGAATCAACACTACACCTACAGCTCAGGGAAACCAACAAGAATGTACTCAAACAAATAGGTAAGGCATTACATAATTTGAGTGAAATGAAATGAGGCAAATAGACTAATTTTATTCATGAGAAGGCAAGGCAACTTTTACAAGTGCAGAGAAACATGAAGAGTTCTGCAAAAAAAAAAAAAGGAGAAGATCCGATCAAAATGGTACAATTTTGCCTTTATAGATCAAGCATAACTTAGATGATTTCATTTTAATAAAACTCTAACCCCACCTAGGTTAGGTTACAAAAATATTAGAGGAGAGAGATATTAGATTGATAGATCTAATGGCGTGGTGAATCTGGCCTCTGAAGGCATCCTCTGCCTCTAAAAGAGTGAAAATCCCTGCAAATCAGGGAAAACCCTGCATTTGAGTCTCTGTGTACCTATAGAGACCAAAATTCTCCAAACTACATTGAAGAGGGTATGGGTGGCATCTGAAATCACCCTGTAGGGTCCAATCTAGAGTAAAGGCAAGAAAATTTGGTGGTAGGGGTGAGATTGGGTTTGAAATGGGGCACCAATTGGGTCTAAAAAATGTCCTCGACCATCGGGTCGACAACCACCCTACATGGAGCATTCAAAACTCATCAACCACCAAAAATTCAAATGTCCACCATCAATCTAAGAGATTCACATGAAGATGGATGCAGAAGATCTCTCCACATAGGCATCTAGCAGGCCCAATCTATGATTAAAAAATGACAATTGGATCGGGCCTTTATGAAGTTCCAATGACCGCAATTTTCTAACGTGGCACCCCATGTCCACGTCTCCCTTGTTGTGTTTTACCACTAAGATGCTCTAAGTTCTTATCCTACAAGGGATAAGGGGGAATAACCATCCCCTTTTTATTTGCTTTGTCTTCTTATCCCGCAGGTCCCTTTGCACTTCCTATTTAGCTCGCGGGATAAGCTTTCTTTGTTTTTGCCTCGCCTTCTTTTCCCATAGGATTTTTTCACTCTCTATTCTACCTCATGGGACAAGCCTTTCTTTATTTTTTCTTTATCAGCATTCACTATCTCTTATCCCGTGAGCTCTTTCTTGTCCCCTTTTATCCTCATGGGATAAGCATTCCTTGTTTTGTCTTCCTTGTTTTTTTATCCCACGACATCTCCCTTATCTTTGTTCTATTCCACGGGATAAGGGTCTCTTTGATTTACCTCTATTTTCTTATCCCGTGGGAATGCACAGGATAAGAAAGTCCTTCATTTTGTCTTTGTTCTCTTATCCCACATTACCTCTATTTTCTTATCCTACGGGAATGCGCAGGATAAGACATCAACGGTGACCCACAGGATAAGAAAATAACTAAGGTAGGTGTTTTCCTCTTATCCCGCAGGGTTAAAAGGGACACAATGTGGTCTCTCGGGATAAGAAGAGATTAAAGTAAAAGGGACAAATGTTTATCTCGCATGGAGAAAAGGCAAGGTGGGTCCCAGACAACATCTTTAGACATAAGAGAACAAAAGTCTCACGAGATAAGGTCACGCAAGATAAGAAATAACGATAATAATTTTGCTTATCTTGCAGGGTTAGAAAGACATCAACAGCGAACCGCAGGATAAGAAAATAACAAAGGGCGAGGAAGATTTTCCCTTATCCTGCAGGATAAAACAAATGCAACAAGGGTCGCGTAGGATAAGCTTGTTGAGGATAAAGTATAGGCTTTCTTATCCCGTGGGTCATTGCTGATGTCTTTCTAGCCTTGTGGGATAATCATTCTGCCTATCATTATTCCTTACCCTACATGGTCCTTGGTGCATCTGTTTTACTCTGTGGGATAAGGGAAAATCCCACGTGCCTTTAACTTTTCCTATCCTGCGTGACCTTATCCCGTGAGACCTTTTTTTTCTTTGCTCCTTGTTAAGATTGGCACAAAAATTGCCAACAGATACCCCTCACTACTGAGAATAAAAAGATAGGTGTTGTTATCACTTTTCCCAATCTCCCAAGACCCCGAAGGTAGGTGGAAAGGTACTTCATGCACGATAGGTCCACCCAAGAAAAAGAGAAAGGTAGGTACTGAAATATGAGATCCACATGTTGATGTCCATTTTAAACCCAAATCCAAAGATGAGTTTGTCATGTTCAATTTTAAGCCCAGTCATTCAAGAGTGTGTTTAATGTTCGTTTTAAGCACCAAATTGAAATGTTCAACCATACATGTTCATTTTTAAACCCAAATCCAAAGATTGGCTAAATCTAGAAATCTGGCAAAGACACATTAGTAGTTTGATGAAAAATCTCTGACTAATCATGCCTTCTCTGTTCCTCTTCGCCACATGTTGCAACAACATATTAGTATTAGATATCAAAATTACAACATCATTTTTTTTATTTTTCATTTTTCGAGAGAAACTTGCTAAAAATAGAAACCTTCTAAAAATGACAACTTACTAAAAATAGTAACATGCCAAAAATAGAAACTTGCCAAAATAGAAACTTGCCAAAAATGGAAACTTGCCAAAAATGGAAACTGGCAAAAAATGGAAACTGGCCAAAAATGGAAACTGACCAAAAACGGAAACTTTCCAAAAATGAAAAACCTGCGAAAAACAAAAACTTTCCAGAAACGAAAATCTTCCAAAAATGAAAATGTTCTAGAAAAGGAAACTTGCCAAAAATGGAAAATTTTCAAAAATAGAAACGTGCCAAAAATGGAAAATTTTCCTAAATGGAAACCTACCAAAATAGAAACTTTTCAAAAATGGAAACCTGCAAAAATGAAAACTTTCCAAAAATAGAAACCTGCCAAAAATGGCAACTTTATAGAAACAAAAAACTAGCCAAAAATGGAAACCTGCTAGAAATGGAATCTTTCCAAAAATGAAAAACCTACCAAAATTGGAAACCTGCAAGTATACACAAAATTTCAAGTCAAATTGTTGTTAGTTCACATCGGTTTCACCATTGTTTTTAAGGGGTAAATTCAATCATAAATATCATATAATTAAATTATAGGAGCAAATTACAACTCTAATCTAATAAAAAATACTCCTAAATGACAATCAAATAATGCAAAATCAATTGAGTTGAAATGAATTCTAATTTAAGACTCCCTTAATCAATTTGACAAAGCTTCCATTCCTCTTCTCTGAATTGTGTATGTAGGTGGCTCCCAAGTGTTGCACTGGGATTCCTGCATAAGATAGACAATTGCTTTGAAGATTATAATTTTGTGATTCTAGATGGAAATTGGAAAATGAGGCTTGCTTTTATAGATTTTCAGGTGAGATGGGGTGAGAAATTGAATCGAAGTGTTGATTGATAGATCACTGATTTTGATTGATCAGTTAAGTGAATTGATTGATCTGTTAACATGATAGATTGATTTGTTAACACATTTGACTAATCAGTGGACTAAATAGATTAGGGAGATGACTAAATTGATTGATTAGTTAGAAAAGGTGATTTTGAGTGAAAAGGGGTGATTGGAGAGTTAATTGAGTTAATTGATTAGTTAACTGATTTGATCAACCAATCATGATTTTCAACATATGATGTAGGATATTGAATTAAAATTCATTTTAAATTTAATTTGGATTTTCAAATGCTAAAATGCACATGAAATTAACTGAAGTTTATTGAAATTCAGATTTAGTGAAATGTGAATTTGAGAAAAATGAAATATTAGAATTAGTTGAAATTCGAATTTGAGGATTTGGAGGAATAAGTTAATTAATTAAATAATTTAAATGAAATTATTTAATCATTAGAAATGGAATTATTTAAATAATAAAGATTATTTAATTAAGCGAATTAGTCGTAATTAATTAAATAATTAATATTTGAGAAAGGGGGTTAATGTCAATGGATTGATTAATTGATATAAATTGAATGATTAGTAGCATTGAAGGGTGATGATTGAGTTAATTTAGAATAATAATTAGCTTAATTAATTAATTAAAGAATTATTTATTTAATTAGGATGAATAATTAGTACATGATTGATGAGACATTTTTAGGTGTTTACATTTAGGCACACTAAAGTAAGGGACCAAAAGAGAAAATTAATTGTAAAGGGTTATAATTTATGACACTATATTTAGCTGCTACTTTAGCGGGAGTATAAACTTACATTCATACTAGCGATAAAGTAGAGTTGAAGATATATAGAATATAAGAGCAAGACAAGATAGATATAGGATGAAACTAAGTTTGAGGGATGCACAAGCCACCAAGATATAATCCTATCAATCCATGCAAAACCTTCAAATATAGATAAAGTAAACAATGCTAGTACTAAAGAAATCCACACTATACTAGGTGAGCCAAACCTAAGGAGACAAACAACAACAATCACACTAGCAAGACACACTATAGTAGGTGAGACACACCTAGGGAAGTGGAAAACAACAACAACAATAAAAACTAGTAACCAAAGCTAAGATGGTTGACCAAAATGAGAAAGCATAAAATATTCATTTCAAAGGATCAAACTAGTAAGCCACACTACGATAGATGATCAAACCATAGATTAGATGCTAGAGATAGATTGATAACCACACCTTAGGGGCCATTATGTAGCATAATGCTACCTCTTAGGGGGCACATCAATGAATGACTATGATAAATGAGGATGAATCATATGCCTCCCTTAAGGTATCAACATATCTATATTCTAATATCTTAAGGAAGATAGAGATCCACATGAATCATTAAACACATTCAACACCAAGTAGATTTCACAAACAAAAATGCATTCTTTCCAAGCTAGGAAAAAATTCCTTATAAAGGATACAATTTACAAATCAAGGAAGAGATAGTTGCAAAAGAAATATCTTGAAACAAGTGTAAAGGGGTCCTTATGAAGGATACATAACCATCAAAGGGGGTGGAAGAGAACTTTTCCTAAAGATATCTACCATTCTAAAGTGAGGATGTTATTAATAAAGATGACATCATCAAGACTAAGAAGGAGATCAAGAATATACACCTTCCCAATCGCTAGGAGAAGAGATTATTGATTAAGGATTGCACACTTTAACACCAAGGAGAGATCTTTTAAAAGATACATTATTTTATGAAAGGAAGAGGTCCTAATCAAGGATACACACCTATAAGAAATGATAAAATCCTCATGAAGAACAATTATAAAAGATACAACTCAACAATGGGAAAGTGGATCCTTAATGAAGGATGAATGTTTTAAAACTACTCTTTCCCCCTAGTATAGAGACGAATAATTAGGCTATTATATTTCTATCCAAATATGTTTGCACATGAAATCTTATCACCATAAATAACAATGGTACTATGGATGTGGAAATACAAACATGGGGTTTTACTTAGGAAAGCCCCTAAACGACACAACATTTTTCTCTCTTCTTACATGTGTACTTACTTATCCAATAATTAAAAGCTTCACAATTACATAGAGTAGATTGAGATAGACAATCATAGTCTTTGAATAGCCAAAAACCCCTATACTATGTTGATTGGCTCTCTCATTTGACACTTTAAGACTGAATTTTAGAGGGAAAGATCTACCAAGCTTCTCGATCTAGATACTCAAACTTTCAGTTAATGAAGACACCTTTATACTAGGATGCCTAACTCATTAGTTTAACACTTTTAACTCTAGATTACTATCATAGGTTCTTCTCTATTAGAGAAATTAGGACACTTTATCTAATTATTAACTAATTAAGCCCTTTAATTACTTTTTTATTTAAGCTAAGCTTAGGTTCTTTTTCATTTTATTTAATTAGACTAATGATAGCTTAAGTTGTTTCATTCATTATTATTATGACACTTGGCACTAGCTAATTTAATCTAGCATTGGTTTTTTTCATCTAGGGTTTCATTTATTTATGAATATTTATTCATTCATTGTAATCATATTCTTGTGTGCAATTGATACAAAATTCTTAGGTTGTGTTGAACATATTTTTGTCTCTTGATCTCTCTTATGTGATAGGTTTTTTTTTCTTCTAGATGATTCTTGTATCCTATGGTTATATCATCAACTTCTACATGGTATTAGAGTAGATATGTTAATTTCTTGTCCATATCCTTGAGGTATCTATCCCTGAGAGATTTTTTGTGCACATTGGGCTCAAACAAAGGTTACCATCATGCTTGCAACATCCCAAAACCCTAAGATCGACTACCATTTTGTCAAAATCTAAATAGTTAAAGTTTTAGGTCAGTTTGGATAAGGGCGCAAAAGGCTTGAGGCAAAATTTAGAGCTCAACAAAAAATTTGGGTATTTTTTGCAAGGTTTGACTAAAAGGTTTTGTAGTTTTTAAAAAAAAATTGAAGGGCATTAAATAATTAGGCAAATAAATTTTTGGAATCATCTATACCTGGATTTGTAGGTTGCATGCTTGTAATTATAGGCTTAGGTCAAATTTTTTTGGCTCTTTTTTCCTCTAATTTTGTCATGCGCTAAAATTTAGCACTAATCAAATTTTCTAGCAAAGCAGAATATTCCGACCAATCCAAATATTTTGACTACATCATCATTTTTTGCGACTTAATTTTTTTTGGTGAATGAGGGAATATTCAAGGAATATTCACTAATTCTATATTGATGCCAACATTGTATGGACAAATTGTGACCCTTTCAAGCTCTCTTTGCCCTATTTGACCTACTTTTGGTTTTTTGGCCATTACTTGGGCATACAAGCTTGAAATTGTGCAAATGAGATATCGACAAAAAGCTAGTTCTAGCACTGATCTGGTGGTGTAGGGAGTTTTGTTATATTATGCTCCAATTATGTATACTAGGAATCCAAACTTAGATCTTTAATTTCATGCTTTTGGGGCCATATCTTACACATCCAAACTCTGTTTTTCAAAAATAACATATCTTTGAAAAGCTGGAGGAGTCCTTTATCTAGTTCTTAGATCAATTTTTCCAAAATATTCACCAATTACTTAGTAATTTAGATTTTAGTCATTTAGTTATTTTTTCATTTCTTAGCTTCAACAATTGTAAAAGGGTTTTATTTTCTTAATGTTGGGGGGGTGGGGTGTAGAATCATCATCTTTCATATTATCATATTTGCCTAACCCTAGCCTAATATGAGAAATTAATTCCAACGGTGGACCCTTCTATTGTGAAACTCATACCCCATGACTATCATAGATGGAATACCACAATGACCAGATTGTTTCTATCAAGAAGTTTGTATTAGGATTTCCAAAGATACTAAGAGGGGGGGTGAATCAGTATCTGACCGGTTAGATAAATTTATTAACTTATAACATGAAAAACATATTAAAACTATGTACCGGTAAACTAGAAATAATGCAACAAATAAGAACAATAACCACAACATGAAAAGCACACCATAACAAAATATTTCAAGGAGGACACCCGGTGTGGTAAAAACCTCGGTGGGATTTTTGACCCACAATATTCACTTACTGGCCAATAAGAGAATATTATTGCTTACAATAGGGGCCTGCACATGCAGGAAGGCCAAGTGCCTAGAGCTCACTACTCAATTACAAAAGAAGTCACACTGACTTACAAAAAAGGTTTATACTAATCCAATATCTTGTACTTCTTCAGATCATCATCTTCTATGCTAGATTCAGTACCGGTTTAAGCACTGCAATATACATAAACCCTTATCCTAATAGTTCGCACATTAGGTCTTCTATATTCCTTTCATACTTCACATTCTATCATATACTAAATGATCTACAATGATCTCATACATATATGAGTCATATTACAATCCTCCATGTTGGCTTACAAAAGATTTTACAATTAATTACAAAATACATTTATACAAAATTCCTGTCGGCCATGGTGTCGATGATCAATCTTTTTGGTACCGGTGAACTATATGCTGGTGTAGAGTCTATCAGTGTTAGTGCCTATGTCTACCTACCGTTATCACATGATTGTAAGGTTTCCATCAATGACAATACCTTCAATCACCTACAATTTCTTATTGGAGTGTGCATTTGCCAACAGTTTGCAGTCCTATTTAGTTTAGGCTCAACCCAATTTGACTCATTAGTTTGAGATCCTTTAGTGTAGGGACAAGATGGATGAGGCTATAGGTTCGATTGGCTTGCATGTTTCAAATAATGTTTAGTTCCATATTATCTCTAGCACCACTCCTAGGGAAATGTGGTTCAAATTTGTGCTTATTTTTGGGTGTATTAACGAGTTTTATGCATTTCAACTTGAGATAGATTTGACATCATTGGTACTTGATTCATTTCCTTCCATTAAGGGCTTTCTAGAGAGGTTCAAACCCATCAAATCACTGCTAGAGGGTTGTGGCAAGGAGAAGACTAATAAGAGTTTATATTTATGATTTTATCTAAGTTTTGAGGCCTATTTTAGTTCTCTGCTTGGGCATTTTGTTCCACCATGGATGCTTTGGGTACCACATTCACTATGCCTTCATTTGAGGTGTTCTATGAGTGTCTGACATAGTACATGGGGGATTCACTTAGGGAACCTAGGTTATATCACGTGCGTTCATGGCATACTAAAGAATCCCCCTATTTTGAAAAAATATTTCCCTAAACTCATTTTTTGTAACCCCTTCCCAATACACAACCTGAATTAAAACCCCCCTATTTTCACCAGATATTGTATTTTTTCATAGTTTTTATTAAAACCCCCCTTATTTTTACTAGATAGGCAATATATATTTTTTAATTTCTAGGATAGTAAAACCCCCAATATGAACACATGTAATATAATATTACCTAGCTAGTGAAGCCCCCTTGACATAGGAGTAGACCAGGCTATCCCAAATTTATTATGTTTTTGACCTTCCAAAGCTCAAGCCTTGGTTGCTCGGACATCTACATCTACTAGGAAATAGAAGAAGAAGAAGAAGAGTAGTGGTTCATAGTTTATTTATCCAACTTTAGAGTCTTATGTATGGGATTTATATTCTTCCACCTCTTTCAAGATGTAATTGATCTAGGAAGGACAAACCTAAGTGTGCTTATTGTACCAAATTAGGACATGAAGAGCATTGTTGTTATGCAAACCACATAGATAAGCTAAGAAATTTTCTTTGGAGGAACCAAATTCAACTACCTTCATCTAGTGCATCCTCTTCCACCACTTTAGGGCCTGCACATTTCGAGTCTACTTCTATGGCATTTTGTGAAGGCCATATGAGAGGACATGCTCTCTTTGAATCGAAAAATCTTCAGTCCTCTAGGTGGCTATTCGATCTAGGATCCTTTCCATCATATGACATTATCCAAGGGTATGTTCTCTTCTTCTGAGCATCATATATTCCAACATATTTTGATGGATAATAACACTTACATCAGTGTTAATGGTAGTGGTTACATTGAGGTTGATGGTGACACATTCAACAATTTTCCTTGTGTTCCTTCATTATCTTTCAACCTCCTTTCCATTTACCATTTTTCTCATAGTGGGACAAGAAAGATAGTTGACTGCACCCTTGATTCAGTGCTCATAAGAGATTTTCATTGTAGAGATATTATTCAAATTGACAATGTTGATAATGCATCTGAATTACATGAGTTCTCACATTTTTCTCCCATTGAGCATGCAGTTCTATTGACTGATCCTCACTTTCATGCATCAAGAGTGAATTAGGTATCTAAAGAAAGTTTTGGCCACTTGAACCTATGTGTTTAAGTCATCCACCATGATTCTTGAGACTTGTGTTGATCCTCCTCCACCTCCCACTTATTCAAAGGTCAGTTTAGTTCAGCAGGTTGATTGTGTCGGGAACAACAATGAAAGAAAACTGGGGGGGGTAAATTAGTTTTCTGCCGGATCTACAAACTCAACCACAAATACAATTCTAATAAACTGCAGCAACAACAAAGATAAGAAAATTGATAACACAACACAGAAAACCAAGATTTTGACATGGAAAACCCGGTTAAGGGAAAAACCACGGTGGGAACCTACCCACAATAAGATGATACTTTATAGTAGTATGTGAAAATAATTACAATGGGGAATGCACCAGCATTCAAGAACACTACCTCGAGCATACATCTCAAGATACAATAACTCAAAAGGCTATAACCCTCAGGGAAGTCTCACTGACTTACAACAAGATTCAGACTACAATTCGGAAGGAATAAACTACAATAATAGAATCTACAAATGCCTGATGACAGTTCTGGTTAAGCACATTTGTCTTCTCTACACTAATATTTGCTCAATACACCACACCAAAAGATGAATCCCTTGTTCACACATACACAACTCTCTGATAATGTACACACAACCTCGATACCTAAATTACATGACTATATCACCAATTTATACAAATCATCAACCTTGACAACAAGGTCGGCTGAATCCTCAACTCATAATTACAAAATTACATCATCTGATACAAATATTTACCATTGAAATAATATAATGATATAAATGGACCTAAACCAAATCTCCAAATACACAACATCACCGGAAATCATGCCAAGATCATCTGCAACAAGCTACACCACCAGGAATACCGCATAACATGAAGAAAATCACCAGTTCAACAAAATCTCCAAGAATTTGCACAACAATCAGTTCGGATCATCAAAACAAATAGGACTCAATTAGGAAACACTAGCAAGCATGTTAGAGTCATCAGTAACAACTGCACCAACACCACTTATCAAATCTTCATTGATCAACATCTGAAACTCAAAAGTACTCAAACAACAAAAATTGTCACAAATAAAGATAACTTACGGAGCACCAAATCACGAACCATCTGAAATGAAGATACACAACACCATCCCAAACAATCTCCCAAAATATCAGCTCAAGATCTAATCACACCAGAATATACTGAAGGAAATAATAAACTCTGCAAAGCATTGATCATAAATACAAACTACAAACCGGATCATATGATATCATCAATTAAGCTTTATGGATCACCAAAACTGATATAGAAAGATATAATGATACTATAAATACTCCATACACTAAACCATGATCCCAATAAACCAATCTAAAATGGTAGTTGCAATAAATCATAGGAATATGTTGACATCAATGATAACAACATATCCTAGTAGCAACAATATCCAACAATCTCCCCCTTTGGCATTGATGACAACATATGAATGTGAAAAACAATTAATGCAAAGAAAGAAAACATCTCCAACAAAATCCCCCTAAGATCAAGCAGATAAAACAATTTTTCACATGCCTCTCTCCCCCTTTGACAACAATGTCAAATATTCTCAAGACAGAAAATGAAAATGATGACTCTCTCCCCCTTAAATAGATAACCAATCCAACAGACTACTCCACCAAAGGAGCAATACCAACTCATCAATCCAAAGAAAAAGATAAGACTGTGAAGTCTACCAAATTGATGCAACTCAATGCATCTAATTCTCATCAAGAGGGATAGATACCCCTAACTTGTCTCTCAAATAGACAAATGTATTTGCAGGCAAAGGTTTAGTGAAAATATCAGCAATCTATTCCTTTGTAGACACATACTCCAACTTTACTTCCTCTTCATTGACTTTTTCTCTCAACAAATGATATTTGATTGATACATGTTTTGTCTTTGAATATTGCACCAGATTATTTGACATATTAATAGCAATGGAATTATCACAATATATGATAGTAGGCTCATCATAGATAACTCTGATATCCTTCAACATTTTCTTCATCAAAAATACCCAAGTCCACTTACAAGCAACATCAATGTATTTAACTTTAATAGTAGATAAGGAAAATGAATCTTGTTTCTTACTTACCCATGATGTTGGTATTTTGGATGTGTTGATATGGTTTTGTCATTTATGTCAACACCTATTAACACTTATCAACTCTGGTACTTGGATAATTGGCAATGTTCACCGGCAAGCAAAGTGACTAATGCACAGTCACTGGTATCTAGTACACTGGCAGGATATATTGTTCAACGACACTTGGAATGACATGGAAAACACTTGGTTATGACGAAGATATTGTATGGACACTTTGTCTTGAATATTTATTCATTGGTATATTCGAGTTTGCATATTTGCTGTTACCAACAAATAAGTCCAGGATAAGCACCGGTAGGCTTATCTATTCTAGATTAGCACGACATGCTATAGAGATGATTTTGTTGTTATTGTAAATGCATTTAGCTGACATCATGCATCAGATATTGTTTTATTTGTAATTGATTTTATTGTAATATCTTTTAGAGCCAACCTACTAAAATTGGTCTTAGGCTATGATATATATGTAAGATCTTATTTGTAAGATTGATATGCAAATGGGAAAAGAGTTGTAATTCGGTATATGCGAGAATAAGAAGGGCTATACATGCAGACATCATTTGAAGGTTGAAGGAAGGTTTTGTGAAGGCATATCAGAACTAAACCGGTACTAAATCCAGCATATGAAGATGTTATTTTGAGCAATACATCATTATTGGATTTAACCATCCAATTGTAGTCAGTGTGACTCCTATTTGTGTTTGAGCAGTGAGCTCTAGGCACTTGGCCTTTCTGCATGTGCAGACCCCATTTGTATACACATACTATCTGCAGTAGTATCATCTGATTATGGGTAAGGTTTCCCACCATGGTTTTTCCCCTTATAGGGTTTCCATGTACAAATATTGGTGTTATGTGTTGTGGATGTTATTATCTTTCTATTTCATGCATTAATCTTTATCGGTACAGTAATTAACTAATAAACTATCTACCAACATAAAGTCTGGTTTACCGATATTAAGCATTAAGGTTGCTTAAGTAGTTTTTGGTTTGAATTTATTTGATAACTAATTCACCCCCCCCCCCCTCGCAGTTGTCTCCGGGACCTAATAATTGGTATCAGAGAAGGCCCTGGTAGCTACATTTGAAGTTAAGGATGAATGGATCATTGATTCAGGATGTTCACATCATATGACTGGTGATAAAGGTAAATTCTTGGCTTTTCAGGAATATAATGGAGGTCTAGTAAGATTTGGAGATGATAAAGCTTGTTTGATCAAAGGAAAAGGTACTATATCTCTTGATGGTAAGCATAATACTGACAATGTTTACTATGTTGAAGGTCTAAAGCATAATCTTTTGAGTGTTGGTCAATTAGTTGAGAAAGGATTTCAGTTACAATTCAAGAATGGGAAATGCAAAATTATGAACAAAATTGGTTTGGAAATTGCAATCGGTAATCAAACTAGAGGTAATATCTTTCATTTGAATAACAATGAAAAGACATGCTTAATTGCACATATTGATGAAAGTTGGCTATGACATAAGAGACTCTATCATGCAAACTTTGATTGCATTGTGAAAATCAGTACAACTAAAGCAGTTAGAGATTTACCTAAGATTGTTAAACCTCACAATTCGGTATGTAATGAATGTCAATTTGGAAAACAAGTTAGAGCATCTTTTAAAAGTATTCCAGAAAAATCCAATAATGCTCTTGAATTAATTCATACTAATTTATGTGGTCCAGCTAGAACTAAAATCTTACAAGGTGATAGATATTTCATGCTAATCATTGATGACCATTCTAGAATGTGTTGGGTTACTTTTCTCAGAGAAAAATCAGAAGCACTTGGTAAATTCAAACTATTCAAGGTGATGGTAGAAAATGAAACTGGTAAGAAAATCAAATGTCTGAGATTAGATCAAGGAGGTGAATTCACATCTAAGGAATTTAATACATTCTGTGAAGTAAAAGGAATCAGAAGACAGTTATCAACACCCAAGACACCACAATAGAATGGAGTTGTAGAAAGGAAAAAAATAGCTATCTTGGATGTAGCTAGAAGTATGTTATTTGAAGCTAATCTACCTCATGTATATTAGAGAGAGGCAGTAACCACAACAGTCTACACATTCAACAAAGTTCACATCAAAGGTGAAACTGGTAAGACCCCTCATGAACTATGGTTTGGTATTACTCCTACTCTTAAATATTTTAGAATATTTGTAAGTAAATGCTATATTAAAAGAGATGAGTATATTGGCAAATTTGATCCTAGAAGTGATGAAGGAATATTTCTTGGTTATTCATCTAAGAGAAAGGCATATAGATGTTTTAAGAAGAGATTACAAAAAAAATTCGAGAGTACAAATGTGAAAATTGATGAACAGTTTAGAGGAACTTCAAGGTATATAGACTTTGAACCGGAAACAAAGATACTGACAAATGGACACACACTGATATATAATGAAGATCCAGTTACACCGATATCATCTAAAAATTCCACTATAACTGAAGAACTACAACAAACAAAGACACCCCGATATGTAAGATTGAACCACTTTGAAAATCAGATAATTGGGAACAAATATCAAGGTGTTATGATAAGAGGAAGATTGGCAAATGAAGAGGTGTGTCTTATTTGTCAAATTGAACCATCATCAATTAATGAGGCATGTGAAGATAAACATTGGATTAAAGATATGGAAGAAGAATTAGAACAAATTGAAAGGAATAACACATGGACATTAGTTCCACGGTCTAAAGACAAAAATGTAATTGGAACAAAATGGGTATTTAGAAACAAACTTAATGAAGATGGTAAGGTAATCAGAAATAATGCAAGACTAGTGTGTAAGGGATATTCTCAGAAAGAAGGAATTGATTGTAATGAAACCTTTGCACCGGTAGCTATAATTGAGGCAGTCAGATTATTCTTAGCTTTTACAGCACACAAGAACTACAAAGTATATCAAATGGATATTAAATGTGCATTTCTGAAGGAGATCTTGAAGAAGAAGTTTACATTGAGCAACCTGATGGATTTTCTTTGACATATAACAAAGATATAGTTTGCAGGTTAAGGAAAGCTTTGTATGGGTTGAAGCAAGCTCCAAGAACTTGGTATGCTAGATTGGATAAATATCTTTTGAAGATTGGTTTTTCTAAAGGTAATGCTGACAACAATTTATACTATAAAGTGACTAATGATGACATCTTAGTTATAGAAGTTTTTGTTGATGATATAATCTTTGGAGGAGAAGATGGATTATGTAAAGACTTTTCTATTGAAATGCAACAAGAATTTGAATTGTCTATGATTGGAGAGATAAAATTCTTTTTAGGATTACAAATTTCATAGACTGATAAAGGTATATTCTTGAGTCAATCTAAGTACTTGAAGGAGTTACTAAAGAAATTTGGGATGGAAAATTTTAAACCGATAAGCACACCTATGACTACAAATGACAAATTATCACTAAGGGATGAATCTACACCTGTTAAACCAACTAGGTACAAATCTATGATAGGAGGTTTACTGTATTTGACACAAACAAGACCTGATATTATGAATGCAGTATGTATTGTTTCAATATTTTAGAGTAATCCTAGAGAAAATCATGAATCAACAGTAAAAAGGATTTTTTGGTACTTACAAGGTACTACAAATCTTGGCTTATGGTATCCTAGAGGTGAAAACTTTGAATTATGTGCATACATAGATGCAAATTGGGCAAGAGATATAGATGATAGAAAAAGAACCACCGACGGATCATTTTTTCTTGGAAGAAGATTAATTTCTTGGTTGAGTAAGAAACAAAGTTGTACATCTTTATCAACAACAGAATCAGAATATGTTGTAGTAGCAACTAACTGTACACAAGTATTATGGATTAAGAAAATGTTGAAGGACATAAAAGTAAAAAGAAAGGAACCTATAACTATCTATTGTAATAACACAACAACAATTGATATATCTAAGAATCCGGTACTACATTCTAAAACTAAACATGTTTCTATCAAACTGAATTTTCTAAAGGAGAATGTTGAAGAAAAAGAAGTAAAACTGGTTTATGTAAATACTAAAGAGAAAATTTCAGATATTTTCACTAAGCCTTTGCCTAAGGATAATTTTCAATATCTCAAAGATCAGCTTGGGGTCATACCCCCACCGGTAGAGACTTAGACAGTTGATGTTTGTCATCAACTGGCAGAATTAACAGAGAAATATTTTACTTCGGCTTTGATGAGGAGAGCTACTTCTCAGGGGGAGTAGTTGGTATACTGAACAAGTTGGTATTTTGTATTTGAACTTGATTTTTGTATTGCTTTGGCATTTGATGTCAAAGGGGGAGAGATTGATATGGAAAAACACATGTTACTCCTAAGGGGAGAGATTGTTATTTTGGGAGAGATTGATTACTCTCTGTACCTGAATTTTGATTTATTGTTTTGATCTCTTTTTGGGAGATTGTTGGTTTTTGGTATTTGGCATTTCTATTTTGGCACTGTGATGGTTTTTCCATCTTGTGTTGCCATCAATGCCAAAGGGGGAGATTGTTGGTATTTTGGATATGTTGATATGGTTTTGTCATTGATGCCAACACCTTTTAACACTTATCAACTCTGGCACTTGGAGAATTGGCAATGCTCACCAATAAGCAAAGTGACTAATGCACAGTCACCGGTATCTGGTACACTGGTAGGATATATTATTCACTGACACTTGGAATGACATGGAAAACACTTGGCTATGATGAAGACATCGTCTGGACACTTTGTCTTGAAGATTTATTCATAGGTATATTCGAGTTTGCATATTTGTTGTTACCGGCAAATAAGTCCAGGATAAGCACTGACAGGCTTATCTATTCTAGATCAACATGACACGCTATAGAGATGATTTTGTTGTTATTGTAAATGCATTGAGCTGACATCATGCGTCAGATATTGTTTTATTTGTAATTGATTTTATTGTAATATCTTTTAGAGCCGACCTACTAAAATTGGTCTTAGGTTATGATATATGTAAGATCGATATGTGAATGGGAAAAGGGTTGTAATTCGGTATATGCGAGAATAAGAAGAGCTATGCACACAAACATCATTTGAAGGTTGAAGGAAGGTTTTGTGAAGGCATATCGAAACTAAACCGGTACTGAATCCAGCATATGAAGATGCTATTTTGAGCAGTACATCATTATTGAATTTAACCATCCAATTATAGTCAGTGTGACTCCTACTTGTGTTTGAGCAGGGAGCTCTAGGTGCTTGGCCTTTCTGCATGTGCAAACCCCATTTGTATACACATACTATCTATAGTAGTATCATATGATTGTGGGTAAGGTTTCCCATTATGGTTTTTCCCCTTACAGTGTTTCCACGTACAAATATTGGTGTAATGTGTTGTGGATATTATTTTCTTTCTGTTTCATGCATTAATCTTTACCGGTATTACAATTAACTAATAAACTGTCTACCGACATAAAGTCTAGTTTATCGGTATTAAGCATTAAGGTTGGTTAAGTAGTTTTTGGTTTGAATTTATTTGACAACGGATTCACCCCCCCTCTCAGTTGTCTTTAGGACCTAACACATGAAACCAATTTCTTACCCAAAAAGAATGCACCACCAGAGGTACTCTTCTAGTCATCAACATCACCAGCCCAATCAACATCAGTCTAAGAACATAACATGAAATCATCATTCCCTGGATACCACAAACCATAATCCACAATCCCTTTCAGGTATCTGAATATCTTCTTTATAACAGTGACATGAATCTCCTTCAGATCAACTTGATATCTAGCAGCCATGCACACAACATGCATAATATCTAGTCTAGTTTGAGTTAAATATAGTAGTCCACCAGCCATAGATCTATATAAAGACCGATTAGCTTTCAGAGATAATTTGTAGCTAGTCACCATAGGAGTTCCAATTGGTTTGGAGTCATCTAACCCAAACTTATTCAATAATTCCTTTGTTTGGATTCCCAAAGATACTGAGAGGGGGGGGTGAATCAGTATCTGACCGGTTATAGAATTTACTTGATTTAAAACATGTAAGGCATATCAATACTATATACCGATAAACCAAAAACAATGAAGTAAACAAAGATAACAATAACCACATGAAAAGCACACCATAACACAGTAGTTTAACGAGGAAACCCGGTGTGGGAAAAACCTCGATGGGATTTGTGACCCACAATATTCGCTTACTGGCCAATAAGGGAATATTACTGTTAAAATAGGGGCCTGCACATGCAGGAAGGCCAAATGCCTAGAGCTCACTATTGAAATACAAAATAAGAAGTCACACTAACTTACAAAATGGATTATACAAATCCAATGTCTTGTACTGCTTCAAAATAGCATCTACTATGCCAGATCCAATACAGGTTTTAGCTCTGCTGCATACATAAACCCTTAACCTATAATTCGCATATTAGGTCTACCTTATTTCACCTATCATCTTATTACAAAATGTTCTACAATGATCTCATACATATATGAGTCATAATACAACTCGCCATGTCATCTTACAATGATTTTACAATTAATTACAAAATACATTATAAACAAAATTCCTGTCGACCAGGGTGTCGGTATCCTTCCTTTGTCTACCGGTGTCCTGTGTACCGACGTAGAGTCTGTTGTTGCCCATGCCAGTATAATTGTCTTGTCGGTATCATATGATTGCAAGGTTTCCATCAATAACAAAACCTTCAATCACCTACAATTTCTCATTGGAGTGTGCATTTGCCAACAATCTCCCCCTTTGGCATTGATGGCAACACTCATGAGAAAAATCCAAAAAGTGTCATCCAAAAATGAGTCTGCCAGAATTGTCTTACCAAAAAAAATATGAGCTCCCCCTGAGCTAATGAGCCTTTTGCTGATCATTTTTCTCATAGCCTCTACTCCCCCTTTGACATCAATGACAAAGGTTGTCATTCGTTGTCAGTGGAGTCCTGCCTGGTTTCTTGTAACTGGTGGGTTACACTCAGAAAAATGTCTGTCAAAATTGAATTTATGTCATTGCTGAATGTTTTACTGTCTTTTATAGCCTCATGGGTTCTCTACACTGTACCAGTGAGTATGTGCATTTTCTCTTTTGGTGTCTTTAGTCCGAGAATCAGAGCCTCAGATATTTATTTTCTTAAAGAAATAAGATACTCTAATCTTGGACCAAGTCGGCATTTTAAGTCCTTTGCTTTGTCCTTTATTCTTTGTTTTTCATTTTCCAGTTTCCTGATTTTCTCTTCTTGCTTTACAATTTTCTTTTCTAATTCCAAAAATGAATCTGATGTCTCAATCAAATTATCAGCAATATTGTTAATCTTATCCTGTGTCTTTCTAATTTCTTTGTCAAGGTCTTATGTTAATACATCCATTTTGCATGAATCCCTGTATAGTTTCTTAAGGTCAAAAATGATTTCATTGAGTTCCGGTAAAAGAGTGTCCATCTCTCCCTTGTTCTTCTTAACTATATCCTCAAAGAATTTTTTTTTTCTTTTATCAATCTCTCCTTAAATGTATCCTCATTTAATTTATCCCGTGTTATTAGGTTACTGGTTATATACTTAGACAATGTGTCTAATTGTTTCAAAGAATCTTTGTTGTCTATGTTACACTTTGGAGCTATCATCTTCAAAATTGGTATGGTGTCATCAATAGCCTTATATGCTAGAGCATTACAATCTGTTATTTTCTTAATTGAATCAAGCAGTACCTCTATCACATTTGTTGGTCAAAATTCAGACATGGAGGTTCTAGATGTCTGTCCAACTAACTTCACAATTTGTAATCCGTCGGTGGTGACAATAGCATTGCTATCCTCTTTTATTGGAGGATCAGTTTGTGTCTCCATTTCAGCTACCAAAGGTTTAGGTTTTTCAGTTGTAGCCAGTGGCACTGTCTCTGAATGTACCTATGAATGAACCTGTTGTTCTTCCTATTTCTTTGTGCTCTCTACTAATGGTTTATCTGATGGTGCCTCTAATGATTTTACAGTAGTATCCACTACCGGTTTTTCTGCTTGTGACTCTGTATTTTCTACTGGTTTCTTTGTGCTTGCCCCTGAAATGTTTCTAGTCGATTGCCCAATACCAAATTTTATTAGTTTTCCTTGTATCTATTGTTTGTTCATGTTATTATTGTTTAAAAAATGGATATTCTTGTTCCATACTTGGCTAAGAAGTCTGCAAAAATATGTGTCTAATATGGCCTTGTTTCCTCTGATTTTTCTGGGTCAGAAGAGGGTTTAAGGTTTTCAGTTCTAACCCTTCCTATGTTTGAAAAACCATTATGTTCTATTCATGCATTACTTTTGCCACTTAGAGAAGGGTCGGTCTATCATGAAAAGTGTCCCCCCCATTAGTTTTTTCCCTAGGTGGTCCCTTAAATTTTTTAAATCTGTGCGCCTTTACATTTACCTTGTTTTAATGTTTGTCGGGCCCCTTAATTATTGTGCAACTCATTGCTAATCTTGCGGTTATCATTGTTTCATTAGGAAAAGATGCTTGCAAGTTAATGTTCGCAAAATAGCGAAAAGGCTAGGTGGGCCCAACCAGATGGATTGACCATCGGATAAAAGGACTGCATCTTGTTTTAAATCTAATGGCTAGCGTTGATTCACTAGCCCGAGATGCACGTGGTATAAGTTTTGCAAAACAAAGAAAGACTTGGTGGGTCCCAGAGCTGAGTCGCTTCTTTCATTAGAGGGTGATCGATTTGGAAAAATATCAATGGCTCACGTTGATTCGCGGATAGAAGATGCACGTGTTCTACCTTTCATGAAGTAGTGAAAAGGTGGTGGGCCTGACGGTTTCAATAAAACTTCCTAGACCTATGGACCGCTCACCGAAGAAGAAATCCCATCGAAAGATTGAGACCAAACTACTGAGGTGGCAATCACATGAAGGCATGACATGGCAAGACAAATGGTTTGTTCCGTGGAGTGTAAGGGTGACCTGTCAAGTACGCGTGGCTCTGAAGGGTAGTTGAGGACCCACCTTGGTTCAACTAGCAGTTATGTGGATAATAGTGAAGCAAAGCATGTGGCGGATTTAGAATGGAACCCAATGGAACTTCCTGAGCAAATGGTCGACTGCCATGTGGCATTTGTTAATTGGTGATGAGATAGATCAAGCGGTCTCCGAGTTAAAGGGCCCACTTGAAAGGTTTTAAGCCTGTTAAAAGATGTTCATCTCGTATAAGATCCAACAGTTGTCGTTGTTTCATGGCCCGAAGATGCCTACAGCTCAGTCTCTGCAAAATGGCAAAAATTGTTAGCCATCAAGGTGAGGCGCGGTTAGTTAATAAGACTAACGGTCATTGTTGGAGATAAAGACCGAGTAGGTGGATCTTGATCTAATGGCTAGCATTTCTTTGCGAAGGAAAGTTGCATGAGTTTTAAGGCCCACAAAATAGCGAAAAGAAGGTAGGGCCCATCACTAAAATAGAAAGACCAGACGGAGTAAAAGCAGTGCAAGTTCCCATGATCCAATAGTTGTCGTTGTTTCGCAAAATCAAGATGCGGAGTTTTTAAGTTCTGCAAAATAGCAAAACAATGAAACAGATGAAATACTCAGAGAATTTATGATCCGTTGGAGCCCGTTTTTTAATTCGATTTGTGAATTCAATTCTGAGGTGATGGCCAAAGCATGTAGGATTATTTTCTGAAATTCAATGCCTACTTTCCGTATTAGAGTCCACATCAACTTGAATGTTGGCATCATTTCAATGAGTCTGCTGCAGAGAAATTAATACGGAGAGGTTTTCTTCAGGCGAATAACAGGTTTTTCTGCTTGCTGTGAATTGTTTCAGTAGAGGTCTATGCAAGTCTCAATTGATATAGTTGCATTATCAAGATGGCACCAAGAAGGGAGTTGACAGGAAAAGTGAATTACCAGGATAGAAATATTTGTGATTATTTTTTGGAGTAGTTAACCATGTCTACCAATGTCGGGGCCAGGGCCAAAGAATTGGTACCAAAGAACCCTTGTCTGATAATTAGGGATGGCCTATATGATAAAGGTAATTGGTTAAGGGATCCAAAAATAGGGATGTCAGGTTTAGGACTGTTCAAGGTAGGTTTTGGTTAGAGACATTCCCTCACCCCTTTGAATAGCATATGGGAACTGGATGTGGAGAAGCTTGTGGTCCCTGGTGTATTCATGGATGTAGATTTGTTGACCCTGATTGCACAAAATTATGACCCTATAGCTAGATGTATCAGTAGTGTGAAGGGATCATCCCTAATTGAAATTAAAGATGATGAATTCAGAAACGTGTTTAAACTCAATGAGGGATCAAATTTGTTAGAGCCTATTGATTTTGAGTCATTAGCCTAGATCTATAATGCACAAAGGGAACATCTTAGGAGTGGCCCACTGAAAGAGTTCTTTGTTAAGATAGGAGGGTTAACAGTTGTAGGCCCCAGTACAATGGAACCCCTTCTCCTTGAATTTGTTTACTCTAAGAGCTAAGGGTATGTATTGGGCACTATGTCAGATCTTTGGAGAACATGCTGAGAAAAATATGCCAACCCTTTACATGCTGATGATTGCACAAATTCTAAACCCCTCTCTGGCAATAACATTTGATTATGCGCCATACCTTACTAATGCAATTCATGCAGAGCTAGTAGGGATAAAAAATGGTAAGGTGGATAGGCCGTTTGGGTGGTACTCCCTTTTAATGCACATGTTTTTGTTCAAAGGTGGTGACTATTTTGCAAAGGAAATGGATTTGGTTAAGGTAAAATATAAGGAAGAGATACCTGTTCAACTGTGGAGCACTGTTCTATCTTGGGATAGAGAGGATGCTAGTTATCTAACATTTGATAGATGCTTTGCATCTAAAATTAGGATTATTCTATGCACAAAAAACCTTAGGATTCCTAAGGCTCTCTTGGAATTCCTCAGACCTAAAGAGTTTGCTGAGGTTATTAAGATTGTTCACAATTGGGGAGATATGTATTTGTACCCTATTTTTACTATTTTTAGAGTATATGGTTTAAGAGGTACCCCCTATCTATTGCCCTATCAGGTCCCATTGAAGATAGGGATTGCAGAAGTCTTGAAGCAAACTGGAGGTATACAAGAGGCATAATTGACAAATAGGGGTAAAGGGACTATTTTCCCAACCATTACCATAGCCCATCATTTTGTAATCACTAAAGGTGACTAGAAATATTTTGAAGAGTTCTTTAAGCCATATAGGTTGTCAATTGCAGTTTCAAGATGTGCAGACCCTGAGGATTTTTTCAACGGCATGTTTAGAAGGAGGGTAGTGTGTAAAGGTAGGCCTCACCAATTTTAGTTCCCTAAAGATTTAATTAGGAATGAATTTAGTTTAGATGAGCAGGAACTGAGGAAGGAGAAGTGGGTTGCATATAAAAGGGCACTTGATTTTATTCATCAATTTGATAGTAGCTATGACCCTCTTTCTAGCTTCAACCCTTTTGAGGAGAAAGTCAAATTTTTTATTCTCTATTTTGAAGACCTCATGCAAACCTTAAAAGAAAAAAGAGAGGCTATAATGCAAAATGATCTTGACAGGGTTAAATTGGTCCTAGCTAAGCTTGTCTTTGCTAAGGCTATCCCACCTGGTGATTATGTGATTCACAAGAAATCAAAGTATAGTGTGATGATGCCAATGATAGGTGAGCCTTCCACTTCAAGAGGGAAAAGAGAAATTGAAGATGTCATTGACATCCAAGATTCCCCTAAAAGGCAAAGAGTGGGGAAAGAAGTTGAAACTGATGAACCTCAGTATTCTCCATCTCAGTCCCCTATCCACATAGGAGATGAGCAAGTGGTGGCTGAACAGTTGTTACAGTTAGGGAGTCTCGGTGAGATTGCCTACACCTATGATGAGACCCAAGAGGTGATGCCGGAAGAGCCACCTAGTGCTGAAATGAACTTGACTGATAGTGAGCTAAAGGGAGAAGAGTTGGACCTTACTGTTAAGCAATCCAGTGAGGAATTCCTGGTTGACAGTAATTTTGTTACAACGGGGGCTTTCATGCAATTTGTGTGGAAGCAAAATATGGAACAATTCAAAGTCAGATGTGAGCAAATTAAGAGTGAACAACCTCTCAGAGATGTAACTCAAGTGGAAGAAGAGATAAAGCAAGAAATTATTGAAGAGTTTAAGACTATTACTCTTGAGAAGGGAAGAGAGATGGTGTCTAAGGCTGGTGTTTTAATTCTCCCTGAATGGGATATAGTTGATGCTCTAGTTTTTTGTGAGGCCTCACCTCGACTCAGTCTGACATTCAGTGGATTTTATTTTTAGACTATTATGGATACTTTATTTTGATGCATTTTGGGACTTAGAACTTATATGATTTCAGGATTTGGATAACACTGCTATGATTTGATGATTTACTTCTATGCTTTATGAGATAGAACACTACATGATTGTTAGATAGGATGATATTGCAATGATAGATGTCGTTATTGAATTTGCAGGACTTTACTCTGAATATTGAACTATGATGTATGGTTAAGTTTATGTGAATTGGGATGAAATTGCTTATGAGAATTTGCTTGATAAAAGATGTATTTAATCTGTGCAGATGAAAATTGTATGCAAGTGATGATGTGTATTGTTATTCCTTTGAATTTTATTATATATGGATAATTTGGAAGTACTAATGTGTAAATTGAGGTACGCAGGAAATTTACCATGTGACCATGGAAAATTACGGAGAACCAAACCTAGACTTATGTATGTTCGTAAGCCAGGGGTTGTCTATTTGGAGAGACAACACCCCGTTTGTGTTGTATTTTATTCGTAACAGTATATGCTGCATGAGTGTTAAGTGTTATTTAAATTTAATGTGTAAAACCACAAGAGACAATTTCATGTTTTATTTTGTAAAAGTGTTTTATTTGTGTCACTTGACACATGTGTGGATTTAAATTTAAATGTTTTATTTTGTCTCTTGGTGGGAAAGTGTTTAATTATAGTTCTTCTTAAATAAAATAATGTGTTGTCATAAATACTTTGGGAATATAATATTTGGGGTGGTCAACATATGTTTGACCCGAAAATAAACTTCAGAGGGGTTTAAAATGGGTTAAATGAACACCTAGGGGTAGTTTAATAGGGTTTCCTAAAGCCCATAAGGTATACCTAGGGGTTAGGGGTAATTTTAGGCAAGTTTCCACTTTTAAATGATCTTTTTAACGCTTTAAAAATTGGCTTTATTGAGTTGTGCGAAAATTGAAAATTAAAAGTTTAATCTAGTTGAGATTTTTCCTTTTGGGAATGAGAGTCTTTTTGCATTTTGCTTTTCTTTTCTTTTTGGTTTTTAGGAACTTGTGAGAACTCAGAGAATGAGCTTCTTAAGAAAGATTTTTGAGATTTGGAGGGTAATCACCCACTCTCCATTTTTGGAGAGAAGAGAAATTTTGAAAAGAAAATAATAGGATGGAATAGAAAAATTGACTAAGGGTAGAAGGAAAAAGATTCGTGGATTGGGCAGCGCTTCCTCAAATATCATAACACCTTTAGGTAGATTAAGGTTGGTTTCAATTATTCATTATAATGTCTTCTTCTTGCTTATGTCTGGAAGTATGTTGGTGTAAGAAATCGGTGTTCTTGGATGTTTTTTTTGAAATTCATTTGGTATTTTTGCATTATGATTTGTTTGTGTTTTGGGATTTTTCTCAAGACCTCTTACTCTTGGGAGAGAAGAGGATCTTGTGGGTGGTAGCAGTGACAACCCTCGAGTGAGAGACTCTCTTTTGAGAGCGATCACAAGGGATCTTTGTGTGACCCTTGTTGCATGGCCTGTTTGTGCAATGGGGGTCATAAGGAGGGAAATAAGGCTAGAATGCCTTTGGGGGGCATAAGGAATAAGGGGTTGAGATTCTTGATATAATTATTGTGCCATGAGGTGGCTTCTTGTTTATTTCATACTTGCAGTTCTCCTCAGGGTATTGGTCCACTACCACCCTTTGAAAAGATCATCACCAAAGTGTGGTGCTGTGAAGCCAAGTTGGGAGTGTGTCTGAAAATCTGTATGAATTTGCCTTCTATGTGTTTGCCTATTTGTTACCCGTCTAGGAATTGGTTCTCCGAGCTCGGGGGTGGCTACCAGTTAGCCTAGGCTGGGAGGTGAGCACTCCGTGGTCATATTTGTGTTTTCTATTATGCAGGAAAGTCAGGAGAAGAGAATAGGAACCCTGAAAAGATACAAAAGATTATTGTTGAAGATACTTAAATCCATTTGCAAATATTTGTTTTAATTTGATTCAGAAGTATGCCCTCATTCATAGAAATGAGAGGCAAGTTGTAATTCTTGAAAATAGACTTGAGGTTTATTGTTGTAGCTAAACAAAGAAACATCCTGTAAAATTTGCAGAATATCTTAGAGTTGTAAAAAAAGCTTGTTTTATTTCTACTTCTGTTTTTGTTTCAGAAAAAGAAAAGCCTCCTTGAGTTGCATGCAAAAGCTTCTTTTGTATTATGGAAAAATTAGTTTTCAAATAAATTTTATCTATATTCTACTTGTTGAAGAGAATGAGTTATTTTGCTGAAAGATCCTAAGTATTTAAAAAGAATAAGGGTGTTTTTAAGTAATGGTTTTATTAGTGGAAAAATCAATGAATGTGTTTTATTCAGAATAGTATGATGTATTTTAAGAAAAAAAATGTGTTAGAATAAAAGTTTAGCAAAAGATCTACTTCAATTTCTTTTATCAGCAATTAGAATAAATAAATAAAAGAGCCTAAGTTTATTTACCAATTATATATATATATATATATATATATATATATATATATATATATTTATTTGTGCACATGAAATTTTGATTTACATAATGCTTTCCCTTTTGTTATTCTGTTTAAAATTTTGTATGTAAATCTTATTAAAAAAAAATATATATTTTTATATATATTCACCCTTAAAACTTTTATATATATAAATTTATATAAATATAAATATATAAATATATATATATATATATTTATATATAATATATTTAAAAAAAAAAACAAAACTAAATTTAAAAAGGGGGGAATTTTGGGTTCCACGCGGCTCCCACTGTGTGTACACATAGTGTGGGCCGCGCGGCGCCCACTGTGTGAACACACAGTGCGAGCCGCTTCGGCTCCCACTATGTGGACACACAGTGGTCGGCCGCAGCCGCCACTGTGTGGACACACAGTGGTGCGAGCCGCAAGCGGCGCCCACTGTGTGGACACATAGTGGTGCCACGCCGCCACTATGCGTTCACACAGTGGCGCCCTCGGCCCTTCGCCTTCTTCAAACCCTGCATAAAAAAATGGCCGCCGCCATTGTTCGGCCCTGTGGAATTTTAGTGGCAATAAAAAAATAAAGAGATTAAACCCTAGCCAGGGTAGGGCTAGGGTAAATGAAATAAAATTTACATGATAGTTTAGAGTTGTTAATATATATATATAAAAAAAAAATAGAACCCTAATTAGGGTTGGAAAAATATCGATTATTATTTTGGAAAGTTATTTTTTTTTAAAAAGAATTAAAATATATATATAAATATATATATATATATATATATATATATAATTCTGGTTATATTTTGGAGTAAGTATTTAATTATATATATATATATATATATATATATATATATATATATATATATATATATATATATATATATATATATATATATATATATATATATATATATATATATATAATTCTAGTTATAATTTGAAGTAATTAATAGAGATTTAAATATTTAATTACCTTTGTATTGGTTACTAATAGGTAGTAAAGGAAAAAAAAAGAAATTTACAAATTTATGAATAAAGCCTGGTCTTATAAATTTCAAATGTATTTAGCGTGTTAAATGCTTAATATTGCCCTAGTTAATTTAATTAGAGCATTAAAATTTTAAAATGGTTGTTTAGACTATATAGTCATATTGGAGATTGAATTAATTTTCCTCTCCTATTTCTTTAGCGTGATTGATTTAATAAACTTAATGACTAGGTATCTCGTGGAGATAAAATTAGACCAGTTAGATTTCCGCAAATATAATTAAACAAATTATCGATGCTTGGTTCGTTTCAGAATTAGCTTGAATATAATTATGGAAATTTCAATAACGCTTGTCGTGTGAGCGAACTTGTAAATTAATTAGTATTTTAAAAGAAAAAAATTTGTTCCGTTTTTGCCCTAAATTTTGGGCATGACATTCTTGAAGCAGTAAGGAAGGAAACTAGAGCCATGGATGGAGTGACTTTCAACAAGGATAATGCTGCTCTAGTCATGTGGTCACTGAAGAAGGATGAGAATAAAAAGAGGAAAAGTGTATTAGATTCTAGTCTTCTAGGAGACACGATTGTTAAAAGAGTCCAAGATATAGGGGTAGTGGAAGCTGCAAGCACAGTCTTGGAAACTGCAAAGTTTAGTGTGGCAGTAGCAGAAAAGGAGACAAAAGAAAAGGCAAATCTCCAATTAAAATTGGAAACCATCTTAAAGGCTTACAATGAGGCCAAAGAAGGAATAGCCAACAGAGACAACATTATTACTAGACTTCAGAGTCAGTTGGTAGGTCAGCACCATCCAGGTGAATCCTCTACACTCATGATAACTTCCTCTCTAATAGGACCTCCACCTACTAGTCCCATCATAGAATATCCCCCTTCTCCTATGCCTTTTGGTTTCCAATCAGCTGAAACTATCCAACATGAGTTGGAAAAGTTGAAACAAGCTCAAGCCTTGTTTGCAAGCAAGTATGAAGAAAAGGTAAAAGCCACAATCTTGAAGTTTGCTGATTCGGTCAAGGCCTCTATTGTATATATTAATATGAAAAGGATTTTGAATATTTTGATCAAATTCAGAGAGGATGAAGCCACCTTGGAACCAATCTTTAATAAGTGGATGCCTAGAGGTAAGGAGTTAGAGCTCATGTGTTCATCCCATGTAGATGCAGAGGAGAATGATAATCTTAGGTCCACTAGTGAGTTTATAAAAGAAGTGAATATACTCTTAGAGGAAAGGGTGGGTGTAAAAAGAAAAGCCCAACTATATAGAAAAGAGTATGCAGATCACAAAAATGAATTGTTTCTAGGGGGTTTTGTTGGTCCAATTCAGTTAAAAGAGGAGAAGACCTAGCTAGAAGAGCTGGACCACAAATTGTCCCAAAGGGTTAATGAAATTATTAATACTGATGACACATCCTTATTTGTCTAAATAATTGAAGAGATTGAAAAAGTGAAATCACATTATGGTTTCAAAGAAACATAAATTAGATAGTTAAGGGTCACTTGGAAAAGGATAGAAGGGATGAAACATAAGATTGTTAGCTTTGCTTGGCCAAGTGATGATGTGTTCCAGGAGTGGAATGACAAGTATGTCGGACAAAAGGAAGATAGTCCAGAGCAAGTAGAAGAGGTTGTAGCAGAACAACAAACTAAAGAGGCCTTTGATATTGAAAATAACTTGTAACTATTTATGAGAGAATATCATGGTTTGTAACAAAAATTTTAAGGATGTCTGAAGCTTGTACGCATCCATAATGTTATAAATGGATACCAGGACTAGAAAAAGAGGGATCACAAGAATTTTGTAAAGAAACTCTGCAGAAATATATCTGGGTTTTTCTAGCTATTACAAAAAATACTTTGAGTAATATAAGATTTTTTCAAAATGAATATCAATATATAGATCAGAAACTTTCAAGCCTAAAACATGTGTTGTCTTCTGGTGCGCTTTTAGTAATTTACTAGTTTCATTTGAGTAGTCTTGGGTTATTCAACTGAACATGGATTGTAATGCAGTCTTTATGGATATGTTTTTAGCTTTTCTTTTTAGGAGAGGAATTAAATATGCGTGAAACATCTCTGTTAGTAGATTATTTTGTTTGAAGCTTTGAATTTGATAAACAATGTTTAGTTTAACAAGAAAGAACTCTTCTATATGTCAGGCATGTATAGGGTTAATAAAAGCCAGAGTAATGAGATGTATGGGGATGTTTAATTTTGGAATACTTGCTTGATTTAGATGACTCTGTAGCCTAGATAAGGCACTGGTATCAGTTGTGGTTTTCTTTCTATATCTCTTGGGGATCAATACTAAAAATGAGCATAAGTTTTCCATTATTATTTTAGTTTATGTTGAGGCGATAAAATCCACTGGTTTACTATGGATCTCGTTAAAAAGTGTGAAAATATTCACAGAAGGTATACCCACCTAAACTTTGGATAAGTTCAAAGTGTAGAAGGTTCTCGAAACCTTGTCATATGTTACTCTAAGGTTCTTTTTCCTTGATCTCTTCATTTGTAGACATAGTTATTCATTTTCTTACAGGAGATCAGAGGGAATCGGAATTTGAGACTAACAAAAACTGGCAACTCTACTGGGGAGAGTCATAGTGTGTATCCATGTTGCAAATTGGCTCTTGAATTAGTTTAGAATGTTGTTCGGATATCTATGTTGTAAAAATTTGCCTGATCTCTGATTTGTGTTCTCTCTCTCTCTTTGAAAATATTCATGATTTTTGTTTTTAAAGATCGGCAAGTTTTTGTTTAAAGCTTATTTTCTTATTTCCCACAGTCTTTGTGGGTGGCGACTCTGACAATTATAACCAGTCTTTTTAAATAATTGAAACTCTTTAAGAAAATGAGCATAATGCAGAGAGGAAGGAACACTAGGTCTTTCATGAGGAAGCATCCTCATGAGACATTGCAAGAGGGACTACCTGAACAGTCACGAAGAGGCCAGAAAAGATCAGTTGTACATGAGCCATCTGGTGCAACTTTGGTATAGAAGAGCATCAATACAGGTAAGTCATCTGAGAGACCCGTCTATGCAAATTCAAATTCTTCTTCCTGCAAATCTGAGCATGATATTTTAGGTTTCCATTCTGGTTTGTTTAGGAATATAGAAGATGTCCAAGTCTCAAATCAGGGGATCTCCCATGCTAGTTTATCTGGGAAAGATAGAAGTAGTTCAAACATTAAGAGAGATTATTTACCTAGGACAATTGATGGAAACATTAGTTTAATTGATATTGACCAAGTCAATATATCAGATTCTAAAGAAATCTTCCTTGATGAAGATAAGGTATCCCAAGAAATTAAGGACTTGAATAGAAGAGTCCATCATTTAATTTCCTTAAGAACACAAAAGGAAGTAGATAAACAGAGAGAAGTAAAGGCAAAATTGATGGAGAGAGACATGCTTCTAAGACAAATTGTTGAGCTTGAGTTACTTGCCCAAGAAAAGGCCAAGAGTGAGGACGAAGGTCTAGTGATTAGGGAAATCTTAGTTCCCAAGACCAAACCTGCATACAAGTCAGTAGTGAAACCAAGTAGGGAAGTTCTTAGTGACCCACAAACTTTTAGAAATGATGTTGACAAAGGAAATTAGAAATGCATGGAAGGTGGGTCTGGATCTAAGTCTACAGCGGAGATTTCTCACATGTTATTTGCACATGAAAAAGAGATGGAAAGGATGAGGAAAGAGAAAGAAGATTTGCAAATGGAGTTAGAGAAAGCTGAATTAGAAGCCGCCAATCAAGAAGTTAAAAGAAAGATTAGCTATCTGAAGGCTCCTCCTATCATGTTTCCCTCAGTAGATCAAAATAAACTTGTTCCTCATTAGGTTTCACTCCCTCCTATTAAAATTCAACCAACTCTTCCTATTAGCACTGCCACAGCCAATCAAGCCCCTATTACTAACCAAGGTAACCAAATCTCTCTGACTCAAAGCCCCAATGTAAGAATGAACATGGGAAATAACCATGTTGCTAACCAATTCTAGAGAAGACCTATTAAGCTAGAACTTTATAGGCAGCTCTGTTTTTATGGAATCCTAGGGTACCCTAACCATGTTCCCATGGAATTGAGAGATAGACTTCACAAATTTGCTGGGAATAATGCAATCAATGTAGAAGAATACTTGAAATATTTTGGTGACTTAATAAATGACTATGAAATTATAGATGAAGATGTCATCATGAAATTGTTTGTACAGTCTTTGGTAGATGATGCAAGAGACTGGTAGAGGGGTCTCCCTGTGAATAGCATTGGGTCTTGGGAAGATTTTAAAAATTGTTTTCAAGAACAATATGGTGACAAGACAAATGTGAGCTTCATGATTAATGAGTTCAATAATATCAGAAAGTCTGACAATGAAATTGTCACAGATTTTAATGCCAGATTTCAGAAAGCAATGCATAGGCTATATCAGGTAATGATGTTAGATGATAATATGTGCCTGAATACTTATTACAATGCCTTTGATTCTAAAATGGCTTATATTCTGAAGGATAAAGATACGCATAGTCTGAGAGACACATTTAGAATTGCCATCAATATAGAGAGCAATAGAAAAGCATTTGGGAAACTAGGGAGAAGAAATGATGGTAGGCTATGGCAAGAATCAAAATAGCAACCTAATAAAGTTGTTAAAGAAGAAGACAAAATAGAGAAATTGGTGACTGCCATGAAAGATCTTACTGCCAAGGTGAGTAAAAATGATAAACCTCATTACAAATGGCAAGACAAAACTCCTAGGTTGCATGACATGCCTTACAAAACTACTTGGAAGGATGGTGAGCCTCAAAACGAGAAGCCAAAGAATACTCAGAGCCAAGAAATCCTAGATCCTTTAAAAGGAGGAAATGTTCATAACATGGAGAATACTCCTTGGTGCATGGCTTGTGATGGACCACATTCTCCTCATCAGTCTGTTGTAGCTCAAGCCCTTGAAGAATCCATGAGACAAGAGGCTGAGCCTAATATAAATATGTTTGAAACCATCTTAGAGAGTGATGATGAGTCTTTACAAAGTGAACTTAGTGAATGTGATGTGCTAAATAGTAAGAGGTATTACCAAGGACAGTTAACACTTGATTGGCATCCCACTTTGAATGTGGTAACAATTAAAGATGAAGAAGTTCATCTCAGAAGGCCTAGTGATGAAGAAGCAAAAAATCTCACTAAAGCTGCCATAGCCAAAGCCAAGCACAATTACAATTTGAGAAATACTAAGAAGGATAGCAATCAGGGTGAACCTGGTTCAATGTTTATAAAAGAAGTATCCCAGAAGACAACAACAAGTAGTACTACCCTGCCTCAAGATGGTTAAGAAAAGAAGAACCAAGTTAAAGAAGTAGCCAAGGGTACGGATGATAAAGCTACTAGTGATATACAAGGAACTGCCACAATGAAGAAAACAAGTCAGCCTAAGACAGAGAAAGTTAAGGCTAATACTAAGTTGATTAATAGTTCCACATTTGATATGACTCTAGCTCTTACCCAAATGAAGCTCACTGTCCCATTGATAGAATTATTGAAAATAAAGGAACATAGAGAAGCTGATCTATCTTTATTTTTTGAAATATCTGACAGTAACACAACTTTACCTTCCAGTTCAACTAAGGATGAAAAGGATCAGGAGTTGCAAACCCCGGAGGTATATGTTGGAACAACTATTACCCAAGAACCCTCACAGGTTGATCCTTTCTATATTACTTTGTTAGTAAATAACTGGTTAATTAAAAACTGTATGATAGATTCTGGTGCAACTGCAAATGTAATGCCTTATGGTGTCATGAAAGAATTAGGATTGTCAGTGAGTATAGTGTATGGGAAATTTTATGCTATGGATAACAGAGAATTGCCAATGATAGGTACAATGAAAGATGTTGAAGTAAAAATATCAACATTCCCAGAAGCAACATACAAGATGGATGTCATTGTAACTGACACCAAACCTCATTATGGTATGTTGTTATCTAGACAGTGGGCTGCAGCAGTGGGTGGAAATGTTCAGTTGGATCTATCATATGCTAATATCCCAATTAACGGAAGCCAAGTCAAATTGTATAGAGAACCATGTGCCCCTAGGGTAATTGAGAAAGTAGATCCTAGTATGCTCAATTGTATGATTGATGTGGATCTTGACAATTTTAGATTACAGCCAATTTTACCTCAATTGAAAAATACTGACTCTATTGTGACTAAATTGGAATCTCAATAGCATGGTTTGTGACACATGTATTTTGATGGAGCTTGCTCTAAAGAAGGATCTAGAGCAGGAGTCTTTTTTGTATCCCCTTCAGGTATAACTTTCAAGTGTTCCTTCTTGTTAGCCTTTCAGTGCACAGATAATACTGCTAAATATGAAGCCTTGTTATTGGGGCTTGAAGTTACAAAAAGGCATGGGATTCAATTGTTAAGAGTGTTACGAGATTCAGAATTGGTTGTTTCTCAAGTTAGAGCTAAGTATGCATCTATGAATGATAGATTGAAAAGATACAAGCATGTAGTATGGGATGCAATTGTGCATTTTAGTGCATTCTCTATAAATTGGATAGAAAGATCTAAAAATATCATGGCAGATTTGTTAGAAAATGTTGCATTAAAGAATGATGATGCAACACTAACCAGTATATCCATAGTTGAGATAAAAGCTAGGCCTGCCATTCCTGACAATGTATATAATTGGCAAGTGTTTGTTGATGATGAAGATATTCTCAGGTTTATATAATGCATAGATGACTATGATGGACAAAAAATTGATTGCAATGCCTTGGTGGAAGTGGTTGACAATAGAGAAACTATGTTTGGAAATGACCTAGTTCAGCTAGAAACTAATGAAATACCTAAAGGGTTGGTAGAACTTGAAGGTATGTTCAGTTATAGTGACAGTCATCTACACCAGCAATCAACCACTAAGTTAGATGAACTAGAGGAAGTAAACTTGGGAATAAAATCATCCCCTAAGTTGGTATATATTGGAAAAAATTTGCCTCCTCATGTCAAAGTAAACCTTATTAATTTATTAAAGAAATATAAGAATGTCTTTGCTTGGTCTTATGAACATATGAAGGTGTATAGATAGGATCTGTTTCAGCATGAAGTCCCTTTTCTTCTAGATACTAAGCCTTTTAGACAAAAACAAAGACCTATAAACCCCTATTGGAATCTAAAATGCAGCAAGAATTAACCAAGTTAAGGGAAGGGGGAATCATTAAACCTATAAGGCATTCATCATGGGTCTCAAATTTGGTCCCGGTTAGCAAGAAGAATGGGGACATAAGACTCTGTGTTGAGTTTAGGAACCTAAATGTTGCTTCCTTGAAAGATAATTACTCTTCTCCTAATATGGAAGCTATGTTGCAAAGAGTAACTGGTTGTGACCTATTGTCTATGATGGATGGGTTCTTAGGGTATAACCAGGTGTTAGTAAAAGAATCTAAACAATTCAAAACTGCTTTCACCACCCCTTGGGGAACATATGTATATGTCAGAGTGCCTTTTGGTTTGAAAAATGCTAGAGCTACTTTTCAGAGGGCAATGGATGTAGCTTTCAAGGAATTCATCAATATTATCATGGTAGTATATCAAGATGATCTGACATGCTTCTCCAAGAGGGTGGATGACCACTGTGGACACTTAGAATAGGTTTTCAATAAAGCTCTGGAATTTGGAGTATCCTTAAATCCTAAAAAGCATCATTTTGTTGTTACTGAAGGGAAGCTGCTAGGGCATATTGTCTCTAAAGAAGGAGTAACAATAGACCCTGAAAGAATTGAGGCTATAAACAATGTGCCTGAGATGAAGAATGTTAAAGGTATCCAATCTTTCTTGGGCAAAGTAAACTTTGTTAGAAGATTTATTTTAATTTGTGTAGAGATAGTCAAGCCCATTGTTAAACTTCTTAAAAAGGATACAAAGTTTTGTTGGGATCAGGAAGCTGCAAAGGCTTTTGATGAGATCAAAAAGGCTTTTTAGGAGGCACCAGTGTTGAAGTCCCCTGACTACAGTAAGCCTTTCTCTTTGTTTTCTTTTGCTTCATATCACATAGTGGCTACAGTTCTTTTACAAAAGGATAATGAAGGATATGAACATCCTATAGCTTTTTATAGCAAATCTTTACAGGCTGCAGAGTTGAAGTATGAAATTATGGAGAAGCAAGCATATGCTTTGGTCAAGGTTGTTAAAGCTTTTAGGCCATATCTTGTAAATGCATGAGTAATTGCCTATGTCCCACATGTGGCTGTCAAAGATATTTTATCCCAGTTTGAGGTCATAGGTAAAAGATGCAGATGGATAACCAGAATCTAGGAGTTTGATTTAGAAATTAAGATCACTAAATTGGTGAGAGGTTTAGGCCTTGCTAAGCTTTTAGCTGAATCAAACTTTCTTGATATTGAAGTAAATAATGTTGAAGTTGAGAATATTCTGGTCACCAGTATTGAGGCTCAGCCCTAGTACACAGAGATAGTACATTTTTTAAGAGATGCAATATTTTCAGAAGGAATGACCCATAACTAGAGAAGAACTCTGAAGTTGAAGTCACAGAAATATGTCCTCATTCAGGGTGATCTGTTTTGGAAAAATAGAGATGGGGAATTGCTAATGTGTTTGGATAAATCCCAGGCTAAGAGAGTGTTAACTGAAATGCATGATGGAGTGTGTGGAGGTCATTACTCTGCCAAGACAACTACTAGTGAGATAGTACGGGCTGGATATTATTGGCCTACTTTGTTTAAAAATGCCCATAAGAATGTCTGGAGATGTGACCCATGCCTAAAGTTTTCATCAAAATTGAAGTATGAGGGAGCTTTACCCCTCAACCCAGTCATAGTTGAAGCCCCTTTTGTCCAATGGGGCATTGATTTTATTGGAGAAATCATTGAGAAATCAGGAAGAGGTCATACGTGGATTATAGTAGCTACTGATTATTTTACCAAATGGATTGAAGCTATACCCACTCGGAGAGCCACAAGTAAGGTTGTTATTGACTTTTTGATGGATAATGTCATAACCAGTTTCAGAGTCCCTGTAAAACTAGTGATGGATAATGCCATGAGCTTCAGGTCAGAAGAGTTTGTTGAATTTTGCACCAGCCATTTAATAGTTATGTCCTACTCTTCACCTTATCATTGTCAGGGTAATGGGAAAGTTGAATCAAGTAAAAAGAGCCTCTTGAACATTATTAAGAAGATCTTGGAAGAGAATAAAAGATCTTGGGACCAAAAGTTAAAATTAGCTTTATGGGGCGATAGGGTTACTGTCAAGAAAGCTATTGGGGTTTCACCTTTTGAATTAGTTTATGGCACACAATCTAGGGTGCCAGTCAATAATCTTCTTCCAATGTATAAGTTCCTATGAGCTCAAGACATGGAGTTATCTAAACCTATGGAAGACCAGATGATTCAAATAGTGGAGGTAGAAGAAATTAGAACTTTGGCTCACAAGAGGAATTTAAAGATCCAATTGTAGTCCAAATATCTATTTGACAAAAGAACCTTGTTGAGAAAGTTCCAAATTGGTGATGTAATTCTTCAATGGAATGCGAAAGGATAGGATAAGGGAAAACACAAAAAAAATGAGTCACTATGGATTGGTCCCTCTATGGTTTGTGATCTTAATGGAAAGGATTCATATTTTTTGAAGAATATGAATGGTGAGGTACATGAATTTCTAGTGCATGGACAATTCCTAAAACATTACTTCTCTTAATGTCCATGCATAGTAGGTCCTTATCTGTACATATTTAGGTTTGCTTTTGTTGTTGTTTTTAGGCTTGTGTTTGGTTTGCTCTCCAAAGAGTTTTTTAATTCTTGTGTTGATCTTGCGATCAACCATCCCCAGTCAGAGCCATTGTTATCACTGTTTAAAAAATGGATATTCTTGTTCCATAGTTGGCTAAGAAGTCTGCAAAAATATGTGTCTAATATGGCCTTGTTGCCTCTGATTTTCATGGGTCAGAAGAGGGTTTAAGGTTTTCAGTTCTAACCCTTCCTATGTTTGAAAAACCCTTGTTCTATTCATGCATTACTTTTTCCACTTAGAGAAGGGTCGGTCTGTCATGAAAAGTATCCCCCCCCCATTAGTTTTTTCCCTAGGTGGTCCCTTAAATTTTTTAAATCTATGCGCCTTTACATTTACCTTGTTCTAATGTTTGTCACGCCACTTAATTATTGTGCAACTAATTGCTAATCTTGTGGTTATCGTTGTTTCATTAGGCAAAGATGCTTACGAGTTAATGTTCACGAAATAGCGAAAAGGCTAGGCAGGCCCGACTAGATGGATTGACCGTCAGATAAAAGGACTGCATCTTGTTTTAAATCTAATGGCACACATTGATTTGCTAGCCCGAGATGCATGTTGTATAAGTTCTGCGAAATAGTGAAAGACTTGGCAGCTCCTAGAGGTGAGTGACTTCTTTCATTAGAGAGTGATCAGTTTGGAAAAAGATCAACGGCTCGCGTTGATTCGCGGCTAGAAGATGCACATGTTCTACCTTTCGTGAAGTAGCAAAAAGGTGGTGGGCTTGATGGTTTCGATGAAACTTCTTGTTCTATAAGACCTATGGACCGCTCGCTGAAGAAGAAATCCCATCGAAAGACTGCGACCAAACTACTGAGGTGGAAATCATATGAAGGCATGACATGGCAGGATAGATGGTTTGTTCTGTGGAGTGTAAGGGTGACCTGTCATGTACGTGTGGCTTTGAAGGGTAGCTGAGGACCCGCCTTGGTTCAACCAACAGTTATGTGGAGAATAGTGAAGCAAAGCACGTAGCGGATTCAGAATGGAACCCAATGGAACTTCCTGAGCAAATGACCGACTACCACTTGGCATTTGTTAACCAGTGACGAGATAGATCAAGCGGTCTCCAAGTTAAAGGGCCCACTTGAAAGGTTTAAATCCTGTTAAAAGATTTTCATCTCGTATAAGATCCAACGGTTGTCTTTGTTTCATGGCCCGAAGATGCCTACAGCTTATTCTCTGTGAAATGGCGAAAACCATTAGCTGTCAAGGTGAGGCACAGTTAGTTAATAAGATTGATGGTAATTGTTGGAGATAAAGACCGAGCAAGTAGATATTGATCTAATGGCCAGCATTTCTTTGCGAAGGAAAGTTGCATGAGTTTTAAGGCCCACGAAATAGAGAAAAGAAGGTAGGGCCCATCACTAAAATAGAAAGACCGGATGGAGTAAAAGCAGTACAAGTTCCCATGATCCAACGGTTGTTGTTGTTTTGGGAAAGCAAGATGCGGAGTTTTTAAGTTCTGCAAAATAGCGAAACAACGAAATAGATGAAATACTCAGAGAATTTATGATTCATTGGAGCCCATTTTTAAATTCGATTTGTGAATTCAATTCTGAGGTGATGGTCGAAGCATGTGGGATTATTTTTTGAAATTCAATGCCAACTTACCATATTTAAGTCCACATCAACTTGAATGTTGGTATCATTTCAACGAGTTTGTTGCAAAGCAATTGATGCGGAGCGGTTTTCTTCAGGCGAATAATAGGTTTTTGTGCTTTCTCTTTCTAATTCTGGTCTGAATTCAGTGATTGTTGTGAATTGTTTTAGTAGAGGTATGTGCAAGTCTCAATTGATATAGCTGCATTATCAAGATGGCACCAAGAAGGGAGTTGACAAGAAAAGTGAATTACCAAGATAGAAATATTTGTGATGATTTTTCAGAATAGTTAACCATGTCTACCAATGTTGGGGCCAACACCAAAGAATTGGTACCAAAGAATCCTCGTCTGAGAATTGGGGATGGCCTATATGATAAAGGTAATTGGTTAAGGGATCCAGAAATAGGGATGTCAGGTTTAGGACTGTTCAAGGTAGGTTTTGGTCAAAGACATTCCCTCACCCTTTGAATAGCATATGGGAATTGGATGTGGGGAATCTTGTGGTCCCTCATGTATTCATGGATGTAGATTTGTTGACTCTGATTGCACAAAATTATTACCCTATAGCTAGATGTATCAGGAGTGTGAAGGGATCAACCTTGATTGAAATTAAAGATGATAAATTCAGAAACATGTTTAAACTCAGTGAGGCTTCAAATTTGTTAGAGCCTATTGATTTTGAGTCTTTAGCCCAGATCTATAATGAACAAAGGGAACATCTTAGGAGTGACCCACTGAAAGAATTCTTTGTTAAGATAGGAGGGTTAACAATTGTAGGCCCCAGTACAATGGAACCCTTCTCCTTGAATTTGTTTACTTTAAGAGCTAAGGGTATGTATTGGGCACTATGTCAGTGTTAATAAGATGAGAGAGGGGGGGGTGAGTCATAAAAACTCACTATGCAGTATATTTATTAGATTCAACCTCGGTAGTCATTATCTGATATGCCACTATGACTATAAATCATTCAAACTCATAAACAGATACACTTAGACATCATAACATATTTAACACCAGATTTAACATGGTGGAAACCCAAATAGGGAAAAACCACTATGGGATTTTGGACCCACTAAGAAATATATCCATCTAGAGTATGCTCGGTTAAAAGCCAATCTTGTTTCAAATTACATAACACATTGCTAGATGTGACCCAGTTAAGGGATTTCCCTCAGACTTGCTAGAGTCTTGCACTTTGTTAGAAGTGACCTTGTCAAAGGATTTCAAACACTCATTCAGAATGTTACCTTGCTAGAGGATTTACAAATAAGACTGTTAGGTCCACTCCGTTAAGAGATTTCCTGTCACTTGCAAAATAAATAATAGTATATAATATATCTGCAACTTTACATCTGAAATGCTAAAGCAGATTCTATGTGCTCAAAATAATCTTGTCTTAAGACTTATCTTGCTCCTTGCTGGGCTTCTCAATCCGTTCTTCAATCAGATATTCAATCTTCTATGCTCGGTGATCACTGCTATAGTATCATTGTTCTTCTATTTCCTCGCATACATTGTTCATCAACACTTTCATATTTATGAACAATTTCTAACCACTTAATCTCCTTGATCACATTTCCCATGATCAATCATAGCCATCAGATCTTCAAACGTGACTAGGTTCATTGTATTCTTTGATCTAAAACATTTTATCTTGCCTTGGAACTTGTATACCTTCCTTGGAACTTATGTAAGGTTATGACCTCTCAATCTATGTTGTATATCTATCTCTTGTATTTTTTCATTGTCGTAGATTTTCAACAAACATCTTGTATGATATACCAATCATCCATACATCTCTAGCTCATCGACATCTTTCATTTAATAATGTTTTTATCCATCCAATGCATTCTGTTGTTACTTGGTTGTTACTTGGTAAATACTGAACCTTTACTGGGTAGATATTTTGCCTTCTTTAACCGATAGCGATAACGTTAGGGTTTACCAACTAGCATCTTTCTTGGTTAACATAGAACAATATCAATCTTTAATTAATTCTATAGCTTGAAATCTTTTCTCCCTTTTTGTTCAGTCTTTGAATACTCATATATAGGATATCAAAACAATCAAAACAACAAGATCTCATCACTATCTAACTCAGTAATAGTTGCCGATTGAATAACTTAATACTCCCCTTCATTTTCATTCTTTCTATGTCACTTACCGACATCTGTATACTTATCAAAACATACTTATTAAGATATGGCAACATCATATTGAATCGGAAAATCAATTTCTTGACATCAATGACAAAATAATATTATTAAGATAGTAATCATCCTTTCTTAATTATCTCATCAATCTCCAACAACATTCTCAATATCCTCATACCAACAAACTTACTGGAATGCCAACACTCTCTCTTTGTGAAATGCTAACAATCTCCCTCTTTGGCATTGATGGCAAAACCAACTTGTAATGGCAATACCAACTTGATTTGATTTTAATAGATTCAGATTTGGATTGTTGTTAATCTTCTTGAACTCTCCCCCAGTCATTTGTCTTCTCCTATCTATCTTTACTAATTAGTCTTCTCCCCCTTTGACAACAATGCCAAAAAGAAAAAACAAATTCATGATTCCTTCTGCTATGAAGTAATTTTCATGTAGTGAAAACATAGACAAATGTATCATCACATTTTTGGTCAGAGTAGTTTGTCTTCAATCACTAATTCCTGCACAACTTTAGGCAACCTCCTAAAGTGTGTAAAGTAGCATCAACTCATAAATAGTTGTCCTATAGAGTCATATAATTGATGCTTTCACCGAATTCTGTCAGTGAGTACTAGATAGGGGTAGGACCCCTAACTTACTTCTGAGATACTCAAAAGTGTCCCTTGGTAGTGGTTTTGTGAATATGTCTGCTATTTGTTCCTTTGAACTAATATATTCCAGCACAACTTTCTTCACTTGAACTTCTTCTCTGAGATAATGATACTTTATCGAGATATGCTTTGTCTTAGAATGCATTACTGGATTCTTTGAAATGTTAATGGCACTAGTATTATCACAGAATATAATTACTAGCTCGGTAACTTTCTCATTCATACCTTACAATAGTTGCTTGGTCCATGCTATATTGGTACAATTCAATGCTGCAGTGACATATTCAGCTTCAGCTATTGACTATGAAATGCATCCTTGTTTCTTGCTAAGCCAACTTACTAGTCTGTTTCCCAAAAAGAAAGCTCCACCGCTTGTGCTTTTCCTATCATCAATGTTCCCTGCCCAATCAGCATCAGTATAGACTTTTAAGTCAAAAACATTCCCTTTTTTATATACTAAGCTATAATTTCCAGTGCCTCTCAAGTATCTGAAAATACTCTTGATTGCTGTCATATGGGTTTCTTTGGGATCTGCAGAAAATCTTGCAACTATACCTACTGCATGTGCTATAGCCAGCCTACTGTGAACTACATATTGCAACTTTCCAATCATAGATTGGTAAAGTATCTCATCAATAGATGTTGATTCATCATTCTTTGATAGTTTACAATTGGTAGTCAGAGGAGTACTTACAGGTTTAGAATCCTCCATTCCAAAAAATTTCAAGATTTCCTTTATATATTTGGATTGAGTAATGAAAATCTCATTTTTCATTTGCAATATCTGTAGACCTATAAAATACTTTATTTCACCGATTAAGGACATCTCAAATTCTTTGCACATTTCATTTCCAAAGTTCTTGCATAAAGAATCATTTCCACAAAAAATAATATCATCAACAAATATGGCTGAAAGCAGTATTCCATTGTCCTCATCATTCTTCATATACATGTTGTTGTTTTCACTAGTCCTTATAAAACCAATCTTGATTAAGTATGAGTGCAGTCTTTCATACCATGCTCTAGGTGCTTGATTTAAACCATATAATGCTTTGTTTAGCTTACATACCTAATATTTTTTCTTGTCTTCAATAAATCCTTTAGGTTGTTCAATATAAACTTCTTCTTCTAGTATACCATTCAAAAATGCAGATTTAACATCCATTTGATATACCTTGAAATTTTTGTAAGCAACATATGCCAACAATGTTCTCACTCCTTCAAGTCTTGCTACAGGTGCAAAAGTCTCACCATAATCTATTCCTTCTTCTTGAGCATAACCTTTGCAAACTTGTCTTGCTTTATTCCGAATGACCTCTCCTTTTCATTTAGCTTGTTTCTAAAAATCCACTTTGTACCGATTACATTTTTCTCTTTTGGTCTTGGGACCAGTATCCATGTTTCATTCTTCTTGATGTGTTCAATCTCTTCTGTCATAGCATTTATACAATCTTCATTACTAAATGCCTCTTTTACTATCCTCAGTTCAAATTCAGATATCAAACATGTGTTTTGTCTCAGTTTGTTCCTTGTCAGTACTGGATCATCCTTATCTCCTATAATTTGACTTGATGCATGATTTCTTCTAACATACTTGGCTAATATAGGCTCAGTAGGCTCTGTTTGATCTTCTTCATCACTCGGTAACTAAGTATTTTCTTTATTTTCTTCATCAAATTTCGCGGTAGGACTTCTCGGTTGAACATATACAAACTCTTCATAATCTTCTGGTTCTTTGGAATTTCCTTCATTTATTTCTACAAATTCATCAATTTTCACATTTTCACTTTCCACTATTTTGTTAGATGATTTGATTAGACATTTAAATGCTTTACTTTTAGAAGAATAGCCAAGAAATGTTCCTTCCTCGCTTTTTTGATCAAACTTTCTATTTCTGTCATCTTTGTGAACATAACATCTACTTCCAAATATTTTAAAATAACTTACATTAGGTTTCTTGTCATACTAGATTTCATACGGTGTCTTCAAAGTTCCTTTCTTCAGTTGTACTCAGTTCAGAGTGTAAACTATAGTGTTGATTGCTTCTCTCCAAAATGTTTGCGGTACCCTCTTTTCTATCATCAGGGTTTTGGCACAATCTATAATTAATCTATTTCTTCTTTCAGCTATCCCATTTTGTTGAGGTGTTTGCGGTGGAGACACTTGTCTCTTTATACCATGATCATTGCAAAATAGGTTAAATTCATCAGAAATGAATTCTCCTCCTCTATCTAATCTTAGACATTTCAACTGTCTTCCTGTTTCTTTTTCAACTCTAGCCTTATACCCTTTGAACATTTGAGAGGCTTCTGATTTATCTTTTAAAAACATAACTGACATCATCCTTGAGTAATCATCTACAAATAATATGAAGTATTTATCTCCATAATAACTTTGAACTTTCATAGGACCACAAAGATCCGTGTGCACAAGATCTAAAATTCCTTGAGTAGTGTAGGACTTACTAGTAAAGCTTGACTTTGTCATCTTACCCATCTGGCATCCTTGACATATTACATCTACAGGTTTTTCTAAGCTTGGTAGACCTCTTACTCGGTGCTTCTTACTTATTTTGATCAGGTTATCAAAATTTACATGAAAAAACCTTTTATGCCATAACCAGGTATCTTCTATTTTAGCATACAGACAATTGTTCCAAGTTGAATCAAGATGAAATGTATTACCTTTTGTTTGTGTCTCGATAGCAGCCATCTTTCCATGTTTGTCATGAACTTTTACACTTCCTTTCTGAAATTCTATTCGGTATCCTGTATTGTTTAGCTGTGCTACACTCAACAAATTGTATTTCAAACCTTCAACCCATTATGCATCATCACATTTAGCAATGTCAAGAAGTGTTATGGAACCTTTACCTTTCACCGAACATGGTGCATCATTACCAAATCTTACATAGCCTCCATCATAATCTTCTAGTTTAACAAACTTGTGTTTATCACCTGTCATGTGATGTGAGCATCCACTATCTATGATCCAAGAATCATTTTTATTTATGTGAGATATTAAGGCTTTTTCCTCATACCTTTCTTCATTTGATCCATATTTGATAGCCACATAAACAACTTGCTCTATCCCAGTCCCATCAGATTTGTCATCATTGGATTCCTCATTAGCTATTAGGCATGTCTTTCTATCTCTCCTTCTGAAGTCTCGGTGTCCTTTGTATTGATTGTCTTTCTATCTGTCATCTCGGTATTCTCTCTTTTCCCTAGATTCTTTGTCAAGATAGTTAGAAGCCATGTGTCCTATTCTATCATAGTTAAAACATTTTAAAGGTAACTTTCCTTTGTACTTACCTTTGCCTCTTGGTAACCTTCTGGCTAATAGTGCTTCAAACTCTTCTTGCTTTCTGATTTCCTCATATAGCTTGTGTACCTCTTCCATGTTTTTGTGAAATCTCTCACTTGCTCCACTATGATTTCCTTCAGTATACTTATACATTCTATCATTGTAATCATCAGATTCACCAAGATGAAAAGAACTGAATGCAGATTCAACTTTATTTACTGAAGACCCACTGTTATCAAAATTACTTAACTCAAATGCATGTAGCTTACCGATAGTAGCATCAAAGGATACTGGCATGTTTGGTACAAACCTTAATTCATTGATTGTAGAAACTCAAATAGCATAAGCAGGTAGAAGTGTTCTAAGAAACTTACTTGTTACATCCTTTTCTTGAATAGTTCCTCCTGCTTTTTTGATTTGATTGACAGTTTCCTTTAACCTTGTAATATATTGGGTTATGTTCTCTCCTTCATTCATTCTCATGGATTCAAGTTGACCTCTTAGACTATCTACTTTTTCTCTCTGAACATGTTCATCACCACCATACACAGATATAAGCTTGTTCCACATTGCTTTGGCATCATTGCAGCCTTCTAGATCATTAAACTCTGAGTTGGTTAATGTTGATGTTATTTCAATCATTGCTTGAATATGTTCTTACTTTGCCTTTATCTCTTCCATTGTCATCGGGTAGGTGCTAGGTGCAATGTAATCATTTTCCAGATAATATGTTGCATATTCTCCAATTCCTGATAAGTGCAGTTTCATCATTTTTTGCCATGTGGAGAAACTTGACTTGTTCAGCTTTGGTGCATCCCTTTTATACATCTTCGGATCTTGCCTCAAGTACCTTTAAACTTTTCTTTAGATTCCAAAGCTCTGATACCAATTGTTAATAAGATAAGAGAGGGCGGGGGTGGTGAATCATAAAAACTCACTATGCAGTATATTTATTAGATTCAACCCTGGTAGTCATTATCTGATATGCAACTATGACTATAAATCATTCAAACTCATAAACAGATACACTTAAGACATCATAACATATTTAACACCAGATTTAACATGGAAACCCAAATAGGGAAAAACCACTGTGGGATTTCAGACCCACTAAGAAATATACCCTTCTAGAGTATGCTCAGTTAAAAGCAAATCCTGTTACAGATTACATAACACATTGCTAGATGTGACTCGATTAAGGGATTTCCCTCAGACTTGCTAGAGTCTTGCACTTTGTTAGAAGTGACCTTGTCAAAGGATTTCAAACACTCATTCAGAATGTTACCTTGCTAGAGGGTTTACAAATAAGACTGTTAGGTCAAATCGGTTAAGAGATTTCTTGTCACTTGCAAAATAAATAACAGTATATAATATATCTGCAACTTTACATCTCAAATGCTAAAGCAGATTCTATGTGCTCAAAATAATCTTGTCTTAAGACTTATCTTGCTCCTTGTTGGGCTTCTCAATCTATTCTTCAATCAGATATTCAATCTTTTGTGCTCGGTGATCACTGTTGTAGTATCATTGTTCTTCTATTTGCCCGCATGCATTGTTCATCAGCAATTTCTTATTTATGAACAATTCTTAACCGCTTAATCTCCTTGACCACATTTCCCATGATCAATCATAGCCATCAGATCTTCAAACGTGACTAGGTTAATTATATTCTTCGATCTGAAATGTTTTATCTCGCCTTGGAACTTGTATACCTTCCTTGGAACTTGTGTAAGGTTATGACCTCTCAATCTATGTTGTAGATCTATCTCTTGTATTTTCCTTGTCATAGATTTTTAAAAAACTTCTTGTATGATATACCAATCATCCATACATCTCCAGCTCATTGGAATCTTTCATTTAATAATTTTTTTATCCATCCAATGCATTTTGTTGTTACTCAATTATTACTCGATAAATACTGAACCTTTACTCGGTAGATATTCTGCCTTCTTTAACCGATAGCGATAATGTTAGGGTTTACCAACTAGCATCTTGCTCGGTTAACATAGAACAGTATCAATCTTTAACTAATTCTATAGCTTGAAATCTTTTCTCCCTTTTTGTTCAGTCTTTGAATACTCATATATAGGATATCAAAACAATCAAAACAACAAGATCTCATCACTGTCTAACTTAGTAATAGTTGCCCATTGACTAACTTAATACTCCCCTTCATTTTCATTCTTTTTGTGTCACTTACCGACATGTTTATACCTATCAAAACATACTTATTAAGATATGGCAACATCATACTAAATCAAAAAATCAATTTCTTGACATCAATGACAAAATAATATTATTAAGATAGTAATCATCCTTTATTAATTATCTCATCAATCTCCAACAACATTCTCAATATCCTTATACCAACAAACTTACTTGAATGCCGACACTCTCTCTTTGTGAAATGCTAATAGTCAGATCTTTGGAGAAGATGCTGAGAAAAATATGCCAACCCACTAAATGCTGATGATTGCACAAATTATAAACCCCTCTCTGGCAATAACATTTGATTATGTGTCATACCTTACTAATGCAATTCATGCAGGGCTAGTAGGGATAAAAAATGGTAAGGTGGACAGGCCGTTTGGGTGCTACTCCCTTTTAATGCACATGTTTTTGTTCAAAGGTGCTGACTATTTTGCAAAGGAAATGGATTTGGTTAAGGTAAAAGATAAGGAAGAGATGCATGTTCAACTATGGAGCACTATTTTATCTTGGGATAGAGAGGATGCTAGCTATCTAAAGTTTGATAGATGCTTTGCATCTAAAATTAGGATTCTTCTATGCACAAAAAACCCTAGGATTCCGAAGGCTCTCTTCGAATTCCTCAGACCTAAAGAGTTTGCTGAGGGTATTAAGATTGTTCACAATTGGGGAGATATGTATTTGTACCCTGTTCCTACTATTTTTCAGAGTATATGGTTTCAGAGGTACCCCCTATCTATTGCCCTATCAAGTCCCATTGAAGATAGGGATTGCAGAAGTCTTGAGGCAAATTGGAGGTATACAAGAGGAAGAATTGACAAATAGGGGTAAAGGGACTATTTTCCCAACCATTACCATAGCCCATCATTTTGTAATCACTAAAGGTGGTTGGAAATACTTTGAAGAGTTCTTTAAGCCATATAGGTTGTCAACTGCAGTTTCAAGATGTGCAGAGCCTAAGGATTTTTTCAACAACATGTTTAGAAAGAGGGCAGTGTGTATAGGTAGGCCCCACCAATTTCAATTCCCTGAAGATTTAATTAGGAATGAATTCAGTTTAGATGAGAAGGAACTAAGGAAGGAGAAGTGGGTTGCATATAAAAGGGCACTTGATTTTATTCATCAATTTGAAAGTAGCTATGACCCTCTTTCTAGCTTCAACCCTTTTGAGGAGAAAGTCAAATTCTTGATTCTCTATTTTGAAGACCTCATGCAAACCTTAAAAGAAAAAAGAGAGGATATAATGCAAAATGATACTGATAGGGTTAAATTGGTCCTAACTAAGCCTACCTTTGCTAAGGTTATCCCACCTAGTGATTATATGATGCACACAAAATCAAAGTACAGTGTGATGATGTGAGTGATAGGTGAGTCTTCCACTTCAAGACAGAAAAGAGAAATTGAATATGTCATTGACATCCAAGATTCCCCTAAAAGGCAAAGAGTGGGGAAAGAAGTTGAAACTGATTAACTTTAGTATTCTCCATCTCAGTCCCATATCCACATAGGAGATGAGCAAGTGGTGGCTGAACAATTGTTACAGTTAGGGAGTCTTGGTGAGATTGCCTATACCTATGATGAGACCCAAGAGGGAATGCCAGAAGAGCCACCTAGTGCTGAAATGAACTTGACTGATGGTGAGTTAAAGGGAGAAGAGTTGGACCTTACTGTTAAGAAAGCCAGTGAGGAATTCCTGGCTGACGATAATTTTGTTACAATAGGGGCCCTTTCATGCAATTTATGTGGAAGCAAAATATGGAACAATTCAAAGTCAGATGTGAGCAAATTAAGAGTGAACAACCTCTCAAAGATATAACTCGGGTGGAAGAAGAGATAAAGCAAGAAATGATTGAAGAGTTTAAGACTATTACTCCTGAGAAGGGAAGAGAGATGATGTCTAAGCCTGGTGTTTTAATCCTCCCTGAATGGGATATAGTTGATGCTCTAGTTCTCGAAGTAGTAAGGAAGGAAACCAAACCCATAGAAAGAGTGACCTTCAGCAAGGATAATGCTGCTCTATTCATGTGGTCAATGAAGAAGGATGAGAATAAAAAGAGGAAAAGTGTATCAGATTCTAGTCTCCTAGGAGGCATGATTGTTAAAAGAGTCTAAGATATAGGGATAGTGGAAGCTGTAAGAATAGTCTTGGAAACTACAAAGTTTAGTGTGGCAGTAGCAAAAAAGAAGGCAAAAGAAAAGGCAAATCTCCAATTAAAATTGGAAACTGTCTTAAAGGCTTACAATGAGGCCAAAGAAGGAATAGCCAATAGAGACAACATTATTACTAGACTTCAGAGTTAGTTGGTAGGTCAACACCATCCAGGTGAATCCTCTACACTCGTGATAGCTTCCTCTCTAGCAAGACCTCCACCTACTAGAAGGTTCTCGAAACCTTGTCATATGTTACTCTAAGGTTATTTTTCCTTGATCTCTTCATTTACAGGTAAAGTTATTCATTTTCTTATAGGAGATAAGAGGGAAACAGAATTTGAGACTAATAGTTCAGTTTGTTGCTCACTCCCAATTTTAATGTTTCCAACTATATCTTCAATATTTGTCTCAACTATTGTGTCTTTTACCAGTGGCTCAGTTGCCATATCTCTTTTTTCACTTGTTTTCTTATCAACCACAATGTTGACTTCCTGTGTGTCAATATTCATTGTGTACAACACCTCAGAATCAGGATTTGTATCCTCATGTTGTGTGTCCATACTCTCTATTGCTGGTTGATTGTCAGTAGTGTCTACTGGTGGAGTATCTAAAGGTGGTGGGGGTAAGTTGACTGTTATCTTTATACTAGGAGGTCCACCAACCTTGCCTTTTCCTTTGTCCCTATCCTTTTGATATACTTTGAAGGTTTTAGGTTTTTGAGACTCTTCCTATTTTTCCTTTTCTACCAAGAATATATCCCATGCATCTGTTGTTTCCTCTGCCATCTGATTCACTCTTCCTACCATTAGTGCTAGATGTCAGTGAGTAGTTGAAAATAGTGACAGGTTAGCCTCAGAGATCAATTGATCTATCTCATCAGGTGAGCTAACAGGATGTACAACAAGTAATTTTTCAATTTTTATTTTCTTATCTAGATCAATAACGACTACTCTTCTAGCTTCTAGTCTGTTGAATAGATCTGCCGGTATTTCATCAACAACTTGCATCAAAAATTTCTTGAAAATATATAAGTGCAATATTATACTATTCTCTACTTTCTCCTTGTCATCAGCGGATAGTGTGTTATACAATTTTTTGATATTCTTCAATTTTCCATCCTCAATAATTTCATCCAGTAATTTATCAATAGGAGCTATAGTTAGTTTTGACTTCTTCTTAAGAGTCAGCTTCTTTTTCTCTGGAGTTAATTTCTTTGTTGGGGGCCTTACTGCCTGTTGCTTCTGTCTTTTTGGTGTAGGAGAAGGTGCCGGTAAAGGTTTTCTTTTCCTCTCAACCCTCTTGAATACCGTCGGTATGTCACTTTCTAAAGAAGTTCCAATCGGTGAAAGGTGTGTTTCTGGTTGGATTACTTCTAATTCACCTTTAGTTATACTTGTTTGCGTTAGCACATCTTCTTTAATTGCTTTTTCCTACCGGGTTCCTTTTCTAACAGTTGCCTCAACCTTTTTAACTCTTTTCTTTGATTAAATTTGACTCTCTATAGTTTCAGCATTTCCAAATACTTCTTCTTTAGGTTCCTTAGGAGCTTCTAGGAGGGCTTTTGCATAGGTTTCTATTATATTGTCACCAGTCTCATACCCCATTTGCGTCACCCAGATGGTTCTAGGAAAAACTGCCTCCATCCAAATTTTGTCTTTCTTTATTACAAAACAAATTTCCTTTTGGTACTTATCTACAATAGCTTGTGATAACCTTACTCTTGTTTTCATTCGAGCTTTTAATGCCTAAAAAATACTCATTTAAGTTCTTTTCCTTGTTTTCTCCCATGTTGTTTAGCAATACTAATAGTTGTTTCCCTACCAGTATATCATATCCAAAATCTTTGGTGCCAATACTGGGTACTTGTTTGGTTATATATAGCATCAGACAAATAAGTAGGTTTCTAAATCTAAAAGTTCCTTTCTTATCTTTCTTTATCTTTCCCAAATTATCAATCAATTCATCTTTGAGCCATTCACATATGTCTATCCTTGCATTATTATTTACCATATCATAAACACTTTTAATATATAGGCTAGAAATTGAGTTTAACCTATTTGCATGTGTAGACTTGTAACCTAAGATCATACTGATAAATTTGACATTGATATCCATTACGTCATTTACCCTTAGTGATCTCTTGTTAGATGTTGCATCGGTTAGTTTTGTTACTAAGTCATTTGAGACCTTAGTTTTGTTAGGTCTGTTGTCGGTGGAGGGTAACCCTATCACAGCCTTTACTGCTTCTTTAGTAATCTTTTGAGTAGTGTCCAACCAAAAGAATTCACCATGAACCCTGCTTAGCACAATTCTTACGATATCCTTGGGGAAATCCAAGATACTAAGAATTTCTATAAAACCTAGGGTTTCTATTATCTTGTGTTCAGTTTTGACATTTCTGGATTCATCACAAATTATAGATTTATACATGTTTTTGATTTCATCATCTCCCAATTCCTCTATATGACAATGTATATACATTCTAGGGTCTTCAGCATAAATTACCCCTTTAGGTACTTGAGAGAATGCACCTAAACTATCATCTTTCTTTGCAATTTTGGGAACTAGCTGGAATATGGGTGTAGGGCATTTAATAACTTCAACAACAGTAGGGTTTGCAATAAATTCAGGAGTAGATGAGGATGCCATAGCTATAAATACCTTAATCCACCTTAGGGATGAAAGATTTGATAGATTGCTATGCTTCTTTGCTTGGAATGCCTTTGCTTAGGATTTTTGCGCTCTTGAAGATTTGAATGCTTGGTGAAATGAAAATGGAGCCAAAACACTTGTTTTATAAAGTTATCTTCTTCACCTGCCACATTTAATGCTTGTCAGTTAAGTCACAACTTAACTTATTTGTCGATAAAGAAGTAATCTCAACTTCTCACCATCAACCGAGAGAATAATAGCATGTTTCTCATTTTGTTGCTAAACCCTCAAGGATTTTCCTTTAGTTAGATGAAGAGTCTCTTGTTGGTGGAATGTTACTCTATTCTACCAGTGGAGGAGTATTCCCATCAACATTCAGTTCTGATTTTCCGATCCATTGTTTTGAGAATTCTCGCTTTACCTCTTCAACCTTTTCTTTTCCTTTCAAACTAGGACCTTTGTTATTTTCTAGTGAGGACTTGCTTCTATAAAATTTAGCAATGTGTCCAATCTTGTTACAATCATAACAAGTCACATTATTTTTCTGAATAGCTTTCCCATATCCTATGTCGGTTTGTGTTCTGCATTGATTAGATAAATGTCCAAATCTTCCACAAACATAGCATCTTACATTCATTCTACAATTTTCTGAATTATGACCAACTTTGTTGTATTAAGAATATTGATCGGTGGTTGTATTGGTGTTCTGATAATTTCTAGATCTACATTGATTTTCTCTATGACCATACTTGTTACAGTTAAAACATTTGTCATTAAATTTATAAGCAGTAGGTTGTCTTCCTGGTTTTCTATGATCATGTGTGTTTGCAGTACTAGAGCTTTCACCAGCTTCAAAGCTAAGGCCATTAGTGTCACCAATAGGTTTCTGATTCTTCAACATGTCACCAAGTTCCTCTAAACTTTTCTTGAATTTTTCTTTGTGTTGATTTGCAGTATCCAATTCTCTTTCCAAGATTTCTTTCTGTCTCATAAGTTCATTTGAGTCATTATGTGTATGCATCAAATCTGTCTTCAACATATCATTTTCATAACTAAGTCTTGTGTTTTCATTTGCAACATCATTCAATCTTCTAGTCAAATCTTCTTCATTTTTCTTCCTATCTTCAATTTCCTTGAAAAATCTCATAGTCATATCCTGCATCTCATTCTGTGTTGTACTTATCTCTTGTCTTAGTTTGTTTACCAGATCATTAAGAGTTTCCTTTTCATCTCCCTCTTTCTGCATCTTCTCACAAAGTTCTCTTCTTTTATTCCTTGCTATAGTGTAATTCTCTTAAAGTGCTTAAATGATATCCCAGGCAGCTTTTAGATCATCTTCAAGTTTGATATTTTTCAATTTTTCTGCATCATAGTCTGAAAGAGTTGTTTTCAATTGTTCTCTTAAGTTTTCCATCTCTACCGGTTGCAAGATCTTCCTCAAGCTATTAGGCTTTAGAAAATAGAGGACCAGGCTCTGATACCAATTGTTTGGATTCCCAAAGATACTGAGAGAGGGGGTGAATCAGTTTCTAACCGGTTATAGAATTTACTTGATTTAAAACATGTAAGGCATATCAATACTGTATACTAGTAAACCAAAAACAATGCAGTAAACAAAGATAACAATAACCACATGAAAAGAACACAATAACATAGTAGTTTAACAAGGAAACCTGGTGTGGGAAAAACCTCGGTGGGATTTGTGACCCACAATATTCACTTACTGGCCAATAAGGGAATATTACTGCTACAATAGGGGCCTGCAAATGCAGGAAGGCCAAGTGCCTAGAGCTCACTACTCAAATACAAAATAAGAAGTCACACTGACTTACAAAATGGATTATACAAATCCAATGTCTTGTACTGCTTCAAAATAACTTCTGCTATGCTAGATCCAGTACCGGTTTTAGCTCTGCTGCATACATAAACCCTTAACCTATAATTCACATATTAGGTCTATCTTATTTTGCCTATCATCTTATTGCAAAATGTTCTACAATGATCTCATACATATATGAGTCATATTATAACTCGCCATGTCAGCTTATAATGATTTTACAATTAATTACAAAATACATTATAAACAAAATTCTTGTCGGCCATGGTGCCGATATCCTTCCTTTGTCTACTAGTGTCCTATGTGTCGGTGTGGAGTTTGTCATTGCCGGTGCTGGTATATTGTCTTACCGGTATCATATGATTGAAAGGTTTCCATCAATGACAAAACCTTCAATCACCTACAATTTCTCATTGGAGTGTGCATTTGCCAACATCCTTCACATATTTGGTTTGAGATATAAAAATACCTTTTCCAATCTATGAAATTTACAATCCTAAGAAAAATTTCATCTCTCCTATCATAGACATCTCAAATTCTTTCTACATATCACCGAAAAACTTCAAACTCAAGTTATCTTCTCCTCCAAAGATAATATCATCAACAAAGACTTCAACAATCAAGATGTTATCATTCTCAATCTTTAAATACAAATAACTATCAACAATACCTTTATTAAATCCTAATTTCAGCAAATACTTATCCAGTCTAGCATACCAGGCTCTAGTGGCTTGTTTCAATCCATAAAGAGCTTTCTTCAGTTTGCATACCATGTCTCCATCATTTGATAGTGAAAATCCATCGGGTTGCTCAATATATGCCTTGAAATCCTTATACGTAACATATGCACGCAATAGTCTAACAACTTCAAGTTTGGATACTGGAGAAAAAGTCTCCTCATAATCAATCCCTTCTTCCTGTGAATATCCTTTGCATAACAATCTTGCTTTATTTTTGACAACTCCACCGACTTCATTCAATTTGTTCCTAAATACCCATTTAGTACCAATCACATTCTTATCTTTAGGTCTAGGCATGAGTTCCTATGTCTTATTATTTTCAATCTGATCCAGTTCTTCCATAGCCCTTATCCAATTGTCATCTTTACAAGCTTCAACAACATCTTTAGGTTTAATTTTAGATATCAAACATACCTCTTCAATAGCTAGCCTTCTTCTAGTCATCACACCTTTATTTTTATCACCAATAATCTGATTTTCATAATGATTCAGTCTTACATACCTCAAAGTCTTTTGATTATTTTGACTTTTAGGTTCTTGCACCTCTCCATTAGCAGCAGAAATAACTGGATTAACTATCTCTATCGGATCATTCTACTTCAATTCTTCAGTCTGAATAGGTGTTAGAACAATATGCTGACTATCATCATATCCACAAGCTCTGATTTCTTTTCCACAGTTCTCACCAACCTTCACATTTGCACTTTCCAATATCTTTCTCAGTCTCTTATTGTATCACTAGTAGGCTTTTCTTTTTATTGAATATCCCAAGAAAATTCCTTCATCACTTCTTGCATCAAACTCTCCTATTTCCTCATCTCTCTTGGTATAACACTTGCTACCAAAAATTGTAAAATATCTTACAGTAGGAACATGACCAAACCATAGCTCATAAGGAGTCTTACCAGTATCACCTTTTATATGCAATTGGTTGAATGTGTAAACAACAGTGCTAACAAATTCTCTCCAATAGATCTTTAGAATATCCCCTTCAATAAGCATAGTCCTTGCAACATCAAAGATAGTCTCGTTCTTCCTTTCAACAACTCCATTCTATTGTGGGGTTCTAGGAGTAGATAACTGTCTTCTAATCCCATGCTTCTAACAAAATGAATAAAAATCACCGAAACAAAATTCTCCTCCTCTATCAGATCTAAGACATTTCACCTTGAGTCCTATCTCAGTCTCAACCTTTGCTTTGAATATCTTGAATTTGTCCAATGCTTCTGATTTTTCTTTCAAAAAGACAACCCACATCATTCTCGAATAATCATCAATTAATAACATAGAGTATTCGTCACCCTGCACACTTCTAATGTTTTTAGGTCCACATAGGCCAGTATGCACAAGATCTAGTAGTCCATTAGATGTATACTTCTTGTACTCTTGAAATAAATTCTTGTTTGCTTACCCATTTGACATTCCTTACATAATTTATTTGTAGGCTTAACAATTTTAGGCAAATCTCTAACAACTTGTGTAGAACTGATCTTAATCATTAAATCAAAATTAACATGACACATTCTCCTATGCCACAACCAACTTTCATCAATCTGAGAAATCAAGCAAATTTTCTCACCAGCATTCAAATGAAAGATATTACCTTCAGTCTTAGTTCCAGATGCAATTTCTATACCGAAGGCATTTTTAATCTTGCATTTTCCATTCTTGAATTGTAAATCATAACCTTTGTCAACCATCTGTCCAACACTTAAAAGATTATGCTTCAAACCTTGAACATACAAGACATCATCAATGTTATGCTTACCATCAAAGGAAATAGAACCTCTACCATGGATCACACAGGCTTTGTCACTTCAAAATCTTACTATTCTATAATCATATCTTTCCATACTCATAATTTTCTTTTATCAATGGTCATATGATGTGAACAACCGCTATCAATCACCCATTCATCTTTCTCTTCTACTTTAGCAGCTAAAGCTTTCTCCTCAATAGTGTAGCTTTTGGAATCAACGGGTACCGATCCATCTTCTTTGATAGCAATAAATACAACTTCATCTCTTTCTGATTCTACATTTATAACACCTTCATCAGCAACATAATAATAATTCTTCTGATTCTTATACTTCTAGTTAGGCTTGTAAGGCTTATCATACTTCTCATGCTTCTCATATCTATCATCCCTATAATGCTTATCAAATTTATCATTCCTATCATATTTAGACATTCTATCTAGGCATCTAGAAGAAAAATGTCCTATCTTATTGCAAGAGAAACATTTCAGAGGCAATTTTCCATCATACTTACTGGCTCCCTTAGGCAATCTCCGGGCAATCAATGCTTCAAGCTCATCCAATTCTCTTTCTTTGTCTTCCATCTCTATTCTCTCTCTCTTTCATATCTAGAAGTTCTACATTCATCAGGATTGTACTTCTGCTTTCCAGATACAAATTCTCTAAATGCTATTTCAGACTTTCCATGTGATTCACCAAGTTCGCTCAGTTCAAATGCAACAATCTTTCCAGCCAACATATCTCTTGTCGTAGTAGTTACACTCCAGATCTCATCAATAGAAACTACCTTATGTTTATAAGTAGGAGGCAATGATCTCAACACCTTATTAATAATTTAATCTTCTTCAAGGGTTCCATCGACACATCTAATACCTAGGACAAGGTCATTCACCTTAGCCATAAATATGTTTATGTTCTCATCATCTCCCATCTTCAACATCTCATACTTCCCTTTCAAAGTTTGCAACTTAGAAACTTTTACTTGTTTATCTCCTTCATACAAGGTCTCAAGCTTCTCCCAGATCTCATGTGACATTTGAAGTCCCATTACATTAGTCATTTCTGAATCAGTCAGGGTGCTCAACAATGCTTCCTTAGCTCTAATGTTATTTTTAGCTTCCTTGATCTCATCAACAGTAACTGGTCCATTCAGAGGAACAAAATAGCCATTCTTTGTAATCTTCTAGTAATCTTCTCTAAGACATCTCAAGTGCACCTACATCTAGTTCTTCCATATAGCATAGTTACTTCCATCAAATCTTAAACTCTCCTTAAAGATAACACCTCTAGTTTCCATCCTAGATCTCCTCAAGCGGTTAAGACCAGAGGGTCTATCTCTGATACCAATTGTTGGCAACAACAATTAAGGAAAATGTGAGGGGGGATGAATCAGTTTTCTACCAGATCTACAAACTCAACCATAAATACAATTTTGATAAACTGTAGCAACAACAAAGATAAAAAAATTGATAACATAACACCAAGATTTTGATGTGGAAAACATGATCAAGGGAAAAACCATGATGGGAACCTATCCACAATAAGATGATACTCTACAGTAAGTATGTGAAAATAATTACAATGGGGAATACACAAGCATTCAAGCACACTGCCTAGAGCATACAACTCAAGATACAATAAATTAGAAAGCTACATCCCTTAGGGAAGTCTCACTGACTTACAACAAGATTCAGACTACAATCCAAAAGGAATGAACTGCAATAATAACATCTATAAATGCCTGATGATAGTTCTGGTTAAGCACATTTATCTTCTCTACACCAATATGTGCTCAATACACCACACTGATAGATGAATCCCTTGTTTTCACATACACCTCGCACATACACCACTCTCTGATAATGGATACACAACCTCGATACCTAAATTACATGACTATATGACCTATTTATACAATTCATCAACATTGACAACAAGGTCGGCTAAATCCTCAACTCACAATTACAAAATTATATCATATGATACAAAGATCAACCACCAAACTAATATAATGATATACATGACATAACATGTACCTAAACCAAATCTCCAAATACACAACACTAATAGAAATCATGCCAAGATCAACCGCAACATGCTACACCACCAAGAATACCATATAACACAAAGAACATCACTAGTTCAACAAAATCACCAAGAACTCACACAATGATAAAATGCAGGTCATCAAAATAAATAAGACTCAATTAGGAAACACCAAAAAGCATGTTAGAGTCATCAATAATAGCTGCACCAACACCACTTATCAAATCTTCATCAATCAACTATTAGGTCCTGGGGACAACTGAGAGGGGGAGGGGGGTGAATCAGTTGTCTTAATATATTTGAACCAAAAACAACTTAATCAATTTACTGCATAATACCGGTGAACTAGTTTGTTATACCGGTGGACATATTTAACAGATAATTGCAATACTTGTAAAGATTAATGCATGAAACAAAGAGACAAAGTCATCAACAACACGTAACACCAATATTTGTATGTGGAAACCCTGTAAGGGGAAAAAACATGGTGGGAAACCTTACCCACAATTAGATGATACTACTGTAGATAGTAAGTGTACATAAATGGGGTCTACACATGCAGAAAGGCCAAGCACCTAGAGCTCACTGCTCAAACACAAATATGAGTCACGTTGACTACAATTGGATGGTTAAATCAATAAGAATGTACTACTCAAAATAGAATCTTCATATGCTAGATTCAATACTGGTGTAGTTCTGATATGCTTTCACAAAAACCTAGCTTCACCTTCAAATGATGTCTATATGTATAGCTCTTCTTAATCTCTCATATACCTTCACACAAATCCTTTTTTGCATTCCACACTTGATCTTACAGATAAGACCTTACATTATAATCTAACTACCTCAATTCTAGCTATAGGTCCAAAGGTTTCATTTTAATCAATTCCTTCTTTCTGAGAATATCCCTTACACACTAGTCTTTCTTTATTTCTGATAACCTTACCATCTTCATTAATTTTGTTTCTGAATACCCATTTTGTTTCAATTACATTTTTATCTTTAGGCCAGGGAACTAATGTCCAAGTGTTATTCTTCTCAATTTGTTCTAATTCTTATTCCATAGCTTTAGTCCAATATTTATCTTCACGTGCCTCATTAACTGATGATGGTTCAATTTCAGAAATAAGACATACCTCTTCATTTGCCAACCTTCCTCTTGACTTAACTCCTTTATGCTTGTTTCCAATTATCTGATCTTCAGAATGATTCAATCTTACATACAGGGGTGTCTTTGTTTGCTGATGTTCCTTAGTCACAGTGGAATTTTTAGATGATACTGGTGTAATTGGATCTTCACTCTGTACTGGTGGATTCAATGTATGTTCATTTAGAATTTTTGTTGCCGGTTCAGAATCTATATACCATGAAGTTCCTCTGAATTGTTCACCAATCTTTACATTTGTACTCTAAAAAATTTTCAGCAATCTCTTGTTAAAACATCTATATGCTTTACTCATAGATGAATAACCAAGAAATATTCCTTCATCACTTCTAGGATCAAATTTCCCAATATACTCATCTCTTCTAATGTAACATTTACTTCCAAATATTCTAAAATATTTAAGAGTAGGAGTAATGCCAAACCATAGTTCATGAGGGGTCTTACCTGTTTCACCTTTGATGTGAACTTTGTTGAATGTATAGACCCTTGTACTTACTGCCTCTCTCCAATACACATGTGGTAGATTTTCTTCTGATAACATACTTCTAGCTGCATCCAAGATAGTTTTATTTTTCCTTTCAACAACTCCATTCTGCAGTGGTGTCCGAGGTGTTGATAGATGTCTTTTGATTCCATTCACTTCACAGAATGCATTAAATTCTTTAGATGTAAAATTCACCTCCTTGATCTGATCTTAAACATTTGATTTTATTACTAGTTTCATTTTCAACCATTGCTTTGAATAGTTTAAACTTTCCAAGTGCTTCTGATTTTTCTATGAGAAAAGTAACCCAACACATTCTAGAATAGTCATCAATGATTAGCATGAAATATCTATCACCTTGTAGGCTTTTAGTTCTAGCTGGACCACATAAATCAGTATGAATTAAATCAAGAGCATTATTGGATTTTTCTGGAATACTTTTGAAACTAGCTCTAACTTGTTTTCCAAATTGACATTCCTTACATATTGTATTGTGAGGTTTGACAATTTTAGGTAAATCTCTAACTGCCTTAGTAGTACTGATTCTTACCATACAATCAAAGTTTACATGACAGAGTCTCTTATGCCATAGCCAACTTTCATCTATATGTGCAAGCAAGAATGTCTTTTCACTATTATTCAAATGAAAGATGTTACCTCTAGTCTCATTATCATTTGCAATTTCTAAACCAGTTCTATTCATGATTTTGCATTTTCCATTTTTGAATTGTAATTGAAATCCTTTTTCAACTAATTGACCAAAGCTCAAAAGATTATGCTTTAAACCTTCAACATAGTAAACATTGTCAGTGTTATGCTTACCATTAAGAGATATTGAACCCTTACCTCTGATTTGACAAGCTTTGTCATCTCCAAATCTTACTAAGCCTCCATTATATTCTTGAAAGTTCAAGAATTTACCTTTGTCTCATGTCATATGATGTGAGCATCCAAAATCAATGATCCATTCATCCTTTACTTCAATTTTAGCTACCAAGGCCTGCTCTACTAGTTGGACTACAGGTTCCAAATGATCTTCTATTATAGCAACAAAAACCCATCCATTGTCTGTCGGATCTTCATCAGAATCATTAGTTACTCCTTCATCAGCAAAATAACAAGATTTGTCTTTATTTTTCTTAAATCTGTATCTCTGATATTCAAGATTAGGCTTGTATGTCCTTGTAGCTTCTTCTCTTAATCTAGCATGTCTATCAAGGCGTCTAGAAACCATATGACCAATCTTATTGCAGTTAAAACATTTAAAGGGTGCTTTACCTTCATACTTACTTCCAACTGGACCTTTAGGCATTTTTCTTGCAAACAGTGCTTCAAGCTCTTCAAGTTCTTCATTTTCTCTCCTGCTTTCCTCAAGTTCTCTTGCATAAATGGCTTTCCAATCAGATTTGTTAAATGAAGATGCAGATGATGTTGATGCTTTGAAGGCTAAATCTATCTTTATAGTAGCAATAGGACCAAATTCCTAAATTTCAAAGGCTGAAGGTTTTCCAATCAATATATCCCTAGTTACTGATGTATTAGGCATTGTTCTTAACTCATTTATAGCAGTAACCTTCATTTTATATGCCAGTGGCAATCCTCTTAAAACTTTTGAAACAATTTCATCTTCACTTAAGGTTCCTCCACAACATTTAATACCCAAAACAATTTCATTAAGTCTTTCCATAAAAGCAGAAATCCTTTCATCTTCTTCCATTTTCAGATTTTCATACCTAACCCGGAAGCTTTCAAGTTTTGCAATTTTGACTGTGGAATCTCCATCATTCAGTGTTTCCAAATGATCCCAAATAGCTTTAGCAGTTGATCTGTCTGATAATCCCATGATTTGCTGATCTGTTAATGTGCTCAACAATGCTTCTCTTGCTTTGCAATCATTTTCCTCATCTTTAGTCAAGCTAGGTGGATTAGGTTGACTGGAAGTGGGAGCAGTATAGGAATTCTTTGTAATATCCAAGATGTCATTTCCAATGCAATTAAGATGTGTCTCCATTCTGATCTTCCATATGCCATAGTTGGTTCCATCAAGTTTAGGACTGTCCTTCCTTAAATAGTTAGTAGACATTGGATCTCCTCAATTGTTAGGTCCCGGGGACAACTGAGAGGGGGGGGGGGGGGGGGTTAATCATTTGTCTTAATAAATTTGAACCAAAAACAACTTAATCAATTTACTACATAATACTGTTGAACCAGTTTGTTATACTGGTGGACATATTTAACAGTTAATTGCAATATCGATAGAGATTAATGCATGAAACAAAGAGACAAAGTCATCCACAACATGTAACACCAATATTTGTACGTGGAAACCCTATAAGGGGAAAAACCATTGTGGGGAACCTTACCCACAATTAGATGATACTACTGCAGATAGTAAGTGTATATAAATGGGGTCTGCACATGCAGAAAGGCCAAGCACCTAGAGCTCACTTCTCAAACACAAATAGGAGTCACACTGACTACAATTGAATGATTAAATCCAATAAGAATGTACTGCTCAAATTAGCATTTTCATATGCTGGATTCAGTACTGGTGTAGTTCTGATATGCTTTCACAAAAACCTAGCTTCACCTTCGAATGATGTCTGTGTGTATAGCTCTATTTAATCTCGCATATACCTTCACACAAATTCTTTTCGCATTCCACACTTGATCTTACAAATAAGACCTTACATGGGTGAACTCATAAACGTGGTTCCCACTTTTTGGTACGTCCTGATTTTTGCTGCAATCATACCTTTTTTAAAAAATATGATGATTTAAGCTTTAAGAGGTCCCATTTGAAGTAATTAATTGAAGAGAGTTAAATCAAAGGCACTTAAATAAAAATTTCTTGGATAGAACCTCTCTACTTCTAAATCATACTTGCAATGGAGTCTCCTTTGCATCTATCAAATGCTGATAAAAAACCAATTTTACATTAGCTTTTGGGGGGTCAAATTAATTCATTTAAAAGTATTTAGTCCTTATTATAAGCTTTCCAAATAGTATAACTTCTAATATATTTAATTTCATTAATATATTTTTATTTTATTTCTTATGAATGTAGTTTTTTCACCAAACATGAACTTCTTTGTTCAATGCATTGGGAAAAATAGTAAAATAATTCTAAAAAATTCTGAAACATATCTATGCACTAGGTATTGGTGTTTTGTTTCCAACAAAAAAAACAAAATTGACTTTTGATATATATAGAAGAAGTTATGTGTTCAAACGTACACCTATATCTAAATTATTATTAGTCGAACATCAAAACTTAATAAAATAAAAACTATTCAACATATCACTATCAAACCAACTGCATGCCCTAGGTGTTGATGTTACAAACCAAAATTCCAAATAATTAAGTTTTTATCATTTATAGAAAAAAAATTATGCGTTTCGGGATACACATCACTCTTAAAAAATGTTGTTTGTTGTAAACAACTACTTTTTGAGGGAGATGGAAAAATCAATAAAATTTTATTCAAACAAATTTGCAAAAAATATATTTAGAATCTATAAACAAGATGTTAAAAATCACTAGTTTATATCATCTTCAAATTCTTAACAATTTAAAAGTTATAGGTGTCAGAAAGTGAAGGTTTTTTTCAAAATATTCATCTAAGTATCAAAGCTGGTCAAAAAGTGGGAACCAGTATTGTGAGTTCACCCACATTCATACCATAACCTAGGACCAATTTTAGTAGGTCGGCTCTACAAGATATTACAATAAAAACATTTTACAAACAATACAATATCCGATGCAATAACCGATTCAACATGTCGGCTTAAAGAATTTACAACAATAATTAATCATCTCCATAGTGTGTTGTGCTGATCTGGAAAAGATAAACCTACCAGTGTATAACCTGGTCCTATTTGCCAGTAATAGCAAATATGCAAATATGAATATGCCAATAAACAGTTCTCCAAGATAAGTTGTCCAAACAATGTCTTCGACATTACCAAGTGTTTTTCATGCCATTCCAAGTGTCGGTGATCATTATATCCTATCGGTGTACCATATACCAGTGACTGTGCAAAAGTCACTTGCTTGCTGGTGAATATTGTTGGATATCCATAGTGCTAGAGTTTTAGTAGATGTTGACATCAATGACAAAACCATACCAAAATAACAACATCAACATCTGAAACTCAAAAGTACTCAAACAAAAACAACTATCACGAAGAAAGATAACTTACAAAGCACCAAATCATGAACCATATGAAATTAAGATACACAAGACCATCCCAAAATATCTCCTAAAATTGTAGCTCAAGATCCGATCACACCAGAATATACCAGAGGAAATACTGAACTATGCGAAGAATTGATCAGAAAAATAAACTGCAAACTGGATCATATGATATGATCAATTAAGTTTTTCGGATCACAAAAATTAATACAAAAAGATATAATGATACTAGAAATACTCCATACACCAAACCATGATCCCAACAAAACCAATCTACAATGGTGGTTGCAATAAACACAAGAATATGTTGACATCAATGACAACAACATATCCTAACAACAACAATATCCAACAAATTGTTCCCTTCTAGTTTTAGTAGAGTGGGATGAGTATTTACTAGACATTACAATATTATGCATCTTACAGCTAAGTATTTCTTCTTTATTTAATCTTTAATCTTCCAAAATCTACTGTTAGAGAGTCCCTTGAGGTCAAATTTTAAGAGAAACCATGCAAAAAGAATGCTAAAACTTCCTTAAATCAAGTGTAGGTGGGCCAATCTGCCTCTCAATTGATTATGCATACATATGAAGTCTCAAACCAATGATAAATGACTTTATTTGACCTTAATTTATTATTTTATTATCTCTATTTTGCATGAGCTTGACCTCTTGGGTCAATTTTTCTCAAAAGGCATGCAAAATAGCAGATCAAACCACTTCAAACTAAATATAAACTACACACAATCTCATAGCTTTAATACATTAGAATACAAATGGATTGTGGAAATCTCATAGCTTTAATAAATATAAATAGGAGATGAAAAAATACACACAATCCAATCCAGAAAAATACATTAGAATACAAATGGATTGTGGAAATCTCATAGCTTTAATAAATATAAATAGGAGATGAAAAAAATACACACAATAGAATCTAGAAAAATACATTAGAATACAAATGGATTGTGGAAATCTCATAGCTTTAATAAATATAAACTCCTCAAAAAGATCTCTCAACTGATTGCATACATATGTGTATTCTTATGTGATGTGGAACAGCTATATTGGTTCACAAAACTCCTATTTTGTAGGCATGCATCGATTTTGAACTCATTGATCCACCTGTTTTTCCTCCTTAGACCTTTAATGTCTTATATCAAGTAATTTGCATCATTTTAAATAATATATTTAAAGTGTTTAAGCTCCAAAATCTCTTTATCTCAAGGCATGGGATACCTTAATAACTTAGAGTAACACATCAAAGTGACACATGCTTTCCATTTCAATCTCATATTGACATATTATTTATAGATGCTCATTGGTATTCTATTTTCATGGACTATTCTAGTCTCTTCTCTATGTCGTAATTCTTCTTGTACAAGACCAAAAATATTCATGGTCTTGAATACTCATAATCACTGTCGTCACTACTATGCTTTACCTCTTTCCTCTATTACCTTGAAAATCTAATACTTCTGGTGTTATATCTCATGGTTGAGAATGTTTCTCTTTGAATATTAAATGGTGTCTTTTCATGAGACATGTAACAATATTTTGATAAATTTGGGTTTGTTCATGCACTGTTATTACATTATAACTCCTATGACTATATATGCCTTATTCATTGTCTTTATGCCTTTGGAATGGTTATTCTATATCATCATCCAAGATGAATTTATCTCTTTGTGCTGCTATAACCGTTTTTCATATTTTATCTCCATGATCTTTGGGATCATGATGATTGTCTTTGCTTTGTGTTCCCATTGTGCTAGCTTTTATTGAAAGCTACTCTAAGGGTTTGGCAAGGGTTTCTAGGGCTATAAACCTTCTTTTAACTATGGATTTTGATATTACTGTCTATTGGGATTTATTAAATCTTCTTCAAGTTCTTTCAAACTTCATGACTATGTGATCTTTTCATTGACTATGTCTTCATTGATCATGACTGATAGGAGTGTGGGCTTATGTGAGATCTTTATGCACTGTTTGTTATGCTACTCTAAAACCCCTGCTCACTATATATGTCCACTATCTTGTCCATGTGATTTTCCCTGTATTATATGTGTGATAATAATTCACTGTCTAGACTGTGTTGTCATGATCCTCTTACTATATCAAACTTTTTGAATATATTTGTGAATGTCATTTGTCTTTCATTCAATAGTGACCTTCTTTGCCTTAGGCTGTAAATACTCTATTCTTTAGCAATCATGTCCTTTTTAGGCCTTTTGACTATGAAATTACTATTTATAATTACTGCTTAAGAATTGAAATTTTAGATGCTCTCAGTGTAATTGTGTTCCTTATAATGACTCAAATCTGACCTCTTTTTTGTAGCAGGATATCCTTGTGCTATGATAGTTATGTGTATGGTCTATAACATTAAGATGTGATCTTAATGACTATGACAATGAGTACTCAAACTGTATCAGTGAGTAATTTTTGTTGTTCTGAGATTTAGTATAGTGACCTTTTCTCTATAATGGGCTAAGATGAAGCTCATGACTTCTCTAATTTGTAAATGCCTATGTGTCAATAGATTATGTTGAGGCTACAATTGTAGGAGACTTCACCATTATTGGGAATTGGCTATCTTCTTTGTGACTGGTATCTTTTTTATATGAATGTCATTTCTCTTTACTTACCATGAAGAAATGATTTCTCTTGACTCAATCTGAACTTCGAATTCATATATGACTGTACTTGTCTTTTATGATCTATAAATAGAACTTTTACCATCCTTTCCTTAACAACCCCAAAGATATTGCTATCTTCTTGAAGCTTGCATTGACTGTATCTATCATTTTTACTACAAATACTATGTTATTATTCATTTCCCACTGTATGCCCTTTTGACGTTGCATTACCATTAATCAATAGTTGCACTTTTAGGTTTGCATGCCAGGAGTTTGCTATTAAAGCATGTGGGGCTATCTTTCCTACACTAATGGATGCTATTGATAAGACCTTGGTCATCTTAGAGAAATATTTCTCCTGTAGCTATTCTGTTTCCATCATTAATGACTTCTTTAATGATTGGAAGAAGGCCTTTGACTGCATCTTGTGAGTAATGGCTCTATAACTATCTTTTATGGCTTTATTTGATAGTGACTATCAAAACTCTTCTTTATGGGACTTGGCTACTTTAATAATCTCCTTTTTTGTCACTATCCTGAGATCTTTTCTTCATCTGGCTATGAATCCCTAGATATCCACTATGCTACCCCTAAGAGATGCATAGATTCCTTAACTATTATCACTAGTTTATTGACTTGGTTGCCTTAACATAGATGTTGCTATTGCTCTAAATTTGTGACTCTTTCTTTGGTTTGAGAGACTGTCACAATTTTTCTCAGATTAAACTTTTACTCGTATCACTGCATCATGTTTCTTTTGTTGGCAACAACAATAAGAGAACATTGAGAGGGGGGGTGTGAATTAGTTTTCTACCGGATTCTCAAAACTCAATCACAAATACAAATCTAATAAATTTCAGCAACAACAAAGATAAGAAAACTGATAACACAACACACAACACCAATATTTTGACGTAGAAAACCCAGTCAAGGGAAAAACCACAATGGGAACCTACCCACAATAAGATGATACTCTGCAGTAGTATGTGAAAATATTACAATGGGGGAATGCACCAACATTTAGACACATTTCCTAGAGCTTACAACTCAAGATACAATAACCCAAAAGGCTACAACCATTAGGGAAGTCTCACTGACTTACAACAAGATTCAGAGTACAATCCGGAAGGAATGAACTGTAATAATAGCATCTTCTAATGCCTGATGATAGTTTCGGTTATGCACAATTGTCTACTCTACAACACCAATCTCTACTCAATACACCACACCGAAAGATAAATCCTTTGTTCGCACAAACACCACTCACTGATAATGCAAACACAACCTCGATACCCAAATTACATGACAATATCACCTATTTATACAATTCATCAACCTTGACAACAAAGTCAGCTAAACCCTCAACACCCAATTATTAAATTACATCAAACGATACAAAGATCGACCACCAGACCAATATAATGATATAAATGACATAGCATAGACCTAAATCAAATGCTCAAACATGCAACACCACCAGAAATCATGCCAAGATCAACCACAACATGCTACACCACCAGGAATATGCATAACATGGAGAACATCACTAGTTCAAAAAAAACACCAAGAACTTGCACAATGATCAATGCAGATCATCAAAACAAATATGACACAATTAGGAAACACCAACAAGCACATTAGAATCATCGGTAACAACTGTACCGACACTACTTATCAAATCTTCATCGATCGACATCTGAAACTCAAGAACACTCAAATAAAAACAACTATCACGAAGAAACATAACTTGCAGAGCACCAAATCATGAACCATATAAAATGAAGATACACAAGACCATCCCAAATAATCTCCCAAAATCTTAAATCGAGATCTGATCACACTAGAATATACCAGAGGAAATACTGAACTCTACAAAGCACTGATCAGAAAAATAACTGCAAACTGGATCATATGATATGATCAATTAAGCTTCCCAGATCACCAAAACCAATACAAAAAGATCTAATAAGACTATAAGTAATCCATACACCAAACCATGATTCCAATAAATGAATCTGCAAGCACCAAAGCAAGAGTATATTAAGATCAATGACAACAACATATCTTAGTAGTAGCAATGTCCAACATCATTATGATGCTACAACTTTCACAGGTTTGCATCTTTCTCTATTCATCTATAAGGGGACTAAAACAATTTGTAACAACTACATAACAGGAGATTAGAATGCATGATATATTTTACTATTCTAGGAAGTTTGTAACTGCATCATAGGTCTTTTCAAACATTTAATGATATGTCATTTTTCTTATATACATTCTAATCTAAGAGATGTATCCTATGACAATGATTATTCTTTGTTTTCACAAAGTTACACTAGCTATCACAATTACAAACTCTTGAGTGCAAGATTCATATAATAATTAATTTTTTCTTCTCTATATAATGAGTATTTTGACATTACTAGAGAACTCCATAATTCCTTCTATCAGATACATGATAAAAGTAAACCCATAATGCACATAAAAACCCTTAAATGTCATGTTGAGTCCTATTTTGTATAATGAAACCTCTTAATATTTGCAAGAGAAACTTTGAAAATACTCAATCATCTCATTACCGTGTATTTTTAGGCATTATTATAGGGATCAGATCTTCATTTCAGAGGGTTGCATGCATTTTAATGAGGATTTTAGGTACACAATGAGGAGAAGATAGGGTGATAAATTACAATGATAACATAGGTTATTCTCTCCTCTAACTATGGCATCTCAACTAAGAACTTAGTCTTTGGACTGCTATCAAGCTAAAAGATTGCATGCAAATATCCCTTCTAACTCGTGGCTATTTCACTTGCATCTTTAACTGCTACTTGGCTGTCATGCATTGTCACATGTGAGGACATGCTTAAGAATTGGATTGCATCTATATACAAGACCCTACATAAGAAATATCTTATTTCCACGATGAAGGCATGAAATTGTAACAAAACCCTTCATAAACTCATGAAAGAAACCTCAAATCAGTGTTGAAAAACCTTTCTTAACTTTTACTTTTTACCTCTTATTTTATGTAGTGTGTAGATTTCTTTTCTTTATGCTTTCAATACTTTTTATCTTTCCCTCCAACTATGCATGGACTCCACTTGAGTTTTCTTTTCAATGTGGGATATTGAGAGCACTTCTAGAGCTTCCTTTTTTTAATCTTTTTGAAATATTTTGACCACATAAAAATGAATTTAATTATGTTAATTCATCTCTAATATTTTAAAGATTCCCGATTTTAAGTCCAATCCCTTAAAATTTTAAAATCCTCTCATTTGAAATTTGTTTTTACCATGAAGACCTAAAACCTTGTGAGAGGCTATTATTAGCATCAAAGCAAAAAATAGGTAGCACCACCCTTCCAAATGTGATAGCTCTCGAATATCCTTGAGTTGTCTCTTAATGATTGTGACTAAGGATCCCTCTCCTCCTCTATTGGTTATCCTCTGTGCCTTATCCCTCTCCCACTGATATCAAGAAGCATTCTCCTCTATCTATTGTCATGCATGCTCCCTTGTGTCCCTAGCTGTGATGGTTTCATCCCGCTCCTGAAGGAGACCATACCTCTCATTTTGTAGCTATTCTATCCTCTAATCCACCTGATCTCAATCCAGTCTTAGCTAATCTTTCTTGGAAATAAGGTCCCGTATGCATTGCTATACCTTGTCCAACACATTTTTTAGTGACTATATCTAGCCTATAGGATCTGTAGGTTCTCTAAACCCCTCTCCCCTCTTTGTCCTCCTCTCCCTATAAGATCTGCTCATGCTCCTAGTCTCCTGTCCTTGTGCACCTATTCCCTATGTTATTTCCTTTGAACCCTCATCTATATCCATGGCCTATGGGGTATCTTCCCTATCTCTTCCTCCTCCCCACCCTTGTCTCCATATCCCTATCTTTTGTTGTTCTCTCCTAATGGTCATTAATGGTACCACTAGGATCCTCCTTTCCCTCTTGACTATAGTAGTTACTACTATTATTGCTCTCCCCTGAGATAGATGATATGTATCTAGTCTAACACCTCTCGCCTATGCATCCCATCATTGTGCCCCTAGTGGTTCTAATCCTTCCCTCCCCACCATTCATTACCTCCTCTAAGCCCCCCATATTATGTATGCATTTGTGACTCCTGGATTTTCCACCCCTGTCCGTGGATCCCATTTAGTAGGCACTAATATAGTCTACTCATCAATAGGACATGTCTTGTCTAGCAAGGGTCCAAACTCTACAACCCTCTCTTTGGTGACCCATTAAAACTGATGCTCTACCTTAGGGACATCCTATGCAAAACCAAATTGTCATCGGATTCTATCAGGTCTATATCTCTCTATAACATACTCCCATTGATCGATAATATACATCAGAGTAATAACATAAGATATATGGTGTTGATCCTTACGTCGACCTATCATGCCCATGTATGACCTCCATGTGATCTAGTCCATGTCCAACCTATCAAAAATGATCCTCTAGTGGTCTACATCCTCTATCTCATCAGAGTGGAGCCCATTGCAATAACTACATACAACCAACTACTCTACTGCTATATCTAATTAAATTTTTGGTTGTGTAAACATTCTATGTTCCCATGCCCAAACCTATAGCAATGTCACATAACCAAAACTATGACCCCAATGGAATATATCTTGCAACTCCCTATATAACTTTGTCAAAAATAGGGTTCCCCAAGCCATCGATTAGCCTGTGTTGATTACATCAATCATGACCTGTATCATACCCAAAACCACTAATATGTCGTTAATGTCTGGAAAAATAAAACCACTAACCAGTGCACATACAAAGAAGTAAATCCGTCTATCAGGCAACACTTGCCTTAGTACCTACTCCAATGACAACTGTCTATGGTGCGAATCCATGTCAACTCCCACCAACCTTTTAATGGTGTCATCTCGAGGTTCCCTCTCAAGGATAACCTACACTCCCCTGATTGGCAGCCTTAGGATCTGATATACATCCTCCCTAATCATGGTGATCTCCCTAGTGGGTAGGTGGAATGTGGCAATGTCACTCCTCCATATCTCTACCAGTGTCATCAACATCTCCATTTGAGATATGATGTAGGGCATTCGTGTTAAATTTCCCAATCCAATGGCATCAATCCTCACCCACTCTGTGGCCCTAAACTAATCTACAAATCAAAGCACCATCAATCATCTCTCTTGGCTCACCAAGATGTCCACACTCCACTATACCCAAGCAAATCAGCATGTTAGACTTTCTAGCCTACCTATTCTTTTCTTCTTGGCCACTTTGTCCTCTTTTTTGGCATTATTACCATTTTCCTCTATCCCTTGAGCATGGGAGTATGATCCCACATGTCTTTAATACACAGGAACACACTTTCTCCATCCATCCCCACATTCCTACTGATGCTAGAATGTGATCCCAATCCTCTAGTCCCTCTTGTTCCCCTCCCTGTTCGTGGGAATACAATCCTGCTAGTCTTGTAATCATGAGATCATGCTCTCATTTTTTCCCTATGCACCCCTGCTACTATGAGAGTGTGTTCCTAAACCAATCCCTTTCTAGCTTATCCTACCCAAACCCACTCCCTTGTGTGACTGGCAGGAACGCATTCTCGTTGCTTTGATGCACATTCCTGTGAGATAGGAACCCATAGGAAAATTGTTTTCTCCCCTCTTAAGGCTCATAAATAAAAAAATTAAAGAAAAAGATAAGGTTTATTTGGACTCACCTAGTGATCTAGTCATTGGTATCACTTGACACTCACCACAACATTAGTATGGTGCCTTGGAGCCTATCTCACTTCCCTCTCATTCGCTAGTCACAAAGCTCTCAAATGTGCTATAGAAATCAAAGGGATCTCAAATTTTCTCCTATTTCTCCCTCATGTACAATCAAAGTGAATATTAAATTTTCAAATTTGCTAATATAGGATCTTATAAAGCCCTATTTATCACCATCCTGGTCCCTTCACGACCATTTTTCTTCCCATTTTTTCCTACAGACTCCTTTTTTAGTCCTCTCTTCACCTATGGGCTCCGTTTCATGCAATCTTTCTTCTTGCCTATGGGAACATTGTTTCTGTCAAGACACTATATGATTCATCATTTACCATGCAACCTCTCAAGGGGGCATCACTAACTCATCCTTCATCCATCATTTCCCCTTTCACTATCATCATTTTTGTCTAGGGCATATTGTCACTCCTATTTATTCTAGTACTAAGTGTCTTGTTTTCTTTGCACTAACGCTATTCTAGCACTGCCACAAAGAGGGACAAAATGTAGACACTTACATTTAGTTAATTAATTTAATCAAATTTAATTCCCTTAGTCTCCTATATCAATTGAATAATTAAAGTTATTTAATTAGTTATGGCCTTCCCTTCTAGATAAATTAATATAATTAATTGATTAATCTTTTAATTAATGAATTATTTTTTCCTTTACTACCAAATAAAATAAATAAATATTTATTTGGTTCATTTGACCCTCTTCTTCTTTTTATTTGAATTTAAATCATTTAATTAATTTCTTAAGTCACATGTCTCCTAATATTAACCCTCATCTAACCCTTCCTCTACGTTAACCTACAATCCAACCCAAGGGGTTCTAACCAACCCTATCCCTTCAAACTAACCTTATCCATGTCATGTGCACATTTCCCAATTTAATAGATTATGGAAAAGAGGAAAATTTTGGGTGGTTATCTCCCCCAATTGACATGTGTACTTATTCACACTTGCCACTTCTTGCCATGACAAGTTTACCCTTCCCAAGGACAATTGGCAATCCTCCCATTGTCACTTGTCCTTAATTTCAAGACAAGTGGCACATCCTCAATCATCTCCCTCCTCCCATTAAATCCTATTTAACCCCCTCATTTTCCTTCACAATTCATCCACTTTTATGCAATCATATCGTTATCATGTCATTTTGACTACTCACATCCACTCACTTTGATGAATAATGATGAACAACAGATACCCCAACCGGTACTGAGAGGGGGGAGTGAATCAGTATAGGCAAAAAATTTCTCAACAACTTATCTAGCTAAGGCAATACCAACTGGTTGTCACCATTACTGAACTTAACCATGGCAATACCGGTTAAACACAGTAAGACATGAGATACCATAAACTGATAAGTCTGAACACTTCAAATACGATCAATACTTGACATCAACTTCACCCATAAACATATGCATGTGGTATACTAGTAATACCATAACCCATTAAATCTGCATGCATAATCTTTCAACCAAATAATTCATAAACATCACATAAAAAATGCATAACACATAACACACAGATTTTTCACGTGGAAACACAAATGGGAAAAACCACAGTGGGGATGAATACCTACAAGCTTGTTTTTGAACTCTTTTTAGGCTCGTCCTGTTAGGAGCCTAGTCTGGTTAAAGACTTTACAATAAGGTTTTGTTAGGAACCGGTCTTATTAGAGATCACCCAGTTAAGGGATGGCTATATACCCTATTAAAGGTTGAAACCCTGTAAAAGGTTACCTCACTAGAGGATTTAAATAACTCAATGATCTTGAGTCACCTGGTTACAGGTTTAAAAATAAGCTTGTTAAAGCTACCCGGTAAAGGGATTTTCCATCTATTGAAATGATTAGAAGACAATAGGAAAAAATTTTGATCTGATAACAACACTACATGCCAAGGTAGATCCTTTTCATTTCCTCTACTCTACACTCACACTCTGTAGTTTTCCTCTTACTAGTCTAGCAAGTATCTCATCATTTGGATACACACAAAATTTGCCAACAACTTTATAATAACAAACATCATCGACCTTATACGCAACAATTAGGTCAGTAGCATAAACCCTAAACCCTATGCATCTTAGGTTTACAACATAGGCGGTCCAACCCTGACTATCCAAACACATTGCATAGAGTATTACAATTTCAAATAGATCACAAGACAATCTGCATTGTTCATTCATCACCACACATGGGAATCAGTAACCCATCATGCTCTCTTCTCATACCACTAAGAAGAATGATCATTCCTGAGGTAGACTCCAAATACAATCGATCTTCTCATAACTCAATCCTTCACGTGCACAAGGATGACATGGCACCTCAGTCTCATTCACATCTCTTAGTTAACTCATCATAGAGTATCATTGGTTGCATCGTACAAGCTAGATTGCCAAACCAATAACCATAGATCTAAGACTACCAACTGGTAGTCACACTTAGTGAAACCCTGACACCAGTTCACTAAATCTCTTCATGTCTCTTCATACCGATTCACCAACTTCTTTAGATCTGCATACTGGTTCACTTACACTTATTGACATCAATGATAACATACATTATCATCATATAAACATGTCAGTTCATCAAATGCCACTGATATCCAATAATCTCCCCCATTGGCATTGATGGCAATACTCAGTGTAGCATTGCAACTGTAGACATCATAGACCAATGTATCTTTAACATCAGATATCTTCTCCTCCATACATCAAATATCTTCTCCCTCATACATCAAATATCTTCTTCCCCTTTGACAACAATGCCAATGTGGAGGCACAAGCTTCCAAAATCTACTATGCTGCTCCCCCTAAGGAGTACCATCCTTCAACACATCAATCCTGAAGAATTTGTCACTGTAGTACTTGACTGATGCGGAGCACACAACTTTAATTGATTTCATGAAGGGGTTGAATCCCTAATTCACCTCTCAAATAGGTAAATGTAGTCTTCGGTAAGGGCTTCATGAATATGTCTGCTAGCTGCTCCTTATTGGAAACATGTTGTAGTACAACCTTCGTATTCTGAACTTTCTCTCTCAAGAAGTGATATTTAAGCTCAATGTGCTTAGTTCTAGCATGCAATACCAGATTCTTGGAAATATTTATTGCACTTGTGTTATCACAAAATATATTCATCGGTTCAAATACAGGTACTTTGAAACCTTCCAATACATGCTTCATCCATATTGCTTAAGTGCAGTTCATAAATGCTGCCATATTTTTTGCTTCAGCTGTAGATTTGGAAATACAGCTATGCTTCTTACTTGTCCATGATAATATTCTTCCTCCGAGAAAGAACTCTCCACCAGTTGTTCTTTTCCAGTCGTCCACATTACCTGCCCAATCGACATTAGTATATACCTTGAGATTATAGTCACCATTATATGGATACCACAATCCATAATCAACTGTTCCTTTCAGATATCTAAGAATCCTTTTGATAGCTACCAAGTGGGATTCTCTTGGACATTTCTGAAAATGAGCTACTATGCCTACTGCATGAGAAATATCTGGTCCATTATGCACCACATAGTGTAGTTTACCGATCATTGACCGATACTCTTTTTCATTCACCAGTGCCAAATCATCTTCCTTGGTCAGTTTATAGCCAGTCACCATCAGTGTACCAATCAATTTGCTTTCCTCCATGCCAAAAGTCTTCAATACCTATTTGACATACTTGGACTAGGTAATAAAAATAGCCTCTTTCATTTGTTGAATATGTAAACCAATGAAGAACCTTATTTCAACTATCAAAGATATCTCAAACTCTTTCTTCATTTCATCTGCAAATGCATGACTCATTTTATCATCTCCTCCAAAGATTATTGCATCCACAAACACTTCACAGATCAGAATCTGATCACCTTCTGATTTCTAGTAGATGTTTCTATCTTCACTTGTTCTCTGAAATCCAATCTTCACAAGATGAGAGTGTAATCTTTCATACCATACCCTAGGTGCCTGTTTCAGTATGCAAGGCTTTGTGTAATCTGCACACCATTTCACTATCTTCTGATAAATGAAACCCTTCTAGTTGCTCTATATACACTTTCTATTCTAGGATTCCATTCAGAAAAGAAGACTTCACATCCATCTGATAAACCTTAAATCCCTTAAATGCTACAAATGCAAGTAGCATTCGAACACCTTGTAATCTAGCTACAGGAGAAAAGGTTTCTCCATAGTCTTCTCCCTCCTCTTGAGCATATCTCTTGCATACAAGCCTACCCTTGTTCCTTACAATTGTTCCTTCTTTATTCTGCTTATTCCTAAAGACCCATTTGGTAACTATGACATTGTTTATGTTCTAGTCTGGGCACCAAAGACCATGTCGCATTCTTTTCTATCTGGTCTAGCTCTTCTTCCATTGCTTTAATCTAGTCTTCATCTATAAGAGCTTCTCTGGAAGTCTTGGGTTCAAATTTAGAAATCATGCAACAGTTTTCTTTCACTTTTCTTCTTGTGAGTATCCCTACATCTTTATCTCCTAAGATTTTCTTCAGATCATGATGCAACTTCACATATCTAGGAATGACTCTAGCCTGATCTACTAGCTTTTCTTCTTCTTCTTCACTAACCTCTTATTCTTCTCTTACTATAGCTTCTACCAATACAGGAACACTGAGATATTTACAAGTTTTTTTCTTAACCGATTCCCAGAAGGCTATAACCAATTCATCTTCCACTTCTTTGCTGCATGTTTCCTCAAGTTCCTCAAGGGATTCATCAACCCTGATGTTGATAATTTCAACAATTTTCTGAGTTCTATTGTTGTAACACTTGAGAGGTTTGCTCTTAGTAGAATATCCCAAAAATATTCCTTCATCACATTTTGCATCAAATTTGCTCAAATGCTCACCTCTCTTGATATAGAACTTACTACCAAACACTTTAAAGTAAATCACAGTGGGATTTTTCCCAGTCCAATACTCATAAGGGGTTTTATCTTTGCCTTTCTTGATGAGTACCTGGTTCATAGTATAGACTGCACTACTCACCGCTTCTCTCCAAAAAGTGTAAGCAACCTTTCCTTGGATCAACATTGTTCTAGCTGCTTCAACTACAATCATTGTTATTTCTTTCTACTATGCCATTCTATTGAGGTGTCCTTGGGGCAGATGAATGCCTCTTGATACTATTATCTTCATAGTACTTATTGATTTTATCAGAAGTGAATTCTCCTCCTTGATTAGTTCTCAGGCATTTTATCTTTTTGCCACTTTCTTTCTCTACTAATGCTCTGAAAGATTTGAACTTTCCAAATGCTTCATACTTGTCTTTCAAGAATGTGACCCATATCATTCTTGAGGAATCATCAGTAAGAATCATAAAATACCTATCTCCCTGAATACTTCTAGTTTTCATAGGACCACACAAATCAGTATGCACAAGATCAAGTAAATTTTCTGCTGAGAAAGACTTACCTTTAAAAGTTGAGGAAGACATCTTCCCAAGTTGAAATTTTCTGCATAAATAATTCGCAGGTTTGTTTAGAAAAGATAATCCTCTTACCACCTTGATCTTACTGGCTTTAACAATATTGTCAAAGTTCATATGATAGAGTCACCTATGCCATATCCAACTGTCATCAAACTTAGCCATTAGACATCGACTTATCTTGGCATTCAATTGAAATAGGTTGCCTCTCATCTACTTCCCGGTGGTAATAATTTCACCACTCTTCCCAATTATACTGCAGACTTTGCCTTTGAATTCTAGAACTAGTCCCTTATCATTCAATTAAGCAACACTCAATAGGTTATGCTTAAGGCCTTCTACCCAGTAGACATCATCTGCACTACCCTTTCCATTCAGTGAGATGGATCCTTTACCTTTCACCAAGCATGGTGCATCGTTGCCAAATCTGACAACACCTCCATCATATTCCTTTAGAGACAAAAACTTTCTCCGGTCTCCAGTCATGTGGTGAGAACAACCACTATCAATTATCCACTCATTGGAGTTGTCAATGCGAGAGACAAGTTCTTTCTTGTCAGACACTTCTTCCTTTATTGCTACAAACACTATGTCTTCATTTTCTTCATCATCTGATTCTTCATCAGTGACACCTCCATCCATAGCAACTAGACAATTTCTTTTGTTTCCTTCTTTATACTTTATAAATCTCTCCGGTTTATCCTTATTGTCATTGTTAGGACAATTAATAGCTATATGTTTGATCTTGTTGCAGGAAAAACATTTCAAAGGAAGTTTTCCTCTATACTTTCCAGTTCCCTTTGGAAGTCTTTTAGCCAGAAGAGCTTCGAACTCCATCAGAATCTCTTCATCATCCATATCTTTGCATTGTCTTGATTCATAACTAGTACTAGTTTCTTTTCCTTTTCTAGATGGTACAACAGATACTTTAAAGTCTAACTCAATCTTCTAAACACTGCCATCATAGCTATTTAACTCATATGCAGTTAACTTTGCAATAATAGAATCTAAGGATACCTTGGTTTTATCAATAGACCTAAGTTCCTGGATAGCAGCAACTCTGATTGCATAGATTGGTAACAATGATCTAAGGACCTTACTAACAATAGTGGTATCATCAATAGTTCTACCAGCACTTTTGATATCAGCAACCACAGTCTTAATCCTAATGCCATACTGATGAATGGTCTCACCTTCACCCATCCTCATATCCTCAAATTTACCTCTAAGGCTTTCTTCCTTATTTTTCTTTACATGCTCATCACTGCCATAGATATTTTCGAGTGCATTCCATACATCCTTACGTATGTCCTTGTCTTGTACATCAATAAACTCAATATCTGACAGGTTGCTAATAAGAGCTTCCATGACTTGTCCATTTTCCTGGATCTCTCTCTTCTGATCATCAGTCAGAGTGCCAGTGGGAGTCACATAGGAATTTTCAACATAGCTCCAGTGTTGAGCACCCATACTCTTGATGTAAATATTCATTCTGTCCTTCCATATCTTAAAGTTATCTCTATTGAACTTAGGACCTTCCCTCTTCAACATTACATCAAGATCTTTTACCTCAAGCGGTTAAGCTTATATCACCAAGGACCTGGAGTTGCTTTGATACCAATTGATGAATAATTATGAACAACAAATACCCCAACCGATACTGAGAGGGAGGGTGAATCATTATAGGAAAAAACTTTCTCAACAACATATCTAGCTAAGGCAATACCAACTGGTTGTCACTATTATTGAACTTAACCATGGCAATACCAGTTAAACATAGTAAGATGTCAAATATCATAAACTGATAAGTCTGAACAATTCAAATACAATCAATACTTGACATCAACTTCACCCATAAACATATGCATGTGGTATACTAGTAATACCATAACCCATTAACTCTGCATGCATAATCTTTTAACCAAATAATTTATAAACATCACATGAAAAATGCATAACACATAACACACAGATTTTTCACATGGAAACCCAAATGGGAAAAACCATAGTGGGGATGAATACCCACAAACTTGTTTTTGAACTCTTTTGAATCTCGCCCTGTTAGGAGCCTAGTCCGGTTAAAGACTTTACAATAAGGTTCTGTTAGGAACCGATCTTGTTAGAGATCACCTAGTTAAGGGATGGCTATATACCCTATTAAAGGTTGAAACCCTGTTAACCTCGCAAGAGGATTTAAAGAACTCAAAGATCTTGAGTCACCTGGTTACAGGTTTTACAATAAGCCTATTAAAGCTACTCGATAAAGAGATTTTCCATCTATTGAAATGATTAGAAGACAACAGGAAAAAATTCTGATCTGATAACAACACTACATTCCAAAGTAGATACTTTTTATTTCCTCTACTCTACACTCACACTCTGAAGTTTTCCTCTTACCTACTATTGGCATATGTGCAGAATATGTTGACATGATGATATTGTGTTGTCATTGATGTCAATATGCTAAAGAGTGAATCGGTAACATGATGAAGAGTGAACGGGATTATTGAAGTTAATCAACTGACAAAGTGAACCAGTATGATGTTGTGAACTGGAACCGGTATGTCAAAATGAGAACCGGTATATGGAATTTTTTGTATCTAGGGTTCATGTGGCATAACTACCAGTTGGTAGTCTCAGATTTAGGGTTTCCGGTTGAAGTATTTTGAGCTTGTGTGTTTCAACCAATGGCATTATGTGATGAGTTAGCATTGTAATGGAGATCAGATCATGTTGCCATGATGGCCTAGTGCACGTGAAGGATCTTGCATGAAGGAGATTGATCCTATCTACCTTGGGAATGTGTGAAGTCTTTGCAAATGGTGGAGAATGCATGATGGGTTATCACCTCCAAGAAGCGGCAAAGAACGAATGATGAAGAATGTCTTGAGATTTGTTCAAGACCATTGTATTCAAATGCAAAGTGTTCAATGGTTAGGATTGAACTAACTAAATTTCTCAACCTAAGTGTTTAGGGTTTAGGGTTATGCTACCGACCTATCTGTTTCCTATAAGGTTGATGTGGTGTTTCATGCTGAGGTTGTTGGCAATTATTTTCTGTGTATCTATGTGCAGAGATACGTGATTCTTGCCAGATCAGTTGAGAGGATTGATACCTACATAGTGTGTGTGCAGAAGGAAGGAACTAAAGAGGATCTACATTGGCATTGAGTGTTATTACCAGATCATTGTAGTACCTATTGATCTATAATCACTTCAATAGTTGGAAAATCCCTTAACAGGGTAGCTTTAACCAGCTTGTTGTAAATCCTTTAACAGGGTGACTCAAACCCATTGAGTTCATAAAATCCTTTAACAAGGTAACCTCTAATAGGGTTTAACCCTTAACCAGGTATTCTAGCCATCCCTTAACTAGGTGATCTCTAATAGGATCAGTTCCTAATAGAACCTATTGTAACAATCTTTAACCAAACTAAGCTTCTAACAGAGCAGACTTGTAAAGAGTTCAAAAATAGATTGTGGGTATTCATCCCCACCGTGGTTTTTCCTAGTTGGGTTTTCACATGAAAAATATGTGTGTCATATGTGATGTGATGCTTTGTTGTTTTCTGTCATATGGTGAATCATGTTGATCTAGCAAGTTATTATATTTTTGAAGATAGATTATCTATTTATGCATAAGAACAAAGTGGAAATGAGGGAGTAGGTTGTATGGAAAGCTAAGAAAATTGACCGGTTCATGTCTTTTATAGTTGCACTATGTTTAACTGGTAGTAATCTGGTTTAGACCGGTATTAGGGATTGCCAGTAGTTTATAGTCTGCAATCAAATCAGTTCAAGAAAATTTTTGTACCTATACTGATTTACCCCCCCCTCTCAGTACCAATCTGGTACTCATTGTTCATCATTGTGTTATCAATTTGTATCAAAGCACCCTCCAGGTCCTCTGTGTTGTAAGCTTAACCGCTTGAGGGAAAGATCCTACTATAATGATGAAGAGGGAAGGTCCAAAATTCAACATAGATAACTTTAAAATATGGAAGGACATAATGAAGATATACATCAGAAACATGGGTGCTCAACATTAGAGCTATGTTGATAATGTTTATGTTATCCCTATCAGTACTCTCATCGATGACCAAAAAAGAGAGATTCAGGAGAATGGGTAAGTCATGGAAGCCCTAATCAGTAGTTTATCTGACATTGAGTTTATTGATGTCCAAGATAAAGAAAATCCCAAAGAAGTATGGGATACTCTTGAGAATATCTATGGCGGTGATGAGCATGTAAAACAAGCTAAGGAAGAAAGCCTTAGAGGGAAGTTTGAAGACATGCGGATGGTTGAAGGTGAGACCATTCAATAATATGGAATAAGAATCAAAACTATTGTTGGAGATATCAAGACTGCAGGTGGTAAAATAGAAGATTCCACTATTGTTAGCAAATTTTTGAGATCCTTATTACCAGTCTATGCAATAAGGGTTGCTGCTATGCAAGAGTTGAGGTCAATAGACTAGACTAAGGTGTCCCTAGACTCCATCATTTCAAAGTTGACAGCCTATGAGCTAAATAGATTTGATGGCAGTGTTCAGAAGACTGAATCAACCTTTAGAGCATCTACTGCACCATCTAGAAAAGGAAAAGAAGCTAGTACCAGTGGCCAACTAAGACAGAGCAGAGAAATGGATGATGATGAGATCCTGATGGAATTTGAAGCTCTTCTTGCTAAGAGACTTCCTAAGGGAACCAACAAATATAGAGGTAAGCTTCCTTTTAAATGCTTCTCTTGTAACCGGATAGGACACATCTCTATAAACTGTCCTAATGGTGATAACAAGGACAAACTGGAAAGGTTCAAGAAATTCAAAGGAGGAAACTGGAGAAACTATTTTGTAGTAGTTGATGAAGGTGTCACAGATGAGAAATCAGAAGATGAAGAAAATGAAGATATTGTGTTTGTTGAGGTCAAGGAGGATGTGTCAAACAAAAAAGCTCTTGTCTCCCACTTTGATAATTCCAATGAGTGGATTATTGATAGTGGTTGTTCTCACCATATGACTGGTGACCGAAGCAAGTTTATATCTCTAGAAGAGTATGATGGTGGGGTGGTTCATTTTTGTAATGATGCACCATGTATGGTCATAGGCAGAGGGTCCATCTCTCTAAATGGAAAGAGAAGTGCTGACAATGTGTATTGGGTGGAAGGTCTCAGACACAATCTATTGAGTGTTGCTCAGCTGAATGATAGTGGACTCACTCTGGAATTCAAAAATGGAGTGTGTAAAATCAAAGGAAAGAATGGTGAACTGATGGCCACAGGTATGCAGATGAAAGGTAACTTATTTTAGCTGAATGCAAATATAAGTACATGTCTTATGGCTAAGTTTGATGATAGCTAGATATGGCATAGGAGACTCTGTCATGTAAACTTTGATAACATAGTAAAGGCCAGTAAGATCAAAGTAGTTAGAGGACTGCCGATGCTGAGCAAACCAGAAAATCCTTTGTGCAGAGAATGTCAACTGAGGAAAATGTCTTCCTCAACCTTCAAAGGTAAATCATTCATTGTTGACAACTTACTTGATCTTTTGCATACTGATTTGTGTGGTCCTATGAAAACTAGGAGTGTGCAGGGAGATAGGTATTTTATGATTCTTACAGATGATTTCTCAAGAATGATGTGGGTCACATTCTTGAAGGACAAGTCTGAAGTCTTTGGAAATTTCAAAGCTTTCAGAGCATTGGTAGAAAAGAAAAGTGGTAGAAGAATCAAATGCCTTAGAACTGATCAAGGAGGGGAATTCACTTCTGGTGAATTCAACAAATATTGTGAAGAAAATGGCATCAAGAGGCAACTGTCTGCCCCCCGGACTCCACAATAGAATGGCCTAGCAGAGAGAAACAACCAGATTGTGCTTGAATCAGCTAGAACTATGTTGATCCAAGGAAAGGTTGCTCACACCTTTTGGAGAGAAGCAGTGAGCACTACAGTCTACACAATAAACCGGGTACTCATCAAGAAAGGAAAGGATAAGACTACTTATGAGTAATGGACCAGTAAGATACTAGTGGTAAGCTACTTTAGAGTGTTTGGTAGTAAATTTAATATCAAGAGGAGTGAACATCAGAGCAAGTTTGATGCTAAATGTGATGAGGGAATATTCCTAGGGTATTCCACTAAGAGCAAAGCTCTCAAATGTTTCAACAATAGGACTCAGAGAATTGTTGAAAGCATCAATGTTAGGGTTGATGAAAACTCTGAGAAATCATAGGAAACTGGCAGAGAGCATGTAGGAGATGAACCGGTAGTAACCTTCAGGGAACCGGTTGCAAATTATCCCACTACCAGCAATTGTGCTCCTACACCAGTAGATGCTGATGAAGATGATGATGATGAAGAAAAGCAAGAGGAAGTTGTTAAGAACATACCTAGGTATGTCAAACTCAATCATGATCCAAAATAGATCATAGGAGACAAAGATGCAGGAATTCTTAGAAGAAGAAAGGTCAAAGAAAGCTCATGTATGATCTTTGAATTTGAGCCTAAATCATTCAAAGAGGCACATAAAGATGAAGACTGGATCAAGGTAATGGAGGAGGAACTTGACCAGATAGAGAAGAATGGTACATGGTCTTTGGTACCCAGACCAAAGCATAAAAATGTCATTGGAACCAAATGGGTCTTCAAAAATAAGCTAAATGAGGATGGCACAGTGGTAAGGAACAAGGCCAGATTAGTGTGTAAAGGATATGCCCAAGAAGATGGAGAAGACTATGGAGAAACCTTTGCTCCAATAGAAAGATTGGAAGGAGTTCGTATGCTTCTTGCATATGCAGATTTTAAAGGATTCAAGGTATACCAAATGGATGTAAAATCTACATTCCTAAATGGAATACTTGAAGAGGAGGTGTATATAGAGAAACCAAATTGGCTTTCCCTATCAGAAAACAATGGCATGGTGTGTAGGCTACATAAAGCCTTATATGGACTGAAGTAGGAACCAAGAGAATGGTATGAATGCTTGCATTCCCATCTTGTGAAGATTAAATTTGAAAGAACAAGTGAAGATAGCAATATCTACTTGAAATCAGAAGGAGATTAGATTCTGATCTGTGAAGTATTTGTTGATGACATAATCTTTGGTGGAGATGACAAGATGAGTCATGACTTTGCTGATGAGATGAAAAAGGAGTTTGAAATGTCACTCATAGGGGAGATTTAAGTTCTTCATTGGACTTCAGATTTAGCAAATGAAAAATGGAATCTTTATTACTCAGTCTAAGTATGTCAAAGAGGTGTTGAAGACATTTGGCATGGAAGAAAGTAAACTGGTTGGTACACCAATAGTGACTGGTTGTAAAATATCAAAAGAAGATGACTCAACATTGGTAAATGAGAAGGAATACCGATCAATGATTAGTAAGTTGCATTATGTAGTGCATAATAGACCAAAAATTTCACATGCAGTGGGTATTACTGCTCGGTTTCAGCAAAGCCCAAGAGAATCCCACTTGGTAGCAGTCAAGAAGATCCTTAGATATCTGAAGGGAACTATTGCTTATGGGTTATGGTATCCATACAATAATGATTTCAACCTGAAAGTGTCCACAGATGCTGATTGGGTTGGTAATGTAGATGACCGGAAGAGCACAACTGGTGGTGCATTCTTTCTCGGTGGTAGACTGGTCTCATGGATGAGTAAAAAGAAGAGTTGTATCTCTCAGTCTACAACAGAAGCAAAGTATGTTGCAGCTTTTATGAACTGCACCCAAACTATTTGGATGAATCATGTATTAAATGGTTTCAAAGTTCCTGTATCTGAACCTGTAAGTATATTCTGTGACAATACAAGTGTAATTAACATCTCCAAGAATTTGGTTTTACATGCTAGAACCAAGCACTTTGAACTCAAGTATCATTTCTTGAGGGAAAAGGTTCAGAACAAAGAGGTGGTATTGGAACATGCGTCCAGTAAGGAGCAGTTAGCAGACATATTCACCAAGACTCTACCAAAGGCTACTTTTACCTATCTGAGAGGTGAGTTAGGCATGTTTCCCCTTCAAGAGGTAATCTAAAGGTTTGTGCTCCACATAAGTCAGATCTTACTTTGCTATATTTTTTCAGGATTGATGTGTTGAAGGATGCTACTCCTCAGGGGGAGTAGCATAGTGGAACAGGGAAGCCTGTGCCTCCACTTTGGCATTGTTGTCAAAGGGGGAGAAGATGTGAAGTGGAAAAGATATCTACAGTATTAAGGAGAAGATGTGATGTAGAAAGAGAGATATCTTTGTATATTGCCATCAATGCCAAAGGGGGACATTGTTGGCATATATGCAGAATATGTTGACATGATGATATTGTGTTGTCATTGATGTCAATATGTTGAAGAGTGAACTGGTAACATGATGAAGAGTGAACAAGATTATTGAAGTTAAGCAATTGACAAAGTGAACCAGTATGATGTTGTGAACCAAAATTGGTATGTTAGAACGAGAACCCATATATGGAATGTTTTGTATCTAGGGTTCATATGGCATAATTACTGGTTGGTAGTCTCAGCTTCAGGGTTTCTGGTTGAAGTGTTTCGAGCCTGTGTGTTTCAACCGATGGCATTGTGTGATGAGTTAGCATTGTAATGGAGATCAGATCATGTTGCCATGACAACCTAGTGCATGTGAAGGATCTTGCATGAAGGAGATTGATCCTATCTACCTCAGGAATGTGTGAAGTCTCTGCAAACGGTGGAGAATGCATGATGGGTTATCACCTCCAAGAAGCGGTGAAGAACAAATGATGAAGAATGTCTTGAGATCTGTTCAAGACCATTGTATTCAAATGCAAAGTGTTCAATGGTCAGGATTGAACCGACTAAATTTCTCAACCTAAGTGTTTAGGGTTTAGGGTTTATGCTACCAACCTAACTATTTCCTATAAGATCAATGTGGTGTTTCATGCTAAGGTTGTTGGCAAATGTTGTGTGTGTATCTATGTGAAGAGATACATGATTCTTGCTAGACCAGTTGAGAGGATTGATACCTGCATAGTGTGTGTGCAGAAGGAAGGAACTAAAGTGGATCTACATTGGCATTGAGTGCTATTACTAGATCATTGTAATACTTGTTGATCTCTAATCACTTCAAAAGTTGGAAAATCCCTTAACAAGGTAGCTTTAACCAGCTTGCTGTAAATCCTTTAACAGGGTGACTCAAAGACATTGAGTTGATAAAATCCTTTAACAAGGTAACCTCTAACAAGGTTTAACCATTAACTGGGTATTCTAGCTATCCCTTAACCAGGTGATCTCTACCAAGATCAGTTCCTAACAGAACCTGTTGTAACAATCTTTAACCAGACTAGGCTTCTAATAGAGTGGACTTCTAAAGAGTTCAAAAATAGATTGTGGGTATTCATCCCTACCATGGTTTTTCCCAGTTGGGTTTCCAAGTGAAAAATATGTGTCATATGTGATGTGACGGTTTGTTGTTTTCTTTCATGTGGTGAATCATGTTGATCTAGAAAGTTATTATATTTCTAAAGATAGATTATCTATTTATGCATAAGGACAAAGTGGAAATGAGGGAGTAGGTTGTATAGAAAGATGAGAAAATTGACCAGTTCATGTCGTTTATAGTTGCACTGTGTTTAACCGGTAGTAATCTGGTTTGGACCGATATTAGGGATTGCCAGTAGTTTACAGTCTGTAATCAAACTGGTTTAGGAAAAGTTTTGTGCCTGTACTGATTCACCCCCCCCCTCTCAGTACCAGTCTGGTACTCACTTTTCATCATTGTGTTATCATTGAAATGATTAGAAGACAACAGGAAAAACTTCTGATCTGATAACAACACTACATGCGAAGGCAGATCCTTTTCATTTCCTCTACTCTGCACTCACACTCTGCAGTTTTCCTCTTTCTATTCTGGCAAGTATCTCATCACTTGGATACACACAACATTTTCCAACAACTTTACAATAACAAATATCATCGACCTTATAGGCAACAATTAGGTAAGTAGCATAAACCCTAAATTGTAAGCATCTTAGGTTTACAACACAAGCGCTCCAACCCTGACCGTCCAAACACATTGCATAGAGTATTACAATTTCAAACATATCACAACACAATCTACATCATTAATTCATCACCGTACATGGGAATTAGTAACCCATCATGATCTCTTCTCATACCACTAAGAAGAATGATAATTCCTCAGGTAGACTCCAAACACAGTCAGTCTTCTCACAACTCAATCCTTCACGTGCACAAGGCTGATGTGGAACCTCGATATCATTCACATCTCTTAGCTAACTCATCACAGAGTATCATTGATTGCATCGCACAAGCTAGATCGCCAAACCGACAACCATAGAGTTGAGACTACCAACCGATAGTCATACTTAGTGAAACCCTAACACCAGTTCACTACATCTCTTCATGCCTCTTCATACCAGTTCACCAACTTCTTTCAATATGCATACCGGTTCACTTACACTTATGGACATCAATGACAACATATATTATCATCATATCAACATGTCGTTTCATCAAATGCCAATGATATCCAACACACTTTGCATCCACATTTTAGCCTAATTTGCATATTCAACCATCATGAAGCATCTTGGAGCACACTTCGAAGCATAGATCAAGCACACATCAAACCAAAGGAAAATAAATCAAGGAAAATTGAGAGTTTACAATTTCATTGTTTATCATTTTCTTTTTTAATTTTCTTTTGAGCATCCTTATCTTGAGTGTTTGATTGAATTTGTTCCTTCTTAGGTAGTTTCATTATTTCAATCATTTTTATTTGCACACATTTTCACTCACACAATATAAATATGCAATGTTTAAGTAAAATGATACAAATTTTACAAGATTCAACATAAATAGAAAGATACAAAATTGGAAACAAATACAAAAGTATAGATCTTGTTGTCATTTTTTGAGAAATAGAAAAAATGAGAGACGACCCCTACAAGTTTTGTCTAATTCATAGGTCGCATTCATTAAGGCATATTTATCAAAGAGTAAGTCATATTTCTTGAGTTAGCTTTCTAGTTTGTTGTTTTTCTTCTTTGTTAACCTTCAAGCCTATGGGTTTATTTTTATTTTAGTTTCTTTTTAATTTTCCTTTTTTACTTGCAATTGGATCTTTGAGACCCAATTACAAGTTGTGGTCTTTTAGCTTACTTGTAATCGGGTTTTTAAAACCCCATTGCAAGCTTGAGTTGCATTTATTATTGCAAAGAGGTAAACTCATAACTGATTAATGACTATTTGTGACCCCTTAAAAATGCAATTTGAATCCTCCTTAAGCATTTGTCTTTCACATTTTTCTCTTCACAATTATTTTTGACTACTAAAATTTGAATGAAGTGTGCCCTAGGATTAGATTTCTCTTCATTTTTTAACCAAGTAAAATTAATTTATGTTGTTTCTTTCCATTTCATTGTTTCACTTTATTGGTTTATAGTGAATGATGTCGGTTTATTGCTAGGGTTTGTCAAATTTTTCTTTTTATAGTGTTATTTAAATTTGATCTCTTTAAAATCAAATGCATTGTTTCTAGTTTGAAATTCTTCCAAGAAGGAATGTGTGATCAAATTTCTTAGACTCCTACAATATTTTCAATTTTCCCCAAATTGTATTAACCATGGGTTTGCAATTAGATTCTTGAGATCCATTTACAAGTATGATCTACTCTATGTAATCAAACCTCAAGAGTTTTTCCATAAGTACCCTTTCTTTGAATGACTTCACTTGTAGTCAGGGCTTCATGACCTGATTACACTTTAAACTATTCATTGAGGCATTGTCTTAAGTGTAATAAGGTCATGAAGACTCAACTACACCTTTTTTTCTTTTAAGTTTATGAGTTCATTCCTTTTACCTTGTAATCGAGTTTTAAAGACCTAGTTACAAGGTGATCACATCACAGATGACTTGTAATCGGATCTTTAAAACTCGATTACAAGCTAGACTCGTATCAACCTTGACTTGTAATCAGATCTTCAAAATATGATTACTAGTTTTTTTCACTATTCAATTAAGTCATGTAGTTAGATTATCAAGATCCAATTACAAGTCTTTTTATATTGTTTATAGCTTGTAATCAAGTCTTGAAGACCTGACTACAAGATATCATTAGAATTCACTTTTAAATGAAAGTTTTACCCTGATGTAATTGGGTCTTTTTAATCAAATTACATTCTAATCCTAATGAACAAATAATTAATTTTGTTTTCAATATGTAATCGGGTTTCAAAGGCCTAATTATATCAATATGGATTATAACTATGAAGTACATGAGATCGGGTCTTTGGAACCCAATTACATCTTTTATGTATTTTATCATTGCATTTGAGATTATATCAACTTACAATCAGGGCTTTAGACACCCGATTGCATGCTATATGCTATGCACACTTTAAGACTTGTAGTTGGATCTCTAAGACCCAATTGTAAGCCTTTATTGGTTTTTCCTAAAAGATATATGTTGCCCTTGTCTTTCTTGTCATCCTCTTGATGTAACATCATCTTTGACCTCACCTCTCATATTTATTTCTTTGTGTTAGTTATCCATGTTTGCACACATGATCTACCCAAATTGATAGGTCAAGATGTTGGTCTTAATTTTGAAGTGTTGTAATCTCAAAAGAATATCATGAAGCTTTCTAGTTAACATGAAGATGTTCTTACTCTATGTGATTTCCATCTCACCCTTGCATATCAAGCTCAAATGTTTGGAGAACTAGTTACCATGCCAAACAAAAATATGAAATACAAAGATTAAAAATACCAAAATGTTATCCCACCTTCTTCAATCAGTTCAAATGTTGAATAAATCAAGGATATAGAGATAGAACATGTTGATATGTCTAAATTTCTCAAAACAACTAAGGAGTAATCGTCATCACCAGGCTTGTAACAACTCCTCAATAGTCACATCCACCTAGTCTCATCTTTTCTAGTGGTTATTTTAGAACTAGAATTTATTCTTGCTTGTGCTTCTCATTTTGATAGGGAGACAAGAAATATCAGCAATGATGATGGTAAAGTAATTATTACACTAGATCCTAAAGTGATTGATAAAGTTTTTTAAGGTTCTGGATCCTCCTACACATTCCAACATCACTATAGAGAAATATCAAGCTCATTACAATCAAAATAAAGAGTCTTATAAAAATAATATCAATACCAATTTTCTCTTGAAGCAAAAATCTACAACCACCAAGTGGGCTAAACATTATCGAAGTGAATTCAAAGAGGAAATTAATGATAGGATTACTCTCCTCAATAGACTCAAAGGATTGAAGAAATTAAATGCATTTGAGACATGGACGTATAGGTATATTTATATCATTAAGAAAGGTATGTAACAAATAAATGATGCCCTATGTAAACATCTTTCATAGGTGGCTGCCACTCTTACATTCTATATGAATTCATATTTGGTATACATGGCAACTTTATTCAAGCAGTTTCTTGGGCTCACCATAGAAGGAGACCAAACAAAAGTACTCGTATGGACATACTATGACCAACTAACCATGAAGACTAGTAGACATAATTACATAAGGATTCAAGATGCTTTCTATGGCTCATATGTATAGTCTTTTATCAAGACACTCACAAAGAGAAGAGTATTAGAGGCAAGCTGGAAGAAATTTAGTTACTACCGGTGTCTCTTCTTACTGTTTCCTACATTCACATACATGAGAGTAGGTTGTTTTGATGACCACCCATACATGCTCCTAAGGTACCCTACTAACAAGATTATTCTGATGGAGTTAGCATGTAAAATAATGGTTATTCATGCAAAATAGTTAGCTTCTCATAAATTAGGTTTGATCATATGGACTCATAATCCTCTCTCCATCAGGAGATATTCATTAACAACCTATACCATGTCTAAAACATGGAGACAGATCTTGAAGAGATCAAATTAAAGAAGTTAAAAATCATAAAAGATTTTTACTACAGAGGAATGAAAGATAAGACTAAAAGAGCCTTCACCCATGTGCCCCAAATTGAAGATGTTTGGATTGATCTCCACACTAAAGAGGATGTTAGAAGAATGGACTATAGAAATCTCACTTTGGTACCAATTGTTGACTTGAATCTAGTTGATATTACAAAAGGTATGGAAGAAGATAAGGAAATGGTTGATCCAATCTATGGGCAATAAAATATTACATAAACTCCTCTTCCTCCCATCTATTGGTCACAAAAAGAATGTACATCCATAAAGAAAGGTTTCAACCTAGTCCTACCAACACTAATACATGGTTGAAAAGAAAAGGTATAAAGTTGAAAAGGTTCAAGACTAAATCAGTGGATGATACAGTAGGACCAGTTGGTCAGAGGTCTAAGCTAAGAAGCAAGAAAAGAGAAGATGCTTCCTCCTCCAAACGAACCAAGATTAAAATTCAATATTAATAAATCCAAGAATAATTCTCAAGAGGGAACACCCATTAAGGGAAAATAGGTTAAAGAATAAGGTGATGGTCAAAGTGAATAAGACCAAACAAAAGAAAGACAAAGAATCTCCTATAGCCTTGGATTGAGAGACTCCTCATGGTAATATTTCTTGCGTATCCACTCCTACCAATGTTCCCAAATTTCTTCTAGACACTAATGTTGATTCCTTCTCTACTATGATAATGAATTAGGTTGTTCTAATGGTTCTTGTTGTCACAAAAGTTTGCACCCTTGTTAAACACTAATACTCAATAACCTTGTAAAACATAGAAACAACCTCCAAGTGTGGGACATTTCCTATATGAGGTTGAATCACCAAAGAAGACCAACTTCCTTTCCAATCAGGGTGCAACATTAGACCAACACAACACTTTTAAAACCTACTCCTAAGCCTAATCTAATCACTTACTGAGGAAAAGGGAGAAGAAATGTTGAAAGGGAAAAGAAAGGTGATACACCAAGATTGAAGGTTGATCCTCCCTGCCCATAACTACACAAGGCACAAATAGAAACTACCTAAATATATGTATAATTTCCTATTCTAATCAGCTCCCAAAGAATATGTAACTTAGGTTAGAATCTTGTAATATGAAGAGACGAATGAAGGAAATTCATAGATAGCATCTACAAGGGTATTAACACAATCACATAATTTGAGAATATAAAAGAACCCATTCAGACGGAGAGGTAAGATACCTTACATAAAATGTTCAAATTGGAATGAGGCAAAACAGACAATTTTATTGATGTAAAGGCAAGAAAAAGCTTGCAGTTACAAAAATGTATGAATTTCCACAAGAGAAATAAGGAGAGGACCTGCAAAATATGTTACCAAATTGCCTTTATAGGTCAGGCATAATTGTGATTTACATTGAGTAAATAGAAACCCTAACTAGGAAAGGAAATCAGATTGAATCTGATTCTTGTGTGTCTAAAAATGTCTTGTAGAGCTAGGGAGGATCTGTGAGACACAACTGCACCTAAAAAAAAAACATTCTCTTGAAAATCAAGGAGGCATTGCATTTGGATGGCATCAAAATACACTCCATCAGACCAAATGTCAATCGAGAGAAATAAATGAGTATGGGTGCCCCTGGACAATGTCTACACAGTATGGAAAGAGTAATGGTGACCACCCTAAAACATCTGGAAGTGGTTGGAATAAGATTGAATCTGATTTGGGTCACCGACCAGGTCAGAAACTAATTTTCAACCAATTAAGTCAGAAACCATGCCAGGCATGTTTGAATTCTAATGTTCATCCCCCAATTTGAATCTCAACCGCTGGATCTTCCCTTCACATGTGAATGAATGACTAAGATGTGCTTAGAAGTCCCTCAGAAAAATCCTCAATGATAAAATAAAACATAAGAATTGATGTCACCCTTAAGTGAAATAAAATAACCACCATTTGTCTATGAAAATCTATTGGCCCCACCATCTAACTGAGTCCATTAATCGCAAGCTCGCAACCTACCCCAAAATGGTTACAAATAAGTTGTGATGATGTGAACTAGCATCTACTTAATCATTAGCCCCCAATCACAAGATCATAGCCTAGAAAATAACATGTCCCTGACAACCGCGATGATTCAACCTAGCATCTGATGGTAACCCTTAGCGGTCCATCACAATAGTGCAATGCTAACCGACCATTAACCCTGATGGGTGAGAGCCTATGATCTAACACTCATTTAACAATTAAGCCTCCCACTTGTTGGTACTAGGTAAAATGTGGATGGTTTGGGATGAACAAAAAGGGGTTCAACCAATTATTTTAAGTGACATGACCATTAGAGACAATCAATGAACAAATAGAACAAGGCCAGAAAAGGCTAAGGAAAAATATGCCTTAAGGGTTTAAGGTTTTATAGCTTGAGGAATATGCAAGGTTTGCCCATTAAGTTATCTCAAATTGGTTATTTACATGGCTCTCAAGGTGACATAAAAAAATAATATTTCTAGAAACTTAGAGGGGATGTAAGCCTACTTAGCATATAGATCAGTGCCCTTGAGCATCCATTGGGCATATAGTAAAAAAGAGGTTTGCAACAAGAAAGAATCTGTTAGCAATTTGGATGAATTGATTATGTGTTGCATTGATGTTTTGTCATTGATGGCAACAATGACTGCTCTAGCTGCTTTGGCTATTTACCAGTATCTGATTGGTCCCGGTAGGATGATTGGTTTCTAGTTGGTAAGATCATGTTGATCCAGTATGCTCTGATATGCTTTGGTCTAGGGAATTGGTTTGGATTGGTTATTCATGTGTTCCCAATGTGTATCACATTCAATTGGTATTGATTTTATTATCTAGAAGCTATCACTTGTTCTAGTAAGCCTTTTGGTTACTGGTAAGGGTTTTACCGACAGAGCTTTGTTGAAGATCTTTTGATATTATGCATAAGTGGTGTTGGTGCACATTCTAGAAGGTTATCCAGATGCTGATGGTTATCATGTTTTTGTTCCAATTGCTCATGGTGTTTCATTTGGCTTATGGTGACCTATTATAGGTGTGGTGGTTATTCTACTAGGTTATGGACCGGTTTATGTAACGTGTGGGTTGATGCATTACTGGTTGGATTCATTGATTGGATTATGTTGTTTCGGTCTTAGGATGACTTGGTTGATCATTAGATTGTGGGTTTAAGTTATGAATTTATTGTATTATCTTTTAGGTGGTCGATCTAATTGTTTAGGTCCCGGGTTGGTATAAATATGATGTAAGATCTCTTTGTAGATTGACAGATATAAGATCATGTATGTATATGGGTTATGAGATTATCTATATGCAATCAATGTTGCAATCATATGCATAGGTTTTGGTCGATCATAGGTGATCGAATTGGATTTGTGGAAGAGGTTTAAGGCCTCTGGTATTGAGCTTAACCAGAACTATACTCAGGCATGGGAGATGATATACTTGTAGTTCAATCTTCATTTCAGATTATTGTCCGATGTTGTCTGTAGTCAGTAAGAATCCTTTTGTGATGAGCAATGTGCTCAATGTTGGCAACTGACACTCAATTGGTTGGTTTCACTATGTTGTTATTGATGGAAACATGGTATTGTGTTCTGGCTTCATGTTTTGGTTCTATGGTGTACCGATAGACACTTCACAGATAATACATCGACACCAGCACTGGCAGGACAGAAGGATTTCTTTGGTCACCCACAATGCAGGATGACATGATTTAGGAAAGGTTATCGGTATTGGAGGCTGAAATATCTTGGATCCAACATCGGCAATTGATTTTAATGTTTATGCATTTATGTTATCCGGTCAACATGTAATTTGATATTATATATATCTTTGTAAGCCGACATAAGGCATGGAAGTTTGTATAGGGTATATAGGATAGTTTGATAGATCATTTTGATAGACATATACAAGAGACATATGATAGGAAATTATGGATATGTGGATATAATATGAGGCGGAATATATCAAAGAGATAATGTATGTGAGGAAATTTATGTAAGGGTTTAGGGTTTCAGACTGGAACATATAGAGCTTAAACCAAAATTGTATCCTGGCATAGAAGATGCTTTCTTAGTAGTTCACACTTCTCTGGATTGTAGTCTATAATTTTATGTAGTCAGTGAGGCTCCTTTTGTGATTGAACAATGTGCTCTAGGCTGTAAGCCTTCCTGCAAGTGCATGCCCCTCATATTTTGTAATATCTCTTCATATGGCCAGTGGATTGATATTGTGGGTCACAAATCCCACTGTGGTTTTTCCTCTGAGGTTTTCCATGTATAAATCTGTGTTTTATGGTTCTCATTTATGTGATTGGCTTATTGGTTGCTTCACTTATTTTAATTCTATATGTACCGGTAAACCGGTTGGTGTATGCATGTTTTAATAAGGCAAAAATTTATCATTTGGGTATAACATTGATTCACCCCCCTCTCTCAGTGTTATTAGTTTCCAACAATTAGTATCAGAGCCTTGTGCCTCAGAGGAAGTTTAATAGCTTGAGGAAGATCCTGAAACTAGAATCCATGGATATGGCTTTGGAGAAGCAACTTGAGATGGCACTTGAAGATTATGATGCTAAAAGGTTGAAGAAATTAAAGCTACAAGATGAATTGAATTCTGTTAAGGAATTCATTATTATCCTACAAGAGAGGCTATCATCTATTCAAGCTAGGAGGAAGGAACTTTTGCAAAGTCGGGATGATGAAGAGAAAGATGCACTTAAGGAACAATGTCAGAAATTGAGTCAGGAGACCATGGTTATGAAAAATGAAATGCAAATTATAACTATGAGGATGTCTAAGGAGATTGAGGACATAAAGAAAAAGGAAGAAAATCTTACTGTATCCCTAAAGAACAAATTTGAAGAATGTGGTAGGTTGGTTCATGAGAATGATATGTTAAGAACTGATTTGGTACAATCCTAGAGTAATGATGAAGAGCTTGAGAGATAAATGATAATTTTGAGAGAATATTTGACTACTGCAAGTGAGTACAAAGAAAAATTCAAGATTAGCTCAGCACAGCTAGATGCGTTATCAAAGAGACAAAGGTAGATTGGAGATTCCAATGGACTTGGATTTGAGCAAGGATAGAGTTCCAGTACTACTAATAAAGATCAAAACCATAAGGCATCGGTAAGGAAATTTAATGCTTATAAATTCAATGGTAGATGTTTTGTTTGCAATAGATTTGGTCACATGGCTAGGCAATGTAGAAATAGAGAAAATTAGAACCCTAATTCTGCTCTCGATAAATGTTCTAAATACAATAAGTTTGATCATAAGACAAAAGATTGTAGAATGAATGTTAAATGCTATGCTTGTGGAAAATTTGGACATATGGCTAATTAGTGCAGGTCAAGCAATTTCACTGGTTTTAGCAAAGCAATTCAAAGGAACAATGTTACATGTTATGTGTGTAATGAGGTTGGACATATTGCTAAGTTCTGTAGAAGAAGAAATCCACCGGTTGGTAATGGAGGATCAAGTGATAAAGGAAAAGAGAAGATTAGTGAAATCTGGCAAGATCATACTCAAAGATGGGTTAGAAAGACTGAAGAACAATCATCAGATGGAAATGTCCCGATTACTTATCTGGTAGAAGAGGTTGCTCCTGCATCGAGAGGGAGCACCTAAGGCAGATGCCTTAGGGGTAGGGAAAATTCATGAAGATGTTCGATATGCCTCAGGAAGAGAATCTAGGAGATATTATAGATATTGGAGAAGATTATCCGGCATGGATATGTTCTGAGTGAGATCTGGTATCTTTCACCGACAGTCATTTATGTCAATGGAAGATTAAGGTTTTTCTCAAAGGATAAAAAGGTCAAATAGACTTCATTTTTTATCACCTTGCATTCATAGCGATTTCAAAGTGATTCAAAGCCACTAAGTACAATAAAAGGCAATACACAACAATCAAATTTCTTCTTGAGCGATTTCACTAGCGTCTGGAAAAATTTGTTGGAGGTTTCACCGAGAGCAATCAAAAGGTATTTATCTTTAAAAATTGAAGTGTGATCATCATCTTTTCCAATTTTTGTTGCAAACCCGACTGTGGTAGAGGTCAAGGAACACACCAGGCTAATTTTCAAGTGGTATCCACATGTGGCTACCCTGGAAGATTCGGTTGGAGCATTTTCTCACGTTCCAGAGGGAGTTGTCTATGTAGAGGATGTCAGGGAATATATTCACTATCAAATCAAGGACTTGGGAACTTCAGAAATTAAGGACATGTATATAAGTGAGATGATGGGAGAATCTAGAAAGATCAAACCGACATTCAAGAATATTGAAGACCTAGGGTTTATAGCCATTTTGGATATTCTGGAGTTTGAGGATTAGATAATCAGATATGCTCTGAGGAGGGTACATGGGGAGTTTATATGTTAAATAGACCTTACAAAATCACTAAGGAATCCATATGGGAAATCACTAGTTTACCATCGATTGGACAACATCCAGACAAGAAGGTTTCAAATGATTTTGTGGGAAAGATAACCAACACGACATCTGACAAAAGATCTATGAAAGTGAGCACTATCACCAACACAAACATCAAATTTGGTAGCATGATCATCGGGTATAAGGTAACTCAGTCAAACTATTTGAATTCTATTTCTAGTTCATGCATTTTGGCTGCATACAAAATGATGAGAGATAATGTAAAATTAGATCTATGCGGTTGGATGCTAGATGAGTTGTTAATAAACCTAGGGAAGATTAAGGGTCAAAAGAAGGGTACATTCTAGTATGGAAACTTGATAGTTTTCCTGATGTTATATTTCATGAATGATACACCCAATTTTCATAAGAGGCAATGGGCATTTGACATCTTGGTAGGGAGACAATTGAAATAGTCAATTGGTGCTTTAGGAAGCTAGAGAGATGATAAGGTATGGGGATATTTTAAAGCATTCCAAAAATCTATGAGGTCTAGGATAAGGGTACCTAAGCATATTATAGAAAAATATTCAACCGACATATGCTTCATGGCAAAGAAGGATGAGACAGTTATGGAAGCAACCCCAAAAGATTTAGATTTAATAAATGGGATATGAGGTGGATGCACAAATTCTTGATGCCTATACAAAAATGTTGATTGATGCACCAATAGATGAGGCAAAGAAGTCCTTTGGTACTGCACAACAAAAAACTCAAGAGGTTGAAACAAAGTTCAACCAGAAAAAAAGAGAGAAGCAAGAAGGTAAAACAAGAAAATTTGTGGAGAAGGTCTCAAAGGACATCAAATCATTAATTGATGTCATCCTAGAGAAAGGCAAAAAGAGGAAGGATCCTGAAGTTCATATTGAGCCAGTTACTATAGAATCAAAATCTGAGGATGACACACTATTGGCATTTAAGAGGGTTGTTAGGAAGAAAACAAAGGAAACAAAGATAGAAGCTAAAAAGAAACTGATTAGGAAGGTTACAATCAAATTATCGACACAAAAACAAGCACCAAAGGCAACACCTTCAGCTGCATCCGGTACTACAAAGAGGAAGAAGAAGAATGACATTGATTCTGGTAAGGTTCCATATAAAACTTGTGCAGAATTAGTAGATGAAATCACTAAAGATGGTATGATGAAGAATGTTCAATTTTACTATGATCACTTAGAGGAAGATGAAAAAAGAGAGGTAGAGGAAGAAGTCTTATTATACTTGGATATTTATAAGAAATCTTTAATATAAATAGAAAATCAAATACTAACTAAATTGTATAATATGTTAGATGCTAGAAGACTGTCAACTATGCAAGAAGATAAACATATTAAAATTCAAGAGCTATTATCTATCTGTGTTACTATTGCTCTTGTTGAAATGGAAAAGACACTTGAGGCGGCAGATAGAAAATTTTTCAATAGAAAACATAGGATAACTAATCTAATGCTAGGAAGAGCAAATGAAATAATAAAGGAGACTCAAAAAGTATGGGTTAAATTTCCTAGAGAAAACAAGGGATTCTTTACTTCACTAGAAAACAAGATAGACACTGTAGATACCCCAGTTGAGGGAAAATGAAAGGGGATTATGGGTACTTCACCCTCAGTTTTGAAAAATATTAAGATAGTGGAAATTGAGCCCTCGGTAAATATAGATGTACAGACAAATATTGAGATACAAGTTAATACAAAGAGTGAACAAGCTAATATTATACAAGATACTAATATTGAGGATAATTATCCTCTGAATACAAATGTATAGGTTGAGGTTATAGTTCCTACAAAGGAACTGATAGTTACACATACTGTACCAAGTGGTAAAACCACCAATGCAAGTGAGGAGGTTATAAAGGATAAATGTTCAGAGGAGAAGGCAGGGGAATCAGATAGGGAACCGATTTTTTGTCCATCATTGTTGTCAACTGACACTTCACCAGTTGAAAACAAAAATATCACAGAGATGATTCCTACTGAACTAATGATGATGACAGCACAAAAACTAATGAAGGAGGGATCCACTGATAAAGGGATTATAGACCAATCAGTCACTGTTTTACACAGACTGTTCCCAGAGTGTAAGATTAAAAATGAGGTGAGCCCATATGGAAAGCTTAAGATAATCACTAAGCATATTTCAATGGATTTTGAATCCTTACAATAAATCTCAAACTGAAAAGAACTAGAAAGGTTTACTCAGGCGAAGAGAGCTACATTTGATCAGGTAATTGAAACTGAGAAGAAAAAGATTAATGAGAAGCTGATACTAATAGAAAAATCTTTTAAGCAATGTACAAATATATATAGGGTATGTTGTAACACTGAAATACTTATAGCTAATATGGATAAAAAGATAAAATAAATTCAGGAGAAAAATGCAAGTATAGCTAACTCTTTTAACGGAGTGATTTCATTGACTACATCCATTGATGGTCAAATTTTGATTTTGGAGAACCAAATTTTTGTTCTTGAGAAGGAAAGAGACAAAATAATAAGAAGAGCCAGAAGTCTGAGAGGCTTGGTGATTCCCTAGTTGGATTCACTTAGTGTACATAAGAAAGAATGCATGGATTTGGGGGGAAATCCCACACCGGCAGAGATAAATTAGAAAGAATCTTTTTCACATTTATTAAGTGCACTTGTATATATTTCTGGCACATTCAAAACTGGCTGGGATACTTATCTTGAGCTACTCAATAAGGCTTATCCGGAAATTTTGAAATTTGTCAAGATTCGATAAGACATTTTGGGATATTCATTGTACAATTCTTTTTCTTTGACATTCTTTTCAAATTTTTGATGGCATTGATGTCAAAGGGGGAGTATTATAGATGTGAAAAGAATAAAAGGAGTTGTATACATTAGGGCGAGTAATGGTTTCATGGAGTTGTAGATATGGAGTATTTTGCATATTCATCTCTGGGGGAGGAGGGTAGGATGAAACCGACAGATGAAACCTTGACCATTTTTCACATGAGTGTTGCCATCAATGCCAAAGGGGGAGATTGTTAGAAATTGTCACTCAATTGGTTGGTTTCACTATGTTTTCATTGATGGAAACATGGTATTGTGTTCCAGCTTCATGTTTTGGTTATATGGTGTACCAATAGACACTTCAAAGATACTACACCAACATCGGCACCAATAGGACAAAAGGATTTCTTTGGTCACCGACAATGCAGGCCGACATGGTTTAGGAAAGGTTATCGGTATTGGAGGCCGACATATCTTGGATCTGGCATTGACAATTGATTTTAATGTTTATGTATTTAAGTTATCTAGCTGACATCTAATTTGATATTGTATATATCTTTTTAAGCCAACATAAGGCATGAAAATTTGTAAAGGGTATATAGGACAGTTTGATAGATCATTTTGATAGACATATACAAGAGACATATGATAGGAGATTATGGATATACAAATATAATATGATGCAAAATATATCAGAGAGATCATGTATGTGAGGAAATTTATGTAAGGGTTATTCCGATAAAGGGTTTAGGGTTTCAGACCCGAACAAATAGAGCTTAAACTAGAACTGTATTCAGGCATAGAAGATTCTATCTTAGAAGTTCACACTTCTCCGGATTGTAGTATAGAATTTTATGTAATCATTGAGGCTCCTTTTGTGATTGAGAAGTGTGCTCTAGGCAGTAAGCCTTCCTACAAGTTTAGGCCCCTCATATTTTGTAATATATCTTCATATGGCAAGTGGATTGATATTGTGGGTCACAAATTCCACCATGGTTTTTCCTCTTTGAGGTTTTCCATGTATAAATCTATGTGTTATGGTTCTCATTTATGTGATTGGCTTATTGGTTGCTTTACTTCTTTCAATTTTGTATGTACCAATAAACTGACTGGTGTATGCATGTTTTAATAAGGCTAAACTTTATCATTCTGATATAACACTGATTCACCTCCCCTCTCAGTGTTATTCAATGTCTGCCTTACAATTTGCATATTAGGTATGCATTAATCCTTCTATCCATTCCTCTTCTAAATTATCTATAATGATCTCATACTTATATGAGTCATATTACAATCCACCAAGTCAGCTTACAAAAGTTTTTACAATTAAATACAAAATACATTTATACAAAATTCCTATCGGCCAGGGTGTCAATAATCTTCCTTTTCGATGTTAGTGATCTGTATGTCGGTGTAGAGTCTGTCGGTGCCGGTGCCTGCCGGTATCACATGATTGTAAGGTTGCCATCAATGAAAATACCTTCAATCAGCTACAATTTCTCATTGGAGTGTGCATTTGCCAACAATCTCCCCATTTGGAATTAATGGCAACACTCATGAGAAAAATCCAAAAGTGTCCAAAAATATTGTCCAAAAAGAATCTGCCAAAATATCTTACCAAAACTTTTTTGTCAAAAATGTATGCTCCCCCTGAGCTGATGATGTCTTTGTTCTAATCATTTTTCTCAATTGCACTACTCCCCCTTTGACATTAATGACAAAGGCTATCATTCGCTGTCAGTGGAGTGTGGTTCCTGCCTAGATCCTTGTAACCGGTGGGTTACAATCTGGAAAAGATTTGCCAATACCAAATTTAGAGTATCGTTGAACCTTTTGCTGTCTGTTAATGTCACTTCATTTCTCTAAGTTGTACCAGTGAGTATGTGCATTTTCTCTTTTAGTGTCTTAAGTCCGAGAACAAGAGCCTCAAAAATTTCTTTTCTCAAAGAAATGAGGTAATCTAGTTTAGGACCTAGTTTGCATTTTAAATTCTTTGCCTTAACCTTAAACTTTTCTTTAACTTTTTCTAACTTCTCAATTTTCTCTTCAAGATCTGCAATGTTCTTTTCAATTTCCAAAAATGGATCTGATGTTCCTATTAAATTGTCAGCAATATTGTTAATTTCTTCTTGTGCTTTGCTGATCTCTGAATCTATGTCCTCTATCAAAATATTAGTTTAGCAAGTATCTCTGTATTTGAGGAACATGAAGATGCAAGATGAGTTAGCATCTACAATGGAATTCATTTTTACTTTGCAGGAGAGGCTATCATCTATTCAAGCTAAAAGGAAGAAACTTTTACAAAATCATGATAATGAAGAGAAGGATGTCCTTAAGGAACAATGTTAGAAGCTGAGTCAGGAGAATATTGTCATGAAGAATGAAATGCAAGCCCTAACTATGAGGATGTCCAAGGAGATTGAAGACCGAAAGAAGAATGAATTAAATCTTGCTATATCTCTAAAAGACAGATATGAGGAATGCATTAGGTTGGCTCATGAGAATGATGTGTTGAGAATTGAATTGGTTCAATCACAAAACAATGAGCAAGAATTTGAAAGAATGGTAATAGTCCTAAGAGGAGATATAGATGCTGCAAATAAATACAAAGACAAGTTCAAGGTTAGCTCTACTAATCTTGATGAATTATTGAAGGATCAAAGAGACACCAGAGACACTAGAGGTCTTGGATTTTAGCATGGAGAAAGCTCTGGTATTGCAAATTAGTATAACACATCTGGTCATAAGGCCAACCGGAATTAGAGGTCACCAGTAAGGCAAACCAATGCATATAAATTTAATGGTAGATGCTTTGTTTGTAATAAATTTGGTCATATGGCAAGACATTGTAGAAATAGAGAAAATTAGAATAATAATGTACTTCCCAGTTTGTATTCAAATTGTAAGAAGTATGGTCATAGGACAAAATATTGTAGAATGAATGTGAAATGTCATGCATGTGGAAAGTTTGGGCATATGGCTAATCAATGTAGGTCAAGGAATAGTCAAAGTTACAGTAAGGAAATTAAGAAGAATAATGTCACTTTTTATGCATGTAACAAAGTAGGACATATTGCTAAATTTTAAAGAAGAAAGAACCTACCCGCAGGAAGTGATAAATCTAATGAGAAGGGTAAGAAGAAGGTTGATGACATTTAGAAGGAGCATGAGAAGAAGTACATTATGAAGTCTGAGGCTCTACTGGGAGAATCAATTTCCCCAAATGTTGATTTGGCTAAAGGATATACCTCGATTACTCAACCAATAGAGAAGAATGTTCCTACACTGGCAGGAAACTCATCCGGTAACTAAGGCATTCATCTTAGGGGAAGCAAATTGATGACAAATCTTGCATTTCCCCTGGTAGTGGTCTGAAAGTCTATTTTAGATCTTTGGAGAAGTCAGTTTGAAGGTTAACCAACAAATATTTGTTGGATCTTGGATCTTTGATCTTGGATCGAGTTTGGTTTACCAGTAAGTCACCTTATGAGTTATGGTTTGGTCATACATGTACAATTAAGTATTTCAGAATCTCTAGTAGTGAATTGGAAGTTTAACCCTAGATGTGATGACGGGATATCTCTTGGCTACTCTAATCAAAGAAAAACATATAGATGTTATAACAAAATATTTCAGAAAATTGTGGAGAGCTCTAATGTCAAGGTGGATGAGCGGTATAGAGGTCAAATCTAAGGAAGAAGTGGCAGTGGAAATGGTCTTAACTGAACCGGTAACACCTTTATCAGAACAAAATGCTAACCAATTACTCTGGCAGTATCTAAAAATTCAACATTAATTGAAGATTAGTGATGAGGAATAGAAAGTTAGAAGACTCCTAGGTATGTAAGGATGAATCATTTAGAAGATCAGATAATTGGACAAGAAGAAGGTTGGCAGCTGATGAGGTATGCTTAATTTCTTTAATTGTACTGGCATCAATTATTGAATCTTGTAAGGATGAATGTTCGATGAAAGCTATGGAAGAGGAATTGGATCAGTTAGTAAAGGAAAACACATGGACTTGGATGTTATTAGAACTAGGCTTGATTGGTTTGCAATGGATATTCTCAGAAGGAAATAATTGATTATATTGAATCCTTGCTCCGGTAGCTAGGATTTTCAGATATTTTCAAGGATTTTCTAGTATGATTTTTATTTTATGATGACTTTACACCTTGAGCATGTTCAAATGCAGGTTTGGCTAGAGATGTAGGTAACCAGATAGGGTCATCGGGTGAAGATTTCTTTCTTGGAAAGAAACTTGTTTGATGGAGTAACTAGAAACAGTCACGTACTTCCTTATCTACTATTGAAGATGAGTATGTTGTTGCTGCTGCTACTAAGTGTACACAATTTCTATGGATGAATCAAATGTTGAAGGATATAGAGTTGAATTATAATGTACCGATAGTTATTCACTGTGATAACTCTACTACTATTGACATATCAAAGAATCTAGTATTTCTATCAAGTATAATTTTCTAAAGGAGTAGGTGGAAGAAAATGAAGTCAGATTGGTTTGAGGAATCATTTGAGCATTTGTGAGATAGGTTGAGGTTTTCAGCCCCTTCGGTAGAGACCTAAGTGATGTTGATTGGCATCAGTTTGGTATGCATTATCAGAGCTATTATTAATTTCGAATTGATGTGGTGATGCTACTGCTTAGGGGGAATAGTTAGTGTTATGATTCAGTGGTTTATGATTTTTATTTGATATTTATGTCAGATTTTTGGCATTGATGTCAAAGGGGGAGAGATATTCATGTAAAAAAATGAAGGAGTTTTATAAATTAGGGGGAGAGATATTTATGTGTAAAATAGAGCTTAATAGAGATATCAATCTAAGGGAGAGATTATTGGCACAAGGAGGAGGAACACAATTTCAGATTGGTTGTATCCCATTGGGAGAGTTTGGTTTTGTACCAAATATCTCTTTCAGAACCTCATTGTCCTATCATTCTGTGGGAGATTGTTGGTTGTCTTCCATTAGGGGAGACTTATTTAGCATTTCTTGGCACTTGGATGTTTTTGACATATAGTGTTGCCATCAATGCCAAAGAGGGAGATTGTTGGCGATTTGGAGGAATTGATTATGTGTTACATTGATGTTTTGTCATTTATGGCAACACCGACTCCTCTAGATGCTTTGGTTGTTTACTAGTATCCAATTGGTCTCATTAGGATGATTGGTTTCTGGTTGGTAAGATCATGTTGATCCAATATGATCTGGTATACTTTGGTCTATGGAATTAGTTTGGATTGGTTATTCATGTATTCCCGATGTGTATCACATTTAGTTGGTATTTATTTGATGATTCAGAAGCTATCACTTGTTCTAGTAAGCCTTTTGGTTACTGGCAAGGGTTTCACCAACAGAGCTTTGTTGAAGATCTTTTGATATTATGCACAAGTGGTGTTGGTGTGGCTTCTAGAAGGTTATCCAGATGCTGATGGTTATCATGTTTGTGTTCTAGTTGTTTGTGGTGTTTCATTTGGCTTATGGTGATCTATTATAGGTTCGGTGGTTGTTCTGCTAGGTTATGGACCAGTTTATGTAACGTGTGGGTCGACGCATTATCGGTTGGATTCATTGATTGGATTATGATATTTAGGTCTTAGGACAACTTGGTTGATCATTATATTGTGGGTTTAAGTTATGAATTCATTGTATTATCTTTTAGGTGGCCGACCTAATTGTTTAGGTCCCGGGTTGGTATAAATATGATGTAAGATCTCTTTGTAGATTGATAGAGATGAGATCATTTATGTATATGGGTTATGGGATTATCTGTATGCAATCAATGTTATAATCATATAAAGAGGTTTTTGTTGATCATAGGTGGTCAAATTGGATTTGTGGAAGAGGTTTAAGGCCTCTAGTATTGAGCTTAACCAGAACTGTACTCAAGCATGGGAGATACTATACTTGCATTTCAATCTTCATTCCAAATTATTGTTCGACGTTGTCTATAGTCAGTGAGACTCGTTTTGTGATGAGCAATGTGCTCTATGCTATTGGAATTCCTACATGTGTAGGCACCTTATTCGAATATTTATTCATGTGATCAGTGGATATATATTATGGGTCTCCAATCCCACCATGGCTTTTCCTCTTTGAGGTTTTCTGTAATGCCCCTACCCTAGTCGGCCTCGTAAAACCCATTTGACCTTGGTTGACTTCCTATGTGGCATTTTTGAATGGTTGGTTAACCGTGATGCAAGGTTGTAGATTTGATAAAATAAATAATTGTGCATACCTATTATTGTGCTTTTGCATCGATTTTTGTGTAAATGTAGTTGTTTCCTAATTCTGGTTATAAATCTCAAGCTAATGCCTTCATTGAATATGTATATGTATATGTATGCTTGCGTGATTCATGGGTGTGGGAGATTGCAGGTACAACACCGCCTAGGGCGAGGTTCATCTCCTTTGGATTTGCAGGGTTGAGTATACCTCCTCCATCCTTAGAATTCGGATTTGGGGGTCATAAAACTCTCGTCTTGCCTTAGCCATGGTCAGGTGAGCGTCGTGTGTGGTTCGTGGGGATTTCTTTTTGTTGGGTTGCGTGTCGTGTGATTTGGTGGACTTCCTCGATTTGCGTGCCATGCGCGGGGTAAGTGGAGTTTGCTATCCCAAGTATTTAATTCAATTTAATGAGTGGATGTACACATTTGTAATTTAGAAATTTAAAATAGGTAGTTTCTTTTATATGATTAATCGTTAATTTAAAGAGATCGCTTTAATTATAACTGTAGCAAGCTTAAAGTATTTAACTTGAATTAATGTGTTCATTTATGCATTAGTAGTTGAGAAAATTAGAATAAATAGGTTTCTTTCATGAGATTAGTCATTTATTAAAAAGGTCACTTTATTATGTTGTAGCGAGTTAATTTAATAGTTAATTTTAATAATAACGAAATTCAATGAGTTATGCGTTTTAGAAAGGAAAGATTTAAAGTCATTGGGAAATAGAAATAAATTAATCATTTTCGCATTTTGGAAGAGAGAGGGTAAATTTTATTATTTAAAAGAAATTATTATTTTTTACTTGTAAAGTTGATATAGTATAAAGGATTGATTTTTGGAAATTTAAATTAATTTAAATACCTTACCCTTGTTAATAGTTCAAAATATAAATGTTGGCTAAAGTAATATGGAGAAATTAAAATTAGAATTAAATAAGAAATAGAGGCATTTTAATTTTAATTAGAAAAGCAAATAAGATGTATTGAATAGTGGAAAGGAATGATTTTCCATTCTGATTCTCTTTTATTTAAAAAAAAATAAATGCCTAAATTCGAAATTGAAAATTAGGTAAAAAAAAAGAGGTTCCTCATTTAACCTAGTTTTGGAAATATTTTGGGGGTTCTCTTTTTGGGGATCTTTTGGGAATGGAGATGGGGGAACTTTGGAGAGAAAAAATGGAGATTTGCTTTGAGTTGCAGGTGGAGCTCTTCATCAAAACTCTTCCCAGAATGCATTTGGAGGTAGGATTCTGTTCATCAGTTTGATCATAATGTCTTGTATTTTTCTTTCTTGCAATACTGGTTTTCAGATTTTCCATTGTTGGATCTTTGTGAGGAAAATGGACTGCAAATACTAAATGGATTTGAAGGTTATTCATCAATCTCTCCTATTTGTTAAAAAAACCATAACATGCTAGGAAAAGACAAAAAAAAAAGAACAAATGAATGTGACTGTAACAAATGGAAAAATGGGGGGTTTTACATTTTTGGGTATTTCGTTTATGGGTATTTTAAAAATAAAAAAAACAAGAAAAAAATGTTGTTAAGTCGAAACTAGTTTTTTTTATGCAAAAAAAATTATATACAAAAAAAAAAAAAAAGTTAAATTTGGGGTTTTCGTGGGGGGAGCCAAAGCTCAACCCGCCCCTCCCCATGGTGCTGCCGCAACTCCATTCGGTGCCCACACATAGTGGGGGCCAAAGGGGACTGCGTCAGGCCGCAGCTCCTCCCAGCGCCACTGTGTGGGGGAGCCGAAGGGCCTGCGACCCCCACGGCAGGCGCAGTACCCCCAACTCCACTGTAAGTGGAGGCCAAGGGGCCTGTGTCGTCCGTGGAGGCCGCAGCTTCTTCGGCTAGGGTACGACCACCCTAGGGTTTCACCGCCTAGGGTTGGCTGCCCTCTAATTTTTTTTACTATTTTTTTTTTTTAATTATCATTTAGTATTTTAGGTAAGTTAGAATTTGAATATAATTTGTTTTATTTTATACAAACAAAAAAAAAAGATGCTTATTAATATAAATATATTATAAGCACTATTTTATATTAAAAATGTGAGTTGAGATGTATATTTTAATAAGTAATGTTTTTCTTTTTAAAAAAAAAGAGGGATAAATAGATATATTAAAATATATGTTAATATAGGTAACATCTAATTAGCATATATAATTTGATGATATATATTGATTTTTGGAATGTAATATGGCAATGATTTTCATTATCTTTACAAATGTTGAAATGTGTATTTAAGTTTTATTTCATTTAAGTGGAAAATATGGGGACTCACGTTTAAATGCTAATGAGAAAATTGAATGGTGGCATTAGGCTTTAACCTTTTTTTTGTGTATGCAATAGAAGCTCAATTTAGCTCGGAAATGATTTTCCCATTCCTTTATTTACTCTCAATGTATTTTGATCTTTATACAAAAATGGTAATTTTTTTTGTATAGTTAGAGAAGGGGCTAGATTACTTTTGTAAAACCAACTTGTCTTTGGTGTTTTTCTAAGGATTAAATAATCTATTTAGATGCTTAAGTCAACTTGAGGAAATGTTGTAACTACCCGTTAACGCTTGAGCATGGCTTAATAATTTGGTAATCGCTATGTCTATTATAATAACACGCCCTTGATAGGAATGTTGGGACCCTGTCATCTAATTGCTTATGTCTAGTCAATGTCGGTCAAGTCTCCAGTTAGGGTACCGACAGTTAAGAATTCCTTGTTATTGCTTTGATGTATTTTTTAGGATCCACTTCAGAGGGGATAATTATGTAATTATTTACCGAGGTGACTGTTGTATATGGGTTGTGTTCGCCTAAGTGGCAAGGATGTAAAAGACATGTAAATTATGTATTCTTAACTATATTTAAATGTCAGAGGGGTCTTGCAGTTGAGCAGACCCAGAGATGTAGCCCTTAGGGGTGAACTCCGAGATCATATCCGTGTTATGCGATGCCTTGTTTCTTTTATTTCGTACTTTAAGTTATCATGTATGGTTGTTTTTCATAAGTGTATGGTGGGAATTTAATGAAGCTAAATCAAAGCGCATAAAATTATTCATCTTGATAAATGTAGTAATTAGGTTCATAAAGCATTGTAAGTTATGATTATGGAAAATATTTTGTTTATGTTAAATAAAAGTAGTAATAGTGGAAAGAATCTTGCTAGGTTACCATTATTGGATTAACTTGTTATTAAGCATGTAAATTGAACAAATGTGAATGGGAAACAAAGTTAGAATTAATGTTATAATTTCTAAGTTGAAATCTAAAGGATGAACACCATAAAGGTATTTACTTTTTATCTTCTTAAATGAGTATCGCCATGCTAATCATACTTCACTATATTGGATGAATTTGTTTAGTTATTTATGTTTTAATCTTAACAAATAATCCTTACCAAATTAACTTGATAATTGGGTGACCTCAACTATTTATCCATAATTATAACCCTAATAAAAGAATCTCCTTATGATTGCTAAATTGAACTAAAAAGGGAAGTATTCATATAGTTGTTTATATCTTAATCTTAGTAAAAGTATCTCTTCATATTAACTACATTTAACTAAAAAGAGTGACATGCAACAAAACAGTTATATTCTAATCCTAATGGAAGAACGTCACTATGAATTTATATTTTAATCTTGTATTAGTGAATATCATCTTGCTAACTATATCTTAACTAAAGGGATGAACTCATGTGTTCCTATTTACATTTTCACCTTAATGAATTTAGTCCTTCGATTAGCAATATTAAAACTTCAATGAATGAACCCTATGGCTAATTTCATTTTATCCTCCATAAGAGAACTACGACTCATTAGTTGGTTATGCCTGAATTCAAATGAAGGGACTTCACTCTACTAATGGAAGTTTAATCCTTAATGAACGAATCTCATCTTATTAACCATACTTTAATATTTAAGAAAGATATCAAATGTGGGTGGTTATCTTATAACCAAATGAATGAACTTCGTATATTAATCGCATTGAACCTTAAGGAAGGCCTCTTTAAATAATTAGGTGTTAATGTGCATTGAGTAAATAACCTCTCGATGGCCTCCTATCCACCCCAAATAAATGAACGCTTCCTAAGATTCTAAGACGTCAACTTAACGAACATAAATATATGTCCATGTCTTATGCATTATCTCGTAATTAAGATATCCAGCTTATTGGGTCATTTGACGCGAGTTGAGTCAGGTGTAAGGATACCTAATCATGTTGGGAAACTCCTAAGGTCCGTTTAGTCTTCCGCTATGTTATCTAAGTTTTAGATAACTCCAAATTATCTTAATGTTGTAACTTATTATTAACACTCGTAACTATTATTATTATAAAAAAATATATATTTACACTCTATTTGAGTGTTTTTAACTTAAACCCTTAGGGGTTTCCTAGCGGGGCATTACATTTTCCACATATAAATTTGTGGTGTTATGGTATTCATCTTTGTAGTTGCATTGTTACTTATTGTTATATGCTTTTATGTTTACCGGTTGCAGAGTAGTTGTATTAATAAGGTTAAATTTCTCCATTCCAGTTGAACACTGATTCCCCCCCCGTCTCAGTGTTCTTGGATCCCAACAGAATCTTCCTCTACAACCTGCAAAAGATCAAAATTCTACTATTCCAAGGGGGAATAACTTGTTCTCGACCACTTCTGGGAAAACAAGAAATCTAACTAATATTTACATTGTTACAAATAAGAGGCAACTTGTGCCTTTACCTCTATCAAATATAAACCTTCTGAAAGAGTTTGTCTTCCTCATACCATGGTTACATTCACTAGCCAACTGCAATGGTTGAAATCTCTTGTATGCATGCATTAGATCACACATATCACTCATATTGCGAAAGAGAACTTCACCACCCACTTTGTTACCATAAGGGATCCATATAAAATAAGCCTCTGAGACACATGGAAGAGTATCAAGAGCACATTCAGCAACACGGGGAAAATATTCAAGGGGTAGGCCAGTATCAAAATGACTAACCCTTATGTAAGAGAAAGAACCCTCTTCACACAAGACAGAGTCATTGTTATCACAACTGTCCTGATCTAGCTATGAGTTGAAACCAAAAGAGAAGGCCTCAAACTTACATGAGGATGAAGAGTATACAATACCTCTTTCTTGATCCGCATAGGGAAGCACCTCAAGCACATAAAATTTAAAAATTTGAAGCTCAGGTATACTGTCAAGTTGAGAAACCAAAAGATTGTTTGCTAGACCAACTAGATACTACTCAACATCACCATTTATAATATGGTGGTCTCAGCATAAATATTCAAGCTTGGGCACATTGTCCCTGATGTCAAAAGTAACATATTCTCCTTGAAAGAAGGCCTCATATTCAACATCAGAACATTCAAGGACAGGGGAGAACCAACATAGACCATAGTCCCACATTCGGATATCCAACTTAGCAGCACCAACATTAGATTCATTAGGCACCAAATAAGAAGATCTAAAATCTTTAGATTGCCTCTCTATTTTCATTTCTTCTTCTTGGCAATAAACTACAATAACCTCTCATTAATGGCATTATCCATCCTCTAGGCTATCTCCTACAATGAAACCATTACCCTCTATGGTCTCTTCAACATTATCTTGTCGCTCCATAACTACCACCCAAGGGAGTGTAGACATGTCCCTCTCCTCAAGATCAATGAAGAAAGGAAGACAGTTGGATGAAAGGGTTGAGTCCTCTATGATATTAGGTTCATACTCCTCATGTCCAATGACCTATTGCAACTGATCATCCTTAATATCTTCGTGCAACATCTCTACCTCTTCCTCCTTTGGAGGATGTGCAGACTCAACAACAACCAATTGAACCCCCTCTTCATAATGAGGATGACAACCATCCGCCATCCAAACAATAGGTCCACCCTTACAAAGATAGATAGTATCAGGCATAGGTCTTCATGGTGGGGAATTTTGCTAAGGTCACTGAGAGGTCTGAATAGTGTGTTCCTGTATAATAATAGTTGGAGTTCCCCTAAAACTTGGGATCTCGAATCTAGGGCTCTCTTGAATAGGGTTCTCAAAAATCTTGGAAGGTCTCCCTTGCCTAAATCTTGGGATTTTGAACTTTGAAGTTTTAGGGGCAAAACCCTCCTCTTGCATGAGTTGCATTTCTAGAGTTTCTAGCTATTGTAATTCTTCCCTCCTAGTAGAAGCAAGTTCCCCTACAAGGAAATATTCATGTTGTTGCCTTTGGGCCTCCATTTGCTATTGCTAAAGTTGAGCCTCATAGGAAAGCTCATCCTATTGTAAATCCCACTCCTAATACCTCTTTATGTCATCTAGTTGCTCCCTCAAGATTAGAATCATATTTCTGAGCTCTATAAGTTTCTTTTTTTTTAATCATTTTGGGGCTGATTAGGCTACCAAGAAGGCTGAGCAAGGATGGGTGTGTGGTAGGCATTACAAAAGTACCCACCTACTACTAGAGAAGATTTGTTTGGGTCAAAAATAGGAGAAGTCCTAGTTTGATCTTATTGGTAGGGAGGGGAAGAATGGCTTGAATTATCATAGAATGGGGGTGAATAGATTTTACACCCATGATATGAACACATGATGAAGCATGTGAGAGAGGTTGAACCTACTTAATGAGAATATTACAAGAGAAAATGGATCTATTCAACTAGAGACAAATAAAAAACCAAGAGATATGCCAAATTATTGCAGACTCGCCAAGTGCGTGAAAGATGTTGCCTCTAAAGGAAAAAAATTCTAATACACACACCAAATATCAGCGAGCAATAAGAAAAATTAAACTCATATAGTTCAAATGGTCCCACCGAGTGTGCAAAAAATTATTGTCACAAAGTTTGTACCCTTGTTGAACACTAATGCTCAACAACCTTATGAAACATGGAAACAACCTCCAAGTGTGGGACCTTGCGCATGTGAGGTTGAATCTCTAGATAACGTCAACTTCCTTTCCAATCATGGTGCAGTGTTAGACCAACCCAAAATTTTTAAAAGCTACTTCTAAGACTAATCTAATCACTTGTAGAGGAAAAGGGAGAATAAATATTGGAAGGGAAAAGAAGGGTGATATACCAAGATTGAAGGTTGATCCTCCCGACCCATAACTACACAAGGCACCAATAAAAACTACTCAATGATATGCATAATTTCCAATTCTAATCATCTCCCAAAGAAAATGCAAAGGTTATAATCCTGTAAGATGAAGAGAGGAATGAAAGAAATTCGTAGACAATGTTTATAGGGTTGTTAACACAATCACATAATTTGAGAACAAAAAAGAACACATTCAGAGAAAGAGGTAAGATACCTTACATAAAAATTTTGAACTAGAAAGAAGCAAAACAAACAATTTTATTGATGTAAATGAAAGGAAAAGCTTACAGTTACAGAAAAGTATGATTTATATAAGAGAAATGAGGAGAAGACCCACAAAATATGTTACAAAACTGCCTTTATAGGTCAATCAAAACTGTGATTTACATTGAGTTCTGAAACACTAACCAACTAGGGCAAGGTTACAAAAGAAAGAAAATCAAATTGGATCTAATTGTTGTGTGTCTCAAAATTTCCTACAGAGCTAGGGAGGAGCTCTGAGACACAATTGTACCTGGGAAAAAATAAAAAATCTCCTAAAAATTAAGGAGGCCCTGCATTTGGATGGTGTCAAAATACACTCCACTGGGCCAAATGTCAACTCAAAGAAATAAATGGGAATGGGTGCCCCTAGAAAACTTATAAAAAGTGTGGGAAGAGTAATGGAAATCACCCTACAAAATTTGAAAGTAGTTGGAATAAGATCGAATCATATTTGGGTCACCAACTAGGTCAAAAATTGATTTTTGACCAATTAATTTGGCAAACACCCTAGACACTATTTGAATTCTAATGTTCATCCCCCAATTTGAATATCAACCACTAGATCTTCCCTTCGTGTGTGATTGAATGGTTGAGATGCACTTAGAAGACCCTCTCAAAAATCCTCAATGATAAAATAAAATGCAACTGTCTTTCCCTTAAGTGAAATCGCATAGCCACCATTTGTTTGTGAAAATTTGTCATCCCCACCATCTAACTTGTTGGAAATTGAAACTCAATTGGCTGGTTTCACTATGTTGTCATTGATGGCAACATGGTATCTTGTTTCGGCTTCATGTTTTACTTCAGTTGTGTACTAACAGGCACTTCACAGACACTTCATCAGCACTGACAAGATGGTAGGATTTTTTTGGTTACTGACAATGCATGCCAACATGGTTTAGAATAAGGTTATCGGTATTGAAGGCCGACATCGATTGGATCTAGCATCGGTGATTGTTTTTGATATTCATGTATTTACGTTATCTAGCCGACATAAGTCATGATAATCTGTATAGGGTATATAGGTCAGTTGGATTATATTATTTTGATATATCATGTGAATATGTAATTGGGAAGGAAATAATGAAGGGGATGCAAAATATATAAGAGAGATTGTGTATGTGAGGATATTTATGTAAGGGGTATTCTGATAAAGGGTTTAGGGTTTCAAACCGCAACAAATAGACCTTAACTGGAACTATATTCAGGCATAGAAGATGCTATCTTAGCAGTTCATTCATTTCTCTGAATTGAAGTCTACATTTATATGTAGTCAGTGAGGCTCCTTTTGTGATTGAGTAGTGTGCTCTAGACTATAAGTCTTCCTACAAGTGAAAGCCCCTATATTTTATAATATCACTTTATATAGCCAGTGGATTGATATTGTGGGTCACAAATCCCACCATGGTTTTTACTCTTTGAGGTTTTCCATGTATAATTATGTGTGCTATGGTATTCATTTATGTGATTGTCTTATTGGTTGCTTTACTTCTTTCAGGTCTATATGTATCGGTATACCGGTTGGTGTATGCATGCTTTATTAAGGTTAAAATTGATCATTCTGGTAGAACACTGATTCACCCCCCCTTCTCAGTGTTCTTGGATTCCAAGAACTGGTATCAGAGCCTTGTGCCTCAGAGGAAGTTTAATAGCTTGAGGAAGATCCTGAATCCAGAATCCACAGATATGGGTTTGGAAAAGCAACTTGAGATGGCACTTGAAGATTATGATGCTGAAAGGATGAAGAACTTAAAGCTACAAGATGAATTGAATTCTGCTAAGGAATTCATTTTTGTCCTATAGGAGAGGTTGCCATCTGTTCAAGCTAGGAGGAAGGAACTTTTACAAAATCAGGATGATGAAGAGATGTACACTTAAGGAACAGTGTTAGAAGCTAAGTCAAGAGAACATGGTTATGAGAAATGAAATGCAAGCTATAACTATGAGGATGTCTAAGGAGATTGAGGACCGGAAGAAAAAGGAAGAAAATATTGCTATATCTTTGAAGAACAAATTTGAAGAATGTGGTAGGTTGGTTCATGATGATATGTTGAGAACTGATTTAGTACAATCCCAGAGTAATGAAAAAGAGCTTAAGAGACAAATGATAATTCTGAGAGATGATCTGACTATTGGTAGTGAGTATAAAGAAAAATTCAAGATTAGTTTAGCATAGCTAGATGAGTTATTAAAGAGACAAAGGTAGAATGGAGATTCCAGTGGACTTGGATTTGAACAAGGACAGAGTTCTGGTACTACTAATGAAGATCAAAACCATAAGACATCGGTAATGTAGTTTAATTCTTTTAAATTTAATGGAGATGTTTTGTTTGCAATAAATTTGGTCACATGGCTAGGCAATTTAGAAATAGAGCAAATCAAAACAATAATTCTGCTCCCGATCAATGTTCTAAATGCAATAAGAATGGTCATAAAAGAAAAGATTGCAGAATGAATGTAAAATGTTATGCATGTGGAAAATTTGGACATATGGCTAATCAATGTAGATCAAGCAATTATACCAGTTTTAGCAAATCAATTCAAAAGAACAATGTTACATGTTATGCATGTAATGAGGTTGGACATATTGATAAATTTTGCAGAAGCAGAAATCCATCGGTTGGTAATGGAGGATCAAAAGAGAAAGGGAAAGAAAAGGTTAATGAAATCCGACAAGATCATACCCAGAGATGGGTGAGGAAGACTGAAGATCAATCTACAGATGGGAATGCACCAATTACTTATCCAATAGAGGAGGTTACTCTTGCACTAGAAGGAAGCTCATCTAATAACTAAGGCAGATTCCTTAGGGGTAGGCAAAATTTATGAAGATGTTGCATATGTCCCAGGAAGAGGTTCTTGAAGATGTTCCAGATATTGGAGATGCTTATGTGACATGGATATGTTTGTTTGAGATTTGGTATCTTTTAGTGGAAGTCATTGATGTGAATGAAAGATTAGGGTTTTTCTTGGAGGATAAGAGGTTGAAACTAAGTTCAACTAGAAGAAGAGAGAGAAGCAGGAAGCAAAGGCAAGTAAGTTTGTTGAAAATGTTTCAAAAGACATCAAAACACTGATTGATGCTATCCTGGAGAAAGGCAAAAAGAGAAAAGAACCAAAAGTATTCATTGAGCCTATTCTAGTAGAGTCTACATTTGAGGATGACACACTCCTGGCTTTCAAAAGGGTTATAAGGAAGAAAAATGAAGAAACCATGGTAGAGGCTAAAAAGAAACCAGTTAGGAAAGCTACATTCAAGTTACCAACATAGAAGAAAGCACCAAAAGTAACACCTTCAGCTCCATCCAGAATTGGAAGAAGGAAGAAGAAGGATGACTTTGATCTAACAATTGAATCTGGTAATGTAACTATCATTCCACCAAAGACTTGTACAAAGTTAGTTGATGAGATTACTAAAGATGGTATGTTAAAGAATGTACCATTTTATTATGAATATTTAAAGGATGATGAACAAAGAGAGGTAGAGGAAGCAATATTGTTATACTTGGATATTTATAAGAAAGTCTTGATAGAAATTGAAAACCAAATATTGGCATAATTGTATGATATGTTAGATGCTAGGAGACTATCACCAATGCAAGAGGACAAGCATATTAAGATACAAGAGTTGTTATCTGTTTGTGATTCTATTGCTCTAGAGGAGATGGATAGGACACTTGAGGTTGCAAAAAGGAAAATATTTAACAACAAACATATAATAATTAGTCTTATGTTAGGAAGGGTAAATGAGATAATCAAGGAGACCCACAAGGCATCGGTTAAGTTCTTTGAAGAGAACCATGGTTTTTATACTTCACCAAAATCTAAGAAAGATACTATTGACATCCTGGTTGAAGGAAAAGGAAAGGGTATTATGGGTACTTCACCCTGAATTCTGAAAAACATTAAGATAGTGGAAATTAAGCCCCGGGTAGATACAAATGTATAGAAAAATCTTGAGATACCGACAAATACAGAGAGTGTAAAGGTTGATAATGTACAAGATACTAATATTGAGGACAACAGTTCTCCGAATATAGATATACAGGTTGAGGTTACTGTTCCTAGGGAGGAACCGACAGTTACAAAGACTGCACCAAGTGGCAAAGCCACCGGTGCAAGTAAGGAAGCTATAAATGTTAAATCATCAGAGGAGAAGAAAGAGGAATCTAAAAGGGAATCGGTAGTGAGTCCATCATTATTGTCAATTGACACCTCGCGGGTTAAAAAGAAACATGACCAAGATGAGCTCTACTGAACTCATAATGATGTCTGCACAGAAAATGATGGAGGGATCCATGGATAAAGGGATTATTGATCAGTCTATCACTGTTTTGCATAGACTAGTCCCAGAGTGCAAATTTGACAGAGAAGTGAGCCCATCCGACAAGATTAAGATAATTACAGAGCACATTTCAAAGGATTTTCAATCCTTGCAATAGATTTAAAATCAGTAAAGACCAAAGAGGTTCAAACAGGCAAAAAGAGATTCATTTGATCAAGTAATTGAGTTTGTGAGGAAGAAGATTAATGGAAGGTTGAAATTGATAGACAATTATTTAAAGTAGTGTATAAATATTTACAGAGTATGTTGTAACACAGATGTACTTACAGTTAATTTGGATAAAAGGATTAAGGAATCTCAGGAGAAAATTGTAGGTATAGCTAATTCTTTTGATGGATGGAATTCATTGACTACATCCATTGATGGTTAGATTTTGGTTTTGGAAGCCCAAATTTCTACTCTTGAGAAATAAAAAGACAAAATGATAAGAAGAGCCATAAGTATTAGAGGTTTGGTGAGTCCCTAGTTGGATTCACTCAGTATACATAAGAAGGAGTGTATAGATATGGTTGGTAAGCCCACACCGACAGAGTTAAATGAGAAAGAGTCATTTGCCCATATGCTAAATGGACTTGTATCTATTTCCAACACTTTCAAATCTGGTTGGGATACTTATCTTGAGCTATTGGAGAAGGCATATCAAGATATTTTCAAATATATTAAGCTCCGGTAAGGTATTTTTGGGATATTCATTGTACAGTCTTTTCATTCTTCGTCCCAGTTTTGGATTTTTGGTAATCTTTTTAGAATTTTTGATGGAATTGATGTCAAAGGGGGAGTGATATAGATTTGAAAAAGAAAAAGGGATTTGTATACATTAGGGTGGAGATATGGAACTATGTAATTATGGAGTATTTTGTATTGATGGATATTCAGCTCAGGGGGAGCAGGTTTAGGATGAAACCGATAGATGAAACCATGATCATTTTTCACATGAGTGTTGCCATCAATGCCAAAGGGGGAGATTGTTGGCAATTGACAATGAATTGGTTGGTTTCACTATGTTGTCATTCATGACAACATGGTATCTTGTTATGGCTTCATGTTTTGGTTTAGTTGTGTATCGACAGGCACTTCACGGACATCGACACCAACACCAATAGGATGGAAGGACTTCTTTGGTTACCAAAAATGCAGGCCAACATGGTTTAGATTTAAGTTATCGGTATTGAAGGCCGATATCTTTTAGATCCGGCATCGAAGACTTTTTTTATATTCATTTATTTACATTATCTAACCAACATGTATATTGACATTTTAATTATCTTTGTAGGCTGACATAAGTCATGATAAACTGTATAGGGCATATAGGTCAGTTGGATTAGATCATTTTGATATATCATGTGAATATGTAATTGGGAAGGAAATAATGAAGGAGATGCGGAATATATAAGAGAGATTATGTATGTGAGGATATTTATGTAAGGGGTATTCCGGTAAAGGGTTTAGGGTTTCAGACCGGAACATACATAGCTTGACTGGAGCTATATTCAGGCATAGAAGATGCTATCTTAGCAGTTCATTTCTCCAAATTTAAGTTTGGATTTATATGTAGTCAGTGAGGCTCCTTTTGTGATTGAGTAGTGTGCTCTAGGTTGTAAGCCTTCTTGCAAGTGCAGGCCCCTATATTTTGTAATATCTCTTCATATGGCCAGTGGATTGATATTGTGGGTCACAAATCCCATCATGGTTTTTCCTCTTTGAGGTTTTCCACATATAATTATGTGTGTTATGGTATTCATTTATGTGATTGGCTTATTGGTTGCTTTACTTCTTTCGATTCTATATGTACTAGTGTACCGGTTGGTGTATGCATTCTTTATTAAGGTTAAAATTGATCATTTCAATAGAACACTGATTCAGCCCCCTCTCAGTGTTTTTGTATTCCAACACTAACTAAGCCCATCAATTGCAAGCTCATAGCCTATCCCAAAAATGGTTAAAAAGAATCCATAATGATGCAACCTAGCATCCACTTAACCGTTAGCTATAAATCACAAGATCGTAGCCTGGAAAAGCATATGTCCTTGATTGTCGTGATGATGCAACCTAGCATTTGGCGATAACCCTTAGTGGTCCATCACAATGGTGCATGGGTAACTGACAGTTAACCCTGATGGTTGTGAACCTATGATCTAACATCTCTTGATAACTACCAACGGTCTATCACAACATCAAAGGGTTAATTAGCGGTTAACCTTGATGGTTGTGAACCTGCGATCTAACACCCATTTAACAATTTAGCCTCTCGCTTGCAGGTAGTGGGTAAAATGGGGTAGGTTTCAGGATGAAAAAAAGGGGTTCAACTAATTAATTGAAGTGACATGATTGCTAGATCTAGTCAATGAACAAATAGAACAAGGCCAAAAAAGGCTAAGGCAAAAAATGCCTTAAGGGTTTAGTGTTTTAGGCCTTGAGGAATATGCAAGGTTTAGCCATTAGGTTTTCTTAGATTGGTTATTTTCATGGCTCTTAGGGTGACATAAAAAATTGTCAATAATTCCTACCCAAAATATCTCTACCCTAGCTACTGATTCTATCCTAGATGCTCCACAAGAAAACTTGGATAGCATTTTTTATTCTTATACCTCATACACGATCTTGTCAGATGTACCTACCTCCACCCTTATTGATTTTGAAAATTTAATAGCTAGATCCATGTCTCATATAGTGACTGCACAAATTTCCTTTGCAATACAAATGGATTCCCCATCTATTGCATCTACTATGGTGCAGCCAGAATCTGCCCCTTCACAATCCCTAGTTGAAGCTACTCAACTTGATGCTTTTGATCTTTCTACTTAATTGAGAATAATCACTCCCAAAAGGAAAAAAAGAGGAGATATATCTAGGTGATTTTAATTTCAAATAGCTTATTCCAACATATTCTAAAACCACCAAGAGGGCTAAGACTGTTTCAAGAATATTGGTAAGAAGAAGGTGAAATATGTTGAGGTAGTAGAATCTATTGTGGATAAGCTTGATGAAGATATGCAATCTCCAGATTACAAAATCACAAGAATTGAGCTTGGGAAACAAACACATGATAGTACCAAGCATGATGCACAAGAATCTGTAGCATCTTTGATTCAGAGATATGATGAGTTCAAAGAGAAGAAAGATTATTTGAGACAAGAGAATGAGCAACTCAATTTAGTGCTCCTGAAGATCACCATAAACACTAAAATAGTTTATCCAATATCATCTTTCATTGTTGGAGAATCTATCTAGAAGGTAGAGAGGTCTAGAGAGAAATCAAGTGCAATAGACTCTTGGGCAGATAGGTTGTTGTGACAAGGTACTAAATTGGTAATAACATTTCTTCAAATGCTGAAGGATTTTGAGGAAGTCAAGTCTGGATTGAAGCACACTTTGGAGGTCTTGTCTCAAGATTTACAAACTCAGTGGGAAGATTTTAAAACTTGGCTCAAGTTTACAGATTACCAGTTACATGCACTATGTGAATACAATCTTTTGTCTTGAAGAAGGCAATATGTCAATTCAAGGAAATTGTGACCAACATATTTGAAGTGACTAAGGACTTGATGAATGATTTGGAATCAACCCTGAAGTTGTGTGTTGAAGATGAGCAAGAAAATACTGTTCAATTTGAGGTCTCTTGTGGCTTGGTGAATGAAGATAAAAAAAATGTCAGAAGACGTGATACTCTTAGAATTTAGTTCATTGATGCAAAAATGGAAGCTAATCATTTTACCTAAAATACAACCCAAATCAATTTGATCAGTTGGTTAAATTTGTGAAGGACAAAGAGAGACAATCAATTCCAAACCTTTCTCAAAATACTTCCATAACAACTAAGCCCAAAAGTCTACCTAATAACCTTGTTACCATTTCATCATCAGTTCCAAGAAGAATAGATCCTTTTTATGTTTCCATGTTGATTAATGGTTTCAAGTTGAGTAATTGTATTTTAGACTCTTATGCCTCAAATAATGTTATGCCAGCTAAGGTAGTTGATGTCTTGGGATTAACTTTTACCAAGGTTTTTGGTATCTTTTATTCAATGGAGAATAAACAATTGCCTCTCATGGGGCAAATTAAGGATGCACAATTTGCATTCTTTTCCTTCCTAGAAAATATGATTAAAATGATAGTCCTTGTTGTGGATGTGCCTACATCCTATGGTATGCTATTAGGGCATAATTTATGTAAATATGAAGGAGGGGAGTTGAATATATGGACATGTCTCTAGCCAAGATTCATGTTAAAAGAGTTATGTATAAACTTATTCTAGAAAGGGAAATGAAGTATACAATGATAAAATCTAATGATCGATGTATCAAGATTCTTTTTGATTTTGCTAGAATGGGAAATTACAATCTTCATATTGATGAAATTTCAAAATTTACAGAAGACTGGCCTAAAGATTTAATTAACTCTAAAACATCAGGATCATAATCCCTTTCAAACAACAAAAGATTTACTGAAGCAATTGAAGATGAATATTCTATAGCTAGTTCCAATGAGTATTTTGTCATAATTGACTTAATTGAAATTTCTAACCCAAATATAGAAGATACTACTTCAAGTGATTTTGATACCATTTGAACATTAGAGTTTGATGATAGTTGTGCCTCTTCAAGTTTGGGAGAGGGAATAGTTCTCATTTCTTGTCAAGGTGAGATGTTTCCTTACTCTTTCAAACTGCAGTTTAATAGTACCAATAATATAGTAAAGTATGAATCTTTTCTATTGAGTATTGAGGTAGCACACAAAAGAGGTATAAAAAATCTGCATGTTCAAGGAGATGTTGAATTAGTAGTGTTTCAAGTCATAAATCATTACCAAACAAGGAACAAGAGACTCAAACACTATCGTAACTTGGTTTGGGATTGTATTGAAGCATTTAATACTTTTAATATTTCAGTTGTTCCCAGAGAATTCAATGATAGAGTTGACTCTCTTGTAAAATTGGCTACTCTCCTAGTTCCACATGAAGATTTAAATCAAGATAAGTACATTATGGAATTGATTTTCAAGCCTAGTGTTCTAGATAACTTTGATCACTGGCAAGTTTTCAATGACGACAAGAAAATCATCAATTTTCTGAAAACTAAGGAAAACTTTTATGATTTATATTTTTAAGGAAGTGAGTCATCTCCTCAGGAGTCAATTTCTTAGGAAGATCCTACAACTGGTGAAGAGTTCTTACAATTGAAAGGGAACAATATTTACGAAGGTTTGGTTTCACTTGAGTGGTTGTTTGACAAGCATGATAATTTTGTTAAGACAAAATAACAAACAAGAGGTGATTCCACCCTAGAGTATAAGAAGTTAAATCTTGGGTCAGAGTCTAATCCAAAAATGATTAAACTTGGTAAATGTTGTTTTGAAGAAGAAAGAAACAAGTTCATAGAAATTTTACATCAGTATATTGATGTTTTGTCCTATTTGTATGATGATCTAAAATCCTTTCATCCAAAGGAATTGCAACTTGACATTCCACTCAAGCTTGGTGTTGTTCTATTTAGGAAAAAGCAATGACAAGACAATCTTAAAATTTTAGGTACTATTTTATCTGAAATTAAAAAAAATGCTTAATGCACAGATCATTTTTTCTATTCATCATTCAACATGGACAAAAAATATAATTCTCGTATGCAAGAAGAATGGGGAGATATGCATTTGTGTAGATTTTCTACAATCTCAATCAATTGTCTCTTAAGGATAATTATCCCTTGCTAGTAATGGATCAAGTGCTTCAAAGAGTGATAGGGTCTTAAATGTTATCCATGCTTGATGGATTTTCTAGCTATAATCAAATTGAATTTAGAGAAGAAGATCAACATAAGAACGCATTCACCACACCTTGGGTCACTTTTGCATATCACATAATGCATCTTGGCTTTATCAATGCAAGCACCACCTTTCAAAGAGCTATGGACTTAGCCTTTCGAGGTATCATTGGTAGGTTCATTGTTATATACTTGGAGGATCTCATTATTTTCTCCAAGGATCATGAGAATCATCTCTAACATTTACAATAAGTCTTGGAAAGGTGTCAGCAACATGGAACATCTCTCAATCCCAAGAAATAAATTTTTGGGGTAATGCAAGGTAAATTTCTTGGACATGTTGTGTCCAAGGAAGGCATCAAAATCAATACTGAATGGGTCAAATCTATACAAATTCTCTCTCTTCCATCAAGTAAAACTAATGTGCATTCATTATTCAATAAAGTAAATTTCCTTCAAAGGTTTGTGTCTAATTTTGTTGAGAAGACTCATCATATTTTAGATATGATGAAAGGGATAGTTGTCTTTTGTTGGCGTGTTAAAGGTAAAGTGGCTTTTGATGAGATTAAAGAAGTTATTACTCATTCTCATGTGTTATTTTGTCCAAACTATATGAAGAAATTCATCATGTATACCTATTCTTCAGAGTATAATATGTCAGTTATTCTCATGCAAAAGAAAAATGAGGGTATTGAATCTCCTATTGCAATCATGAGTTGTCCATAGAAGGCTCATGAGTTGAAGTACTCTCAGATGGAGAAACATGATTTTTTGTGGTTAAAGTGATGAAGAGTTTCAAGTTTTATATTTGAAATTCTCATATCATTGCTTTGGTTACAGATATGATTATTAAGTCCATCTAGAATCGACAAGATTTTGGTACCAAGAGAGGCAATTGGATTGACAAAATTTGGGAATCTGACAAGGAAATCAGGCCTATGAAGTTGATTCATGGGAATGGTTTATGTTAGCTCATGGTTGAAAATGAACTTATAAATAAAGAAGAAGAAATTTTTAAAAATCTTTTCATGGTTTTGTTTGTTAGTACAACTGATGAATGGTACTCAAATATAGCTCATTTGTGACACAAGGAGAGGAGAATTGTGAAGCTCAAGGAAGAAAATTTCATCCTTTGGGACAATAGTTTGTACAAAAGGAGTTTAGATGGCACTTTCCTACTTTTTGTCGATAAGGCATAACAATGTAAGTTAATGGAAGCTTGTTAATGGAATCCTTTCATAACTTAACATGTGGTAGGAGTTTTTCTGAATCCATTATAGCTCATTAAATTCTAAGGGTTAGGTATTATTAGCCTACTTTATTTCAAGATGCATTCAAGTCAGTGTGTAGATGTTACCTGTGTCAACAATTCATAGGTAAGCATAAGTTAGCATCATTACCCCTGAAGCCAGTTGTAATTGAAGAGCCTTTTCAAAAATGGGGACTTGATTTTATTAGTTATATTAATCCATCCTCAAGTACAAGGCATACCTTTTTTCTCACTACAACTAATTATTTTACCAAATGGGTGGAAGCTATACTAGTTAAACATGCAACATTAGAAGTGATATGCAATTTTCTTAAGGAAAATATTATCACTACATTTGGCATGCCGCATAAGATAGTGGTTGATAATGCCACTAGTTTCTCATCCTATGAGATGACCATTTTTTTTTTTACTATGGAATAACTCTTTCTCATTCATCAAACTATTATCCTCAGGGTAATGGCTTAGTTGAGTTCAATAACAAGAACCTAGTGACTACAATAAAAAAGTTGGTAGGTAAAAATCAAAGATCTTGGCACAAAGGCTTCTTTCATGCTTTGTGGGTAGACCAGATTACTCTGAAGAAAGCAATTGGAATGTCTCCATTCTAATTGTTGTATGCAATAAATATAGAAATCCTTATCACATTAGAGTTACCTACTCTAAAGTTGGCTAAGGTAGTTGAAGATGCAACTTATGAAAGTTCCTTGGATAAGCACATCATGTTTTTGTCAACATTGGAGGAAAGGCACACACAGGTGGTTGATCATATAACTAAACATCAGAGGAAAGTGAATTCTATCTTTGACAAAAAGGCAAAGCACAAAGATGTCTAGGTTGGCAATCTTGTTCTTCTCTAGGATAAGAGGAGAGAATCCAAAGGGATGCATGGGAAGTTTGAATCTTTATGGATGGGGACATTCACCATTCATCAAGTATGTGGTGATGGTATCTATCTACTTGCATACAAAGATGGAACACCTTTCTCATTACCACATAGTGGGCAACATATTAAGTTGTTCACCATATGAAGTTATGATTCATAAATATTGTAAATACTTGTACAATTTTGTTGGTTTTTTTTTCTAAGTCTTTGTGTCTTTATGTCTTTTTAGCACTTGACTGTGCATAATGCAATGGATGAAGGCATTTTGAGTACTGGGATTCTACTACTCTTGATCATTTTGAAGAATGATCAAGAATAGTTCCCCAATCAGAGATAGCTATTGTCCTCATTTTTTTGAGCAATATAAAAAATGAGAGACCCCTACAAATTTTGTCTAATTTGTAGTTCGCATTATCTAAGCAATATTTATCACTTGAGGAGTAAGTGATACTTCTTGAGTTATCTTTCTAGTTTGTTTTTTTTCGCCTTTGTTAACCCTTAAGCCTATAGGTTTATTTTATTTTAGTTTCTTTTTAATTTCTCTTTTTGACTTGCAATTGGATTTTTAAGACCCGATTATAAGTTGTGCTCTTTTAGCTTACTTATAATCAAATTTTTAAAACCTGATTGAAAGTTTGAGTTGCATTGATAATTTCAAAGAGGTAAACTTATAATTGATTAATGACTCTTTGTGAACCCTTAAAAAAGTAATTTGAATCCTCCTTAATAATTTTTATATCATGTTTTTCTATTCACAATTGTTTTTTACTATTGAAAATTGAGTAAAGTGTGCCTGAGGATTTGATTTCTCTTCATTTTTTAACTAGCTATAGGTCATTTATGTTGTGTCCTTCCATTTCATTGTTTCTCTTTATTTCTTTATAGTGAATGATGTCATTTTACTACTTTCCAAATTTTTATTTTTATAGTGTTATCCAAAGTTGAGCTCTTTAAACTCGAATGCATTATTTCTGGTTTGAAATTCTTCCAAGAAGGAATGTGTGATCGAGTTTCTTAGACCTAATCCTACAATATTTTCAATTTTCCCCAACTTGTATTAAAAACAGGTTTGTAATCAAATTATTGATATCCATTTACAAGTATGATCTACTCTATGTAATTGAATCTCAAGAGTTTGATTACAAGTACCCTTTCTTTGTATGAATTCACTTGTAGTTGGGTCTTCATGACCCGATTATGCTTTGAACTATCCATTGAGGTGTTACCCTAAGTGTAATTGGGTCATGAAGACTCAACTACATCTTTTTTTTGTTCGAATAATTTTTCAAATATGTGCTTGAGAGATATTTGAGAGATGTGTTGTCATTGATGTCAACATATTTCTCTCTCTGTGATAGTAATGTAGTGAAGTTCAGTGAGGTAGTTTATTTAGCATAGTAAGTATGATGAAGATCAGAGTTTTCAGATTAAAGGGTTTGTAGAGGGTTGTCTATAGTTAATTCAATTCAAGTTTCAGAGGTCCACATGGATATTTGATTGAGTTATGGGTATCTATGTTGTGGTTGGTTTTTCAGGTGTTCAATGGTGACAAAGTGACAATATTTTGCTATGCATTTCTCTACATTGTAATATCTTATTCTGTGGATTTGGAGGTATGTTTGAGATGTTGGTGTGTGTCCTCAATTCAAGTGGTTCATGGTTTGGAGGTCCGCAAGTGTTTTTTCAAGGTTGACAATCATTACAGTTTGTGTTCCTGAGGTTCAATATTTATATGTTGATGATTCTAGTAATTTGAGTTGGTGCAGATGTTGCTATGGTAATTCATGATCCTTGTGGATGTGTTTTGGATCATGTTCCTTTTGTGTTGGTGGTCTGCATTGATTGTTGAGCTCATAATTGATGTTTTCTTTGGTACATTGGTGTTCTTCATGTTCTTGGCCGACCAGATGCTTGTATTGTGTTGCAGATGTTCGCAACCTAATTCTTGGAGGTGTAACATGTTTGAGGTGAAAGATTTGGGTATGTGCTATGTTTTGACTAGCATTGTTTGGTCTTCATCTAATATTGTATTGAGTTTGGTTATCTTTTTGTAATTACATGGTGAGTATTGATCCGACCTTGATGATTTCTCTAGGGTTGATGTTGTTGGCAATTTGGAGGAATTGATTATGTATTGCATTGATGTTTTTTCATTGATGGAAACACTAGCTGTTTTGGTTGTTTATGGGTTTCCGGTTGGTTCCGGTAGAGTGGTTGGATTATGATATTGATTCGGTATGCTCTGGTATACTTTGGTTTGTGGAATTGGTCTGGATATGTCATTCATACTATTAAAATGTGTATCACGATCAGGTGGTTCAAGATTTGATGACTCAGATGCTATCATTTGTTCTAGTAAGCCTTTTTGTTACCGATAAGGGTTATGCTGACAATTTTGTTGAAGATCTTTTGATTCACATGCTAAGTGGTGTTGGCACAACTTCTAGATGGATTTAGGGATGCTATTGGTTATCTTGTTCATGTTCATGTTGATTGGTGGTATTGGATTTGGTTTATGGTAACCTATTTTGGGTCCGGTGTTATCTAGATTATGAATTGATTTATGTAATGTGTTGGTGGATGATCCCAATGCATTACCAACGAGATTTAATGATTGGTTTACATTGTTTTTGGCCTAAGACAACTTGGTTGATCATTGGATTGTGGGTTTATGTTATGAGTTTATTGTATTATCTTTTAGGTGGCCGACCTAATCGTTTAGGTCCTGGGTTGGTAGAAATATGATGTATAGTTATGGGCTTATGGGATATAGGATTATCTGTGTGTGAATAATGTTGTAATCACATGCAGACATTTTTTTTGATCATAGGTGATCAAATTGGGTTTGTGGGAGAGGTTTAAGGCCTCTGGTATTGAGCTTAACCGAAACTATACTCAGACATAGGAGATGCTATTCTTGCATTTCTATCTTAATTTCATATTGTAGTCCAATGTTTTCTATAGTCAGCGAGACTCCTTTTGTGATGATAAGTGTGCTCTAGGCTATTGACCTTCCTGCATGTGCAAGCTCCTTCATTTTTTAATCACACTTACTGCAGAAGTATTATCTGACTATGGGTAGGCTTCCCACTGTGGTTTTTCCCTTTACCAGGATTTCCACATACAAATCTTGGTGTCATGTGTTTTGGATGGATGGTAACTATTCTGTGATTTATGTTTATGCTTAATTGTTATATCTATTATTTGGTTTATGCATCATGGTATTGGATTTATGTTTTTTGATAATAACTATTTGAATGCTTAAAGTTTTGTAATCTGTTGAAAGCTAATTCACCCCCCCTCTCAACTGTCCTCCCATTATCTGAGCTGTCTAACAATTGGTATCAGATCTTGGTCCTCTCTATAGAAGCTTAGCCACTTGAGGAAGATCCTATGGTGTCTAATAGTTCAAGTTCATCAAGTTCATCTACAACTATTTTTCGGAGAGAAATTCCTAGGCTTGATAGAACAAATTATAGGATATGGAAGATTCAAATGGAGACTCATCTGAGATATCTTGGAAAGGAAATTTGGGAGATCATTGAGAAAGGAGTTACATATTTTAATCCATCTACAAATCCTCCTCTAATAGGTCTAGATAAGGAGCTTGAGAATGATTTTAGAGCTAGAGAAGCCCTTTTGTGTGCACTTTCTGATCAACAAGTTATGGGACTAACTGAAAAATCAACTGCAAAGGATATATGGGAAAAATTGGAGACTCTGAATGAAGGTGAACTACTATTAAAATTGCTAGACTTGATGGTTACCGGGTGAGGTATGAGAACCTGAATATGGAAGAATATGAAAGGATTACTACTTTTATGGAGAGAGTTAATGATATTGTTCTGGGAATTCAATGTTGGGGTGGATCTTTGAGCAAAGATGAAATAGTTTTTAAAGTACTAAGAGATTTTTCATTGGCTTATAAGATGGAGGCTACTACAATTAATGAGTTGATAAATATGGTAAACACCTCTATTAATAGGTATACCTTGGCTGGGAAGTTATATGCTTTTGAGCTTGAGGAATTTGGACCTTCTGGAGCTATAAAATATGAACCTTCTTTTTATGCATCTACATATCTACTGACAAGAGTGATTGGAAAGATTTATATGCAAATGAACTAGAGGATATGAAGAAAGTAGATGAAGAGTTTGAGCAACTTGAACCTTTATTTGCTAGAAGGGTACCTAAAGGACCGACAAGAAGTAAGTATGAAGGAAAATCACCTTTTAAATACTTTGCATGTAATAAGATAGGTCATTTTGCATCTAGACATCCTGAAAGGAATTCAAGATTTGAAGAAAGAGCTAGAAGATATTTTAGGCCAGACCATGATTATTAGAATAAGCTTAAGTACATGAGGAACAAAGACAAATCATGCTACTTTGCTGATGAGGAAGGTGTTACTGATTTTGATGATGAACCGATACAAGATTCAGCTAGTGGATCCAGAAATGGAAAGGAATGGGTATTTTTGGCTATCAAGGAAGATGATTAGGTACCTGAAGAGAAGGCCCTTTCTGCTAAAATTGAAGACAAGGATGAATGGATAATTGACAGTGGATGTTCACATCATATGACTGGAGATAAAAGGAAGTTCTTATCTTTGCAAGAATTTGATGGTTGTCTAGTTAGATTTGGAGATGACAAAGAATGCATGATCAAGGGAAGAGGAACAATTTCATTGGACGGTAAGCATAACACTACTATTGTTTATTATGTTGAAGGTTTAAGGCATAATATTTTGATTTTAGGACAATTAGTGGATAAAGGATTTTAGTTACAGTTCAAGGATGGAAAATGCAAGATTATCAACAGATTTGGATTAGAGATTGCAAGTGGGACACAGACTAAAGGTAATATCTTACATTTGCTCTTTGGTGAGAAGACATGTTTGATTTCACAAATTGATGAGAGTTATCTATGGAATAAGAGGTTTTGTCATGTGAATTTTGATTGTATTGTGAAAATTGGTTCTACTAAGGCAATTAGAGATATACCTAAGATTGTAAAGCCCTATAATCTAGTATGTAAGGAATGTCAAATGGGAAAGAAAGTCAGAACTTCTTTTAAGAGTAAACAAGAAAAATTTAATGATTTTATTGATCTTATTCATATTGAATTGTGTGGTCCTAATAGAATCAAAAAATTTTAGGGTGATAGATATTTCATTCTAATCATTAATGACTATTCAAGAATGATGTGAGCTACTTTTCTAACTGAGAAGTTTGAAGCATCTGAAAATTTTAAAATATTTAAAGCTAAAGTTGACACAGAGAAATGATTGAATATCAAATGCTTAAGATTAGATCAGGGTGGAGAATTCACATCCAATGAATTTAACAGCTATTGTGAGAAGAATGGGATAAGGAGACAGTTGTCTGCACCCTAGACACCTCAGCAGAATGGAGTTGTGGAAATGAAGAACATAACTATCTTGGATGCAGCTAGAACTATGATGATGGAAGCTAATCTGCCTCATGTCTACTGGAGACAAGCTGTAAGCATGACGGTATACACATTCAATAGAGTTCATATCAAAGGAGATACTGGTAAGACACCTTATGAGTTATGGTTTGGTCATACACCGATAGTTAAGTATTTCAGAATATTTGGTAGTAAATGCTATATCCAAAGAGATGATTCCATTGGAAAGTTTGATCCTAGATGTGATGAAGCAATATTTCTAAGTGGTTATTCTAATGAAACAAAAACATATAGATATTATAACAAAATATTGCAAAGGATTATGGAGAGCACAAATGTCAAGGTGGATGAGCAGAATATAATTCAAATCAGAACTTATAAGAAGGAATCAAGAGTCGAAATGGTCATAACTAAATCGGTAGCACCTGCACCGAAACAAAATATTGAACCAATTACTCTGGCAATATTAAAAAATACAACAGTAACTGAAGATCAAGAAATCATAAGACTCCTAGGTATGTAAGGTTGAATCATTTAGAAAATCAGATCATTGGAGACAAAAACAAAGGAGTGATGCTAAGAAGAAGGTTGGCAACTGATGAAGTATGTTTAATTTATCAAGTTGAACTGGCATCAGTAATTGAAGCTTTTAAAGATGAATGTTGGATGAAAGCTATGGAAGAAGAATTAGATCAGATAGAAAAAAATAACACATGGACTTTAGTTCCCCGACCTAAAAATAAGAGTGTTATTGGAACTAAATGGGTTTTTAGGAATAAATTGAATGAAGATGGACAAGTTGTGAGGATTAAAGCTAGATTGGCTCATAAAGAATATTCTCAGAAGCAAGGAATTGATTAAGATGAAAATTTTGCACCTCTAGCTCGGATTGAAGCTGTGAGAATATTTCTTCCTTATGTTGCACATAAGAACTATAAGGTTTATCAGATGGATGTTAAGTGTGCATTTCTGAATGGATATCTTGAAGAGGAAGTTTATATTGAGAAACCTGATGGATTTTCACTTTCATATGACAAAAACATGGTTTGCAGGTTAAAGAAAGCTTTATATGGATTGAAACAAGCCCCTAGAGCTTGGTATGCAAGACTGGATAAATATCTTTTGAAGCTTGGTTTCACTAAACGTAATGCTGACAATAATTTATATTTTAAGATCACTGATGACGACATATTGATTATTAAAGTGTTTGTTGATGATATCATTTTTGGAAGTGAAGATAAGTTGTGTATGGAATTCTCTAGCAATATGAAGAATGAATTTGAGATGTCTATGATTGGGGAGATGAGATTTTTCTTAGGTTTGTTGATTACCCAAACTGATAAAGGTATTTTCATTTGTCAAACAAAGTATGCTAGAGAGTTGTTGAAGAAATTTGGTATGGAAAATTCTAAACCAGTTGATGGTGAGAAATTGACAAAGAAAGATGCATTTGCACTGGTAAATCCTACAAGGTACAAGTCTATGATTGGAGGTTTGTTATATCTGACTCAGACTCGACCGGATATGATGAATGCAATTTGTATTATACCAAGATATCAGAGTGATCCTAGAGAAAATCATGAGAGTGCGATGAAAAGGATTTTCAGGTATTTGCACGGAACAATGGAATATGGTTTGTGGTATCCTAAAAATGATGAATTTACATTATGTGTATATACAGATGCAGATTGGGCTAGAGATGTTGATGACCGAAAGAGAACATCCGGTGGAGCTTTCTTTCTTAAAAAGAAACTTGTTTCATGGATCATCAAAAAGCAGTCATGTACCTCTTTATCTACTACTGAAGCTGAGTATGTTGTTGCTACTACTAACTATACACAAGTTCTATGGATGAAGCAAATGTTGAAGGATATAAAGGGGGATTGTAATGAACTAGTAGTTATTCACTTTTATAACTCTGCTTCTATTGATATACCAAAGAATCTAGTATTTCATTCTAAGACAAAGCACATATCTATCAAGTATAACTTTTTGAAGGAGGAGTTGGAAGCAAATGAAGTCAGACTAGTTTATGTGAACACTAAAGAGCAGATTGCAGACATCTTCACTAAACCTTTGCCTAAAGAATCTTTTGAGAACTTCAGAGACAAATTGGGGGTTTCTTCCCCTCCAATAGAGACCTAAGTAATGCTGATTGGCATCAATTCGATATTCATTATCAGAGCTATTACTCATTCCAGATTGATGTGATGATGCTACTACTCAGGGGAGTAGCTAGTTGTGTGGTTCAGAGAATTTATGATTTTTCTTTGATGTTTAGTCAAAGGGGGAGTTTGGTTCAGAGCTTCATTGTAATATTATTTTGTTGGAAATTGTTGGTTGTCTTCCATTCTTGGCACTTGGATGTTTTTTACATCTAGTGTTGCCATAAATGCCAAAGGGTAGATTGTTGGCAATTTGGAGGAATTGATTATGTGTTGCATTGATATTTTGTCATTGATGGAAACATCGACTATTTTGGTTGTTTACCAATTTTCGATTGGTTTTGGTAGAGTGGTTGGATTATCATATTGATCTGGTATGATTTGGTATGGTTTTATTTATGGAATTGGCTTGGATCTGTCATTCATGCTATTCAGATGCGTATCACGACCAGTTGGTTTAGGATTTGATGACTCAGATGCTATCATTTGTTCTAGTAAGCCTTTCTATTACCGATAAGGGTTTTACCGATAGAGCTTTGTTGAAGATATTTTGATGCATGTGATAAGCGGTATTGGTACGACTTCTAGATGGCTTCTAGGATGTTGTTAGTTATCTTGTTCATGTTCCTATTGATCGGTGGTGTTGGATTTAGTTTATGGCGACCTATTTTGGGTCTGGTGTTATCTAGGTTATGGACCGGTTTATGTAACGTGTTGGTGGATGATCCCGATGCGTTACCAACGGGATTTAATGATTGGTTTAAATTGTTTTCAGCCTAATCCAACTTGGTTGATCATTGGATTGTAGGTTTATGTTATGAATTTATTATATTATCTTTTAGGTGGCCAACCTAATTTTTTAGGTCCTGGGTTGGTATAAATATGATGTATGGTTATGGGCTGATAGGATATAACATTATCTATGTGCGAATACTGTTGTAATAATATGCAGAGGTTTTTGTCAATCATAGGTGATCGAATTGGGTTTGTGGGAGAGGTTTAAGGCCTTCGGTATTGAGCTTAACCAAAACTGTACTCTGCCATAGGAGATGCTATTCTTGCAGTTCTATCTTCATTCCAGATTGTAGTCCGATATTTTCCATAGTCAGTGAGACTCCTTTTGTGATGAGCAGTGTGCTCTAGCTTGTTGGCCTTCCTGCATGTGCAGGCCCCTTCATTTTGTAATCACATACTTACTGAAGAAGTATTATCTGACTGTGGGTAGGCTTCCCACCATGGTTTTTCTCTTTACCGGGTTTTCCATGTACAAATCTTGGTGTCATGTGTTTTGGATGGATGGTAACTGTTCTGTGATTTATGTTTATGCTTAATTTCTATATATGTTATTCTGGTAATTGGTTTATGCATTCTGGTATTAGGTTTATGTGTTCTGGTAATAAGGATTTGAATGTTTAAGGTTCTGTAATCTATCATTTTTTCTTGGTTTGTAGATTTCACAATGAGACAAGGGAATATTTGTCTCTCAAACCAATTATTCCCAAGACATGTTGAAGAAATTCCAGATGGAAGTTAACAAACTGGTAAGTACCCCCATGGTGACCGGATGCAAATTGAGCAAGGATGATGAATCACCAGTAGTGGATCAAATATTGTATAGACCCATGATTGGAAGTTTGTTATATCTTACTGCTTCTAGACCAGATATAGTGTAGGTAGTATGCATGGTGGTTAGATTTTAAGCTGCACCCAAATAGTCACATGTGAATGTAGTTAGGAGGATATTCAAGTATCTACAAGGGACACTTGATTATGGAATATGGTATCACAAGAAAGGGAATTTTACCTTACATGCCTACACTGATGCTGATTGTGAAGGTTGCATTGATGACCAGAAGAGCACAAGTGGTGGTGTATTCTTCCTAGGTAACCGGTTGGTCTCATGGAACAACAAGAAGCGGGATTCAATTTCTCTATCTACTACTGAGGCAAAATATATTGATACTACCACATGTTTTTCTTAGGTGCTATGGATGAATTAGACCCTCAAGGATATTCGGGTAGAGATGTCTGACCCCATTTCCATCTAGTGTGACAATTAAATTGTAATTAACATATCAAAGAACCCAGTTATGCACTCAAGGACAAAGCATATTGCGATCAAATATCATTTTTTTAGGAAGAAGGTGGCAGATCAGGAAGTTAAGGTAGAGTATGTCACTACAGGTGAACAAGTGGCTAATATCTTCACCAAGCCTCTACCGATAAGCACATTTGAGTATCTGAGACACAAGTTAGGAGTTGTGTCACTTGCTTCATGCACTTAAATGTGTATGGAGATCTATGGTTTAGGGGGATTTCATTGCCATACCTTTTGACTCTTGAACCAGTTGATGGTGAAAGGCAGAGATTTGACAAAAGAGGATAGAAGTACATGCAAAGTTTGTTCCCCTTGTCATTTTTGTCAAAGGGGGAGAATGAACTAGTTGAAGAAATGCAAAGTATGTTGACATAAATACCAAAGGGGGAGATTGTTGGCATTGTATTGTCATTGATGTCAACTGGTAAGTATAGCATGTCACCGGTATGGGTATAGCATGTCACCAGTATGGATGGTTACTGGTATGCAAGAAGGAGATGTTACTAGCATGGATTTTCACCAGTAAGTAAACATGACCACCGATAAGAAATAAAAAGATAATAGAGAAGAGTGTAATCCACTGGTAGGCATGATTATTAGGATGTGCATTAATGACATATTTTACTCAAGGATAATACTGGTATGAAGGCAGGTGTAATATCACTAATAAATAGACTTAGTGGATGAATCAGTGTGTTTGATGACAAGTTAGGTTGACCCACTAATAGAACATAGGAAAGGAGGCATTAAGGATAACCAGTAAGGTGACATGTACAGGCAGGATTAGTGAACTAGTGAGCAAGAACCAATAGTATGTCTTGGTCAGTGAATGAATCTAAACTGAACTAGTGGACTGAACAGAGGTGGATGTTGACAAGGATGACATATGGATACTAGGTAGAAAGAATCCAGAGGTCGGTGAAGTATCCATCGACGTGGTATGTGATGAGTAGGTTGACTTTAAATGAGGAACCCATAAATCACGAGTCAATAATAGAAAAAGTGTGGCTCAAGGCGGATCAAAATGCAGAAGCTTTTTGGTGATGTAAATCAAGCAGGACAATCCAATCTTCATTCTCATTGGTCGAAGGAAACAACTGAGGCATTAATGATGATTGATAGAGCAAGGCCAAAAAATAAGTTGCAGGTTGCTAAATATAGAAAGCATGTACATATATCATCAGAAATGGTGGTGATGTTTTATCCATTGCAGATCATCAATCGAGGAGATGAGATCTGATCAGATTTGATACATATTGGGTTGGTGGAGAAAATCCCTAGTGTGCCACCATTCGAACTCTGGTCTTAGTGGGAAAGACAAGTATAAATATGTAGACTGAAGATGAAAGATGATGATGCTAGATGTCGGTAAAGACAAAGTAACTGAGAGAGAAGAGAGTGATCAAAGAAAAGATCAAAAGCATCTAAGTGTTGGTGCTGACTGACAAAAAGGTTGAACTGGTAGAAGTTTTATTAGAGGTTTTATTGGTAAGGTAAGAGCAACTGGCAAGCTGCCAAATGGGATAACAATTGTGTGAACCGACAAGGGACATTCACAAAGAAAGCTGCTGAAAGTGAAGGAGAAAAGAGATTGTACCGGTCGAGATCATGCTAGACAAGATTAGGGCAGAAAGGGTATAAAAAGAGGATA